>NW_006399866.1:5901492-5910997 GCF_000299155.1 Elephantulus edwardii | reverse complement strand
ATCAGGATGGATGGTGAAGAGATTGAGATTGTTCACAGCTTTAGTTTGCTTGGCTCCACAATCAACACTCTTGGTACCAGCAGCCAGGAAATTAGAAGACCTATTGCCATGGGAAAGTCTGCTGTTAGGGACCTCTCTAAAGTACTCAAGAGCAATGGTGTGTCTCTGGAGACAAAGGTGCATCTGGTACAGGCTTGTTATGCATCAGAGAGCTGGACAGTGACCAAGGAGGACAGAAGAAGAATTGATGCTTTTGAGCTTTGGTGTTGCAGAAGAGTGCTGAAGGTGCCATGGACTGCTAAAAGAAAAAACAGATTCAGCCTGGAGACTGTTAAAGCAGACTGCTCCTTGGAGGCAAGGATTCTGAGGCTTCGTCTGACATACGTTGGTCATGTTGTAAGGAGAGACCGGTCCTTGGAGAGGGACATCATGCTTGGGAGGGTGGAGGGCCGGTGCAGGAGGGGAAGGCCTTCTGGGAGATGGATTGATTCGGTGACTGGGGCAATCGGGGTGAGTGTGCCGGAGGCAATGAGGTTGGCACAGGACAAAGCAGAGTTTAGAGCTGTTGTACATAGGTCGCTATGAGTCGCAAGCAACTTCAATGGCACATAACAACAACAATACTGATTTGACAAATTTATCATCTTTAAATGCTTATTTCAAATGACCCCTCTCTGTGTAGCTTTCCTCTGATACTTCCTTCTCCACTAGTTCATTTACTGCTTATCTGGATATTTCTGTTCACTCGCTTGCAATATTGTTACATCTGTCTAGCTCATCTGCTGAGTAAAAGATTTGGATAAATCACTTAACTATTGTTATTTGTTAATGTGAAAGGCACAGATCCTGGCTCCATTTGTCATCTGTATCCCTGGACTTCATTAAGAGAACTTATTGTATGTTAGGTGCTTTACAAACAGCAAGCCAAAGATGTTTTTACTTTCTATTCATTTGTTAATGTGACGAGCTACAGCTTCAAATTAGTGAATCAGTTAAGGCCTCATTGTCTCCAGCATCTGTGTAGCATCCCTGCCCTGATGTGTCTTTAATTGCTCAGTTGGAAAAGAAAAGCAAGCTTTTTATTTGCTAACTGCTTCAACACTGGAAGCTGCCTTTCATATATTCTGCCACTCCTTATGGTATCTGGGTACTATGACTGCTCACAGCTGCATTTGCTGTTCTAGAGACTGAGGACTGAGGGGTTAGGCAGGACCAGCTGGGGCTCCTGAATCTAGGATTTACAGCTGTGGGTCCCAAGAATTGCACTGTGTGGCACTGCAGTTGATTGCACCAAGGTCCTCCATGGAATGATCTTCAAGTTGTCAGTGAGGTCATTGGGTTGCTTGTGTTGTCTGTTACATAAAAGGCCTAACCAAATTGTCTGGATATTGTTTCTCCCAGGTTTCAACCTTTCCAGCATGGATATTGGGTCATTGTCCACACTGTAGGAAGGTTGTACAGGAAGGGTTGCCAATTTTTCTCTCACTTGCATAAATCTTAAACACTTTCATGCTTTTCTCTCTCTTCAAAAGAAAAACAACTTTGCTAATTTTATAGTTTTAAAATGTTTCTTATAGTTTGTGGGTTTAAAAAGGCCTATCAGGGTAGTCAGAAAAATTCATTGATGCAGAGCTAGTATTACACATAACTCACCACTGAGCCAGAGTCAACTCATAGCGGACTACTCTCTAACAGATTCCCCCAACCCCACACTCACAGGCTGTAAAGCTCCCAGGAGATTACCTCTTTTTCTCCTGAAGAGCAGTTGGTGGATTCAAACCATCTGCTTTTGGGTTGGCAGTGTAACTCCCTACCCATTAGGCTACCAGAGCTCCTTATACAAGATTGATTGGCATAGGGACTACAGTAATGAACTTGAACATAACAGACATCATGAGGATGAGGCAGGAGAGGACAAGGTTCAGATCTGTTGGTCATAGGGTCACCCACTGTGAGTTGTAGTTGACTTGACAACACCTAACAGTAACATCCATTTTACTATTATGTAACAATTATGAACTATTTCACAACAAAGTGTTGATATAGTCACATCTTTTATTTCTTATTCTGTACCCCCTCAACATCCCCAGTGAATAAAATTGTCAGAGAAATCCCTCAGCTTCCTGAAGAACCCCAGGGATGTTGCTTTAGTACAAAAGGAGAAGCTGATGTCCTGCCTCTTCTGTATTGAAATGTCACTGTTCTCTTTCTCTCTACTTCGTGATTTGTTGTTGTTATGTGCCATCGAGTTGTTTGCGACTCATAGCGACCCTATGTACAAGAGCCCTAAATGCCATTCTATCCTGTGCCAACCTTGCTGTCTCAAACTCATTCATTCCCACCACTTCACTCACAGACTCGATCCATCTCATCGAGGGTCTTCCTCTCCTGCGCCGTCCCTCCACTCTCCCACTCCCACTCTCCACTCTCCCAAACATGATGTCCCTCTCCAAGGACCAGTCCCTCCTTGCAACACGCCCAAAGTATGTCAGACGAAGCTTCAGAATCCTTGACTCCAGGGAACATTCTGGCTTCACCCTCTCCAGAACAAACCTGTTTGTTCTCCTAGAAGTCCATGGTATATTCAACACCCTTCTCCAGCACACAACTCAAAGGCATCAATTCTCTTTCTATCATCCCTATTCACTGTCCAACTCTCTGATGCATAGCACATAATTGCAAAGACTATAGCTTGGATCAGGCACACCTTAGTCTCCAGCCTGACATTGCACTCCAGTACGCTTCAGTACCCTCACAGCTGACTTTCCCAATGCAATTCGTCTCCTGATTTCCTGGCTGCTGTTACCAAGATGGTTGACTGTGGAGCCAAGTAAACTAAAACTGTTAACTATCTCAATCTCTTCACCATCGAAACTGATGCTGCCAATTGGCCCGGTGGTGAGAATCTTTGTTTTCATGATATTGAGCTTCAATCCATATTGAAGGCTGCAGTCCTTGACCTTCTGCAGCAAGTGCTTCAGGTCCTCCCCAGTTTCAGCGAGCAGGGTTGTGCCATCTGCATAACTCAGGTTGTTGGCGATTCTTCCACCAATCCTGATGCCACATTCCTCCTCATACAGCCCAGCATCTCGGATGATCTATTCTGCATACAGATTGAAAAGGTGTGGAGACAAAACACATCCCAGACACAACCCTTTCTTGATTTTGAACCATCTGGTGTCTCTCTGCTCTGTTCTGACGACTGCCTCTTGGTCAAAGTATAGGTTTTGCATTAGCACAATCAGTTGTTCTGGGATTCCCGTTCTTCTCAGAGTCAGCCATAGTGTGTTGTGATCCACACAGTCAAAAGCTTTTGCAAAGTCAATGAAGCACAGATAGGCATTCTTCTGGTATTCTCTGCTTTCTGCCAAGATCCATCTTACATTAGCTATAATATCGCTAGTACCATGACCTCTTCTAAATCCAGCCTGCACATCTGGCAGTTCTCTGTTAACGTATTGTTCCAAACGTTTTTGGATAATTTTCAGCAGAATCTTGCTTGCATGTGATATCAATGATATTGTTCGATAATTTCGACACTCTGTTGGGTCACTTTTCTTTGGAATGGGAACAAATATCGATCTCGTCCAGTCAGTTGGCCAGCTGGCTATCCTCCAGATTTCCTGGTACAATTTAGTGAGCACATCCAGGGAAGTCTGTTGAAATAAATCAATTGGTATGTGCAGTCAACTCCTGGAGTCTTGTTTTTTGCCAATTCCTTCAGAGCAACTTGAACTTCCTCCTTCATCACCATAGGTTCTTGCTCATATGTTATTTCATGAAATTCCTCTGTGTCAGCCAATTCCTTCTGATACAGTGACTCTGTGTACTCCTTCCATCTTCTGTTTATACATCCTGGATCATTAAACATTCTCCCCAAACTATCTTTAAGTATTGCCACCCATGGCTTGAATTTGTTTTTCAACTCCTTTAGCTTAAGAAATGCTGAGCGAGTCCGGCCCTTTTGATTTTCTGACTCCAGCTCTCTGCACATTTCATTATAGTATCTTGCTTTGTCATCCAGCACTGCCTTTTGAAATTTTCTATTCAGCTCTTTGATTTCTTCCTTTAGCTTTGGCTTCTTGGTGCTCTAATGCAATACTCAGAATCTCATCTGACATCCATCTTGGTCTTTTCTTCTTCTTTAGCCTTTGTAATGATCTTTTGCATTCTTCATGAATGATTTTCTTGATATCCTCCCAGAGCTCGTTTGGTCTACGCTCATTTATGCTCAAGGCCTCAAACCTGTTTCTGAGATGGTTTTGAAATTCTAGTGGGACAGACTTAAGGTCAAATCTTGGTTCCCGTGTACTTGACTTAATTTTCCTCAACTTCAGCTTGAATTTGCATATGAGTAGTTGGTGGTCTGTCCCACAATCAGCACCCGGCCTGGTTTTCACTGCTGATATTGAGCTTCTCCAGCAAATCTTTCCACAAATGTAATCTATTTGATTCCTATGCATACCATCAGGTGAAATCCATGTGTATAGCCTGTGTTTATGTTTCTTATAGAAGGCATTTGCAATGAATAAATCATTGAATGTGCAGAAGAACTCTATCATTCTATCTCCAGCCTCATTTCTCTCACCGAGCCCGTATTTTCCAGCTACTGATCCTTCTTCCCTGTTCCCAACTTTTGCATTCCAGTCGCCCATTATTATTAATGCATCTTGATTGCATGTTTGATCAATTTCTGACTAGAAACGGTAAAAATCTTCTATTTCCTCTTCTTTGGCTCTAGTTGTTGGTGCATATATTTGAATGATAGTGGTATTCACTGGATTTCCTTGTTAGTGTATGGATATTATCCTGTTGCTCACCACATTGTTGCAGTTAAGAATACTGACCTCCTTTGCCCTGAAGGATATGGTGGTAGTTCTCTTGATTTGGTTCCTTGATCAGACAAGTGAAATCTCAACACCAAACTTGGTCAAAAACACTCCTGGACTGGGCTCCCCCTCCATTCACGTCTGGATTTAGCCATTGATTTCAACCCATGGAAGTACTGAGTCTTTGCAGCTAGATGTGGAGGAACTTCCAGTATCAGCCACATGTTGTGTCAAAGCAAGCCCTTTCTCCGTGACCTTTATTTTAAGTCTGGTCTCTTAGCCATTTCCTCAGTGCCATTTTATTCAAGAAGACTTGTTGGTGGACCTTCTGAGAATCAAATCCCTATGCACGTCCAAAAACTTCTCCAACAGGGTAAAAAGGGAAGCCACAGATTGGGAGAAAAATATTTGGTAATGACATGTCAGACAAGGGACTTATATCTAGAATTTATAAAATACTCGAGCGCCACGACAAGATAACCCAATTGAAAAATGGGCACAGGATATGAACAGACACTTCACCAAAGAAATTCAGATGGCCAATAAGCACATAAAGAAATGTTCAAAATCCCTAGCTCTAAGAGAGAAATGCAAATAAAAACAACTATTAAGATATCATCTCACCCCAGTAAGAATAGCAAAATTTGGAGCACTGGTGGCTCACTGGCAAGAAGCTGCCCTGCAATCCCAGAAGTACGTGGTTCAAATCAACCAGATGTTCTGCTGGAGAAGGAGGGACAATATCCTCCTGTACCTATCAGATAAAATTCGATGGTACACATGCAAAAAATAATAAAATAAATTTTAAAAAAAGAATAGCAAAATTTAAGAGAACAGCAAACATCAAATGCTGGCAAGGTTGTGGAGAAACTGGAACCCTTAATCACTGTTAGTGGGAGTGTAAAATGGTACAACCACTATGGAAGGCTGTATGGCACTTTCTTAAAAAGTTGCAAATAGAAATACCATTTGACCCAGCAATTCCTCTACTGGGAATATACCCTAAAGAAACCATAACCACCACCCAAGCAGATATACACACACCCATGTTTATTATGGCTTTGTTCACAATAGCAAAGAGTTGGAAACAACCTAAGGGCCCATCAACAAATGAATGGGTAGAGAAGCTCTGGTATATTCACAAAATGGAATATTATGCTGTATTGAAAAATAAGGAATTCATGAGATATTATACAAAATGGGTGATCCTGGAGGATATTATGCTAAGTGAAATACCTCAGTCACAAAAGGACATATATTGCATAGGGCCACTATTGTAAAAAGGGACTGACGTTGGGGTTGAGAGAAGACTGAGAAATAATATGTAATAATAATATATACTGCATACTGCACTGAAACAGATGAGGAAGAGAACTGTTTAAAAGGGATATGTAATTGGGTCTTTTTGTCATGACAAGTCCAGAATGAAGGCTGCACAGTAGAGTGCATTTGGAGGGAGGGACTGTATAACAATGAAAGAATTTTTCTTTTACTTTTCAAAGAGAAGAGTGAATTGGGGGAAGGAGGGTGGGCAGGGAGAAAAGTACAACAATGAATGAATGGAAACCCTAATCTCTGTAAACTTTCATTAAAATTAATAAAACAAAAAATACAAACGTTTACTTCCAAGGTCTGTGCTCAAAGCAGACGTGGAATTAAAAAAAAAAGAGAGGAAGAAGAAGACTTTTTGACATATTTTACCACTGGGCCTTGTCATAGGTTGCACTAATTACTCCCTTAATATGAGGGTTTGAAAAGCAATTCTAGTGTCTAATTCTGTTTTCCTTCCACTGATATCAAGTTGATTCTGACTGACTATAAATCAATAAGGGAAAACAGCAAACTGTCCATCTTTCTACCACAGAGCAGCTAGTGTGTTTGAACAAATGATCTCATGGTTGACAGTACAACATGTAACTTGTACACCACCAACCACCGGAGTTCCTTCCCTAGTAACCAGCTTTACACACCAGAGACCTTAGTCACAAGAAGTTCTTGCTTCACTTATCTGCTATCTATAGGTATCTATCCATCCTGTATCTGCTTGACTGAATCATCCCTTAGATGACTGCATATAGCAAAGAAGATTGGCTTTTTTATTATTATTGAAATACCATACCCTGGTGTAAATATGATATAGCCATAGACTACAGGGAATCTGGGAGAGAAGCCTAGATTGGAGCATGAGCTACACATGTGAATCATGGGATTTCCGGAGGGCCTTTAGCAATGGAAAAGTTGTTGAGGAGAGAGCCAGCAGCTGTGGACTGGGGAGTTGTGAAATAACTCTTGGATGATCTTCAGCTTTAAGCTTTTTGTTATTGCAGAATGTGTGCAATCTCAAAGATAGATACTATGCAGGGGATTCGGGCACCATTTGTAAGAGTGGAGTAGTTGGCATTAGAAAATATTTTCTAGAATGAAATTTTATGAAAACGACAAAACTGAGGTCATGAAACTTTACATTTCTGCATGAAATGCCCTTTTGAAAAAACTGCTTTCCCCCCTCCCTTCTCCCTCCTTTCCCTTTGCTGTTATCCGTCTTAAAATTGTTTCTATCTGTGTGTAAAACTTTCCTTAACTTTTTATAATAATGGTGTTACACCATAATAGTCCCTCTGGAACTGGTTTATGGCACACAGCATAAATTGTAGTAGATTCATCCTGTGCAGCAGTGAAATGCCCTTTTAAAGCCTTTAATTGTGCCTAGCATTTGGCATGTTACAGATAGGCCAATTCGGATGCTTCCTTTTAATCTTCATCCACATTTGTCCTTTTTCTTTATCTTCTTCTGATTTATTTTCGTTCTCATACTCAACATCATCTTTCCTCTCCAGCTTTTGAATCGAAAAGACAAGACCACCTTTGAGAAATTGGACTATCTGATGTCTAAAGAAGATAATTATAAGAGGACTCGAGAATATATCCGAAGCCTGAAGATGGTCCCCAGTATTCCCTATCTAGGTAGGAGTCTGAACTGACTTACTATTTTTTGAGAAATCTGCTCTAAGGGTCAAGTAATATGATTTTAAAATTTCTTTTGAGATACTGCCAGAAGGCGGCATAGGCCATGAATAAAGAGGTTACTGGTTACTGGTTAGCTCCTTGGATTTGAACAGGCCGTTGAGAAGTCCCAGGGGTGAGAACTTGATTAGGTCTTTGAAGTAAATGACATTCTGCCTCTTAGGTAAGCAATCTGTGAATCCCAAGCACCTAGGAGGGTTACGATTAAAATGACAAGACTCTTACTACCTCACCCACATTCTCTTGAATTGGGGAACCCAGGCCCCAAACCCATCTGTTCTGGTTCTCTGGATGTTACTTGTATACTTTGTAAGAATTTTAAAAGCAGGTTGTTGATTTTTCTAAATAGACTTTAATGCATATTATTGTAAAATATAAGGAAGAGTAAGAAATTACTATGATTTCTTTTCTCACCTTGGATAATTGCTATTATGCTTCATATTCTTTTATTTTTTAAGTGCATATTAAAGTACATATTCTTATTCTCTCTTAATAAAGGAACTAATACTCTGAATAGTTGGGAATATTAAGAACTCTAATATTAGAGTCCCTAGGTGGCACAAGTGGTTGAGCACTGAACTTCTAGCTGAAAAATTCTTAGTTCAGTCACTCAGGTACAGCGAAAGAAAGGATTGGTGGTCTTCTTGTGAAAGGTTATAACCTTGAAAACAATTTCTATCTGCACAAATGGGGTTGCCACTCAGTGGCAGCTAACAACAAATCGTGAATATTTAATGTGGTCTTTGTTTCTATAGTATAATTTAAATCCATCAGCTTGATCTGCCATCATTGAATCTTAATGTTGATCACAGAGTTTTTTCCAAGTTTTTTTTTCTATTATAATACTGTAATGAATATATTTATTGTGAAAACATTACAATTGAGACTATGAACTTATAATCAATTCTTAGAAGTGTGATAACTTAATATTTATCCAAAATTGTATTCCTTTTGATGTATATTTTCAAAGTGCTCTCTAAGGAGGTTGTACCAACTTCTGCTTTTATCAGAAGGGGATGAGATTGCCTGTTGTCTCCTGCTTTTACAAACACTAGCCATTTTTGTGGGTTTTTTTTTCTTACCCTCTTTTTAAAGCCTTTGCTTATTTGAGAAACAAAAAATTTCCCTTTTGCTTATGTGGTAGACTTGGAGTCTACCTCCACTCTGGGATTCGGCTGGCTGGCTGGCTGCCATCTCAATGAGGGTCACATCTTGCTGGCAGTCATGCAAGAGAAGTTTCTGGGGTCCTTTTTGTTGTATGTTACTGTTCTTTTTTCCCCTCAAAAGTGGGTGGCCCTTGAGCCTTAGACCAAGGGTTAAGGGTGGAGGCCTGCTTGAGGGCATGACTTTAAAATTGATGATGAGGCCATGGGTCTGTGGTCTGGCCTGGGGCCTGTGGCCTTGGAGTCTACCTCCATTCTGGGAGTCAGTTGGCTGGCTGGCTGCCATCTCAATGGCTGTCTCATCTTGATGGCAGTCATGCAAGGGAAGTTTCTGGGGTCCTTTTTGTTGTGAGGCCTGCTCGAGGGCATGGTTTTAAAATCTTGTAGGACCTGCACACCCATGTTTATTGCAGCTTTGTTCACAATAGCAAGGAGTTGGAAACAACCTAAGTGCCCATCAACAAACGAATGGCTAGAGAAGCTGTGGTA
>NW_006399866.1:5875230-5896857 GCF_000299155.1 Elephantulus edwardii | reverse complement strand
TTTTCATTGTCATTAGTTTCAAGAAACTTTTTAATTTCATTTTTTATTTCTTCTACTACCCAGTCATGTTCAAGCAAGGTGTTGTTCAGCTTCCAAATACAGAAATTATGTTATAGAACAGAGTTCAGGTCGTTTGTGCAAAGCTTACTATGAGTTCTATTCAACTCGACAACACTTAACCACTGCTAAATGAGACTAGTGCTGTTATATCTGGAGGATCATTCTTCCACTTTGCACATCACTCTTTATCAGTGTGCTGTATGAGGTAAGCTGGGTTTGCTATGATGCTGAACCTTGTGCTATGGGGATATCAAGTACCAGAATGGTTTGCCATTATGGACAGTGTTTGGTGGAGCTTCCAGTTGTAAAACAGGTTTGAAAGCAGGAGTGGCATCCATTTCCTAAACCACATGCCTCTGGAAACAATATGAACTTGGAGAAACGACGATTGCTACGGAAAGGCATTAGGTCTTTTGTTCATAGAGTTGCTATTAAGTCTACCTTGACTTGATGACAGTCAGCAACAACATTGTCAAATATCAGCAACCAAGTATATTAGCCATTTGACCCACAGAAGGACAAAAAGGTGAGAGCTCCAGTGGCCTAGTGGTAAAGAGTTATGCTGCCAATCCAAGTCAAGCAGTTCAAATTCCCTGGACTTTAGAATGGCCTCTCACATCTTAAGGAGGTACACATATAGAACACTCAGTCAGGGCTCCATGGCTTGCTTTTCATCCCAAGCGGATGTCAGCAGAGGGGACTTGCCAGATGAATTGAGGGTCTTTGGCCCAGAGTCCACCAGCATTTGGGCATCCCAGAATGTTAAAATACTGAAATGTTTGGCCATGCCTACAGGCTGAGGGCTACTGTGTTGTGAATCTCAGTTCAAGCTGGACTTTAGCATGGCCTCTCTATTTGTTCTACTGAAATAACATAGGGTTGCTGCAGTGATGGACAGCTGGGCCATAGGTATGTCAAACACTTATGGTTACCCATCATGGGCAGTTTTTGTTGGAGCTCCCAGATTGATTCATGTTTGGAAGCAGGACTGGCATCCACTTCCTAAACTACATACCTATGGAAAGTCTAAAAACTTGGAGAAATTATGATAATTATAGAAAGGCTTCAGGCCTTTTTAAATTTTCTGTTTTTATATGTATCCTTCCCTCTTGTGCACTCAGTCTATATGGTGGATAAATAATTAAAGAAGTAAGACTCTATGAAGAAACATGTGGCGAGGAGGAGGTTGGTAGGAGGAGACTGAAGAAGCTACAGAATTCTTTCAGATGGAGTGCTTTTGGGTGGTGAGAGCCAGTGAGAATGCATGATTATGGAGGAATTTGGAATGAAGGAGCTCATGGAGTTTCAACCATGCTCTGGTTCTTAAACTCGGTAGGGCCTGAAGGCCTGCTTTTAATTGTTTGTTATCAAACCTTCTTCTAGGTCGTATAGCCCTAGTCTGTCCTCTTGCTATACAGAGATAACTCATGGTTGCTGTGATGCTGAACACTGTACCACTGATGTGTCATATTCAACAATGGTCACCCATGGTGGACAATGTTTGGTGGAGTTCCCTAATTAAAACAAGCTTGGAAGCAGGAGTGGCATCCACTTCTGAAATCAGTTGGCTCTGTTAACCCTATGAACCTGGAGAAAGGATGAAAGTTATACAAGTGTTCAGGTGGATTCATAGGGTAGCTATGAGTGGCCTAGGACTCAATGGCACTTAACAACAACAACAACAACAACAATAGCTTATATTTCAGGCTTATGGCAACTTTATGATAAATTGTTCATTAGATTCAGGTTTTTAATATTATTAGCCTGGAGTTTTTATTATTTTTAAATTTTTGAACCACAGAGTTTTATATAGAATTCTCATGAAATTTATCCCCATGTATTTATCAGGGAGCTCTCGTGGTATAGTGGTAAGGAGTTGTGCTGACAATCCAAAGGCAGGCAGTTTGAATCCACAGCTGCTTCATGGGAGAAAAATGAGCAATTTCCACCCATGCAGTTTACAGTCTCTGAAAACCCACTGGAAAGTTAGCTATGAGTTGATTCCAAATACATGACAATGAGCTTGAAATTTTAAAAAATATACATATCATTATGTATGTTTTGCATTTCTAATGTTTTACAGGTTCTTTTTTTTTAAAATTTGCCTTGTTAGCTGTTTATCCATTGGATCTTTCAAGTAACTGAGTTTAGGCTTTGTTTCTCTGTGTACAATCTTTCAAATTTTATATATTTCCTCAGTTTTACAATGTACTTTTCTCTTCCCCTGTATATTTTAATATCTCTGAATTTGAGATTACTCTTTCAGTTGATAATAAGTGAGTGTTATGATACTGTTTAATGAACTGTTTTACTTAAAATATTTCTTTGAGAAGATTATTTTACATAAAATAATGTTGCAGTTACAATATAAATGGCATCTTAAATTTAATGATATAATGGAATTTTTAGAATTGTTTATTAAATTTTATTAGTTTTAATGAACATTTACAGAGATTTTGGGTTTTCATTCATTCATTGTTGCACTGTTTTCTCCACCCTCATCCCCAGTTCGTTCTTCTTCCCCCCCCCCATGTCTGTTTTAATTGTCCAATTGCCACAGTGCTTGTCAAAGTCAGTTCTGATTAATCTCCTTTGTCAGTGTGTCCTTTGCCATTCCCTATCACTCCTCCCTGAGAGAGACTTCACCCTGATTCATAAGGAAAAGGGGATGGCGTATTCTCTTAGCTCCTTCCTGCTGAAAAGGGAACGCTGTGGGTTTCAGGGTGAATGTCTTCTCTCACTACTCTAAAGGGCCCCCTTGGCAGTAGGAAACACATAGACTATTATGGAGATTGATTTTGGAATTTAGATGCACTGTTATCAATTGTGCTTAGCCGTACATGTTCATATCCTTGAAGATGTATCATGGAAGTGTTACAGCCTAGAAGATACATGTTTAACTAACAAGTTAAAAGTGCATGAGTCAAAAATTAAAAAGCAATAATATTCTGAGTAGAGGTTCTAATAGTGGCACAAATCAAGTTACAGAGGTAAGGTGGTTCCATTGCCATCCTTACTCTAACTTAATTCTTTTTTTTTAAATTTAAATTTGTTATTAATTTCAGTGGATATTTACAGAGGCTTTGGATTTCCATTCATTCATTGTTGTAGATTTGTCCCCTCCCAAGGCTCCCCCCCACCAGACATTACCCTCTTGGAAAAGTAAAAGAAAAGATTCTTTCATTATTTTACAAACCCTCCCCCAGGTCTACTCCACCATGTAGCCATCGCTCTAGACTCCTGTCATGACAGAAATACCTAATCACATATCTCTTTTAAACAGTTTTCTCCCTTCTCTGTTTCAGAGCAGCATATATTATTGAACCCATCTTACTCAGTCTCTCCCTAACCCCAAGGACAGTCCCATTCTACAACAGTGGCACCATGCAATATTTGTCCCTTTGTGACTGGGACATTTCACTCAGAATAATGTTCTCCAGAGTCAACCAATTAAGTATAATTGTTTTTTATACTTAATTTCTAGTATTTTCTTTAACTTGTCTTGTTATTTCTGTTGAGTATTTGAGTTCCCTTATTAGTATTGTGGGTTTTTTTAAATTTCCAGTTCACTGTAGAACACAGATAAGATTGTAGTTTTTCTCTTGTATTTTGTCTTATATGTTTTAGTGTATTAGTGTTTTTAGTAATATTCTTTGAATGCTCTATAATTATGGGTTAATTTTTTTTTTAAAAATCAGGTATTATTTAAGATTAAATTGAGTTGTCATGTACTCTAGAGTCAGAATCGACACGTAGCTGACTCTCTGGTGAGTTTTCAGAGGCAATTAATTGCAAAGGAGGAGATTGCCTATTTTTCATTTTAAAAGACTTGGGTCTTTTTGGATTTGTAGTGTTAATTCACCCATTTAAAATGTGTAATGCAGTGATTTTTAGTATGTACACAGATCTATGACCATTACCACAATTAATTTTAGAATATTTTATCACCCTGTAAAGACACCCTGTATCTGTTAGTAGCAGTCATTACCTGTGTCTCACTATCTTCTTGACCCTATCCAGCTCTACTCATCCCTATCAAATCAAACCCAACTTGTAGCTGACCCTCCAAAGGCTGTAAATCACACAGGAGGAGATTGCCTATCTTTGTCTTTTGGAGCAGCTGGTGTATTTGAACTGCCTGCCTTTGGGTTAGCAGGGTAATTTTTTACCTACTAGGCAGCAGATCTCTAGGGCGAGACAACCAGTAATTTCTATTTCCAAAGATTTAGCTATTGTGGACACTTTCAGTAAATAAAATCATAGAGTTTATGGTTATTTGTGACTGTCTTCTGTTATTTGATGTTGCTGTTATATACCATCAATTGGACCTGACCCATAGCTGACTCTCCAGTGAGTTTTTAGAGGCAGTAAATTGCATAAGAGTTCATTGCATATCTTTCTCCCATGGAACACTAGTAGATTTGAACCTTGTTCCTTCAGTTTGATAGCACCGCTCCTAATAAGTCACCATGATTCTGTATTACTTAGCCTCATGTTTTAAGGTTTGTCCATGTAGCATCACATATCAGAGCTTCATTTCTTCTTATTCCTTAATAGGATCCCACTGTATGGCTGTATCACATTTTACTTATTCATCCATCAGTTTATGAACTTTTAAGTTGTTTCAGTATTTTGACTATTATAAATAATGCTGCTGTAAAATTTTAATAATATATTTTCTAGTTTTTTCTATACTAGGTCATAATATGTGACATATATACTTTCTAAAAATATTAGGCAATAGTAAACATGTTTCTGTCCTTGATAAACTAACTTGAAAAAATTTATTTTAATGATATAATAAAGTAACTATAAGAGTAATTGAAGACATTATAACATCCTTTCCAGGACCATTTACAGAAGTTGATTATATATTAAATGTCAAATATTTTTAGAAACCCAAAAAGTTTATGACATGTTTAAGTTCATGATGCAATCTCTCATGCAAAATAATCAAGGTTTTATTTTGCTTTCATTTTTCTCTAATAATTGTTTACTATTCTCTTCCTGTAGTATTAATCCAAAAACTTCTGCTTTGTTTCTTTATTTACATTTATTAGATTGAAAGCCCATTGCCACCAGGCTAGTCTGACTTTTAACAACCTCCATCAGGTTTCCAAGGTTGTAAATCTTTAAGAGAGAAGGCTGCCTGTCTTTTCCTCACTTGCCAGCTGATAGATTTGACTGTTGACCTTCTATTAGCAAGGCAACATGTAGCACCTCACAGCACCAGAGCTTCTTGACTGTATTTGAGCTTTTAATATTTTCCTGTTACCTTTTTTTTTTTAAAGATGTGATCCTTGCAAACAGTAATTAGAGTTTGCTTCTGAATCCAGTATGGAATTTTTCTTGTTAGTAGGATAGTAGAGAGGATAAGAAGTTGCATTGCCAACCCAAAGACAGGCAGTTCAAATCTACCAGCTGCTGCATTGGAGAAAGATGGGCAGTCCCCTCCTGTTACAGTCTCTGAGAATTTGTTGGGGGGTTAGCTCTGAGTCAGTTCTGACTCAACAGCAGTGAGTTGAGTTTTTGTGTAGGACAGTATAATCCTTTTGCATTTGTTGATTAACTGATTTGTTTCATTTTAAGTCATACTGCTGAATTGATTTGAATATTATTATGTTCTTTTTCTTCATACTGTCTTATCATCCCCATCTAGGATCTAAAAATTGAGGAAGTGTTGATATGCAGTATTCTCAAGCCCATTCCAGTAGTTCCCAAGGCGAATCAATTGAGGAATGAGAGTGATGTTATTAGAGTAGAGTCTAATCTGGTTATTTCTCTTGTTCAGCTAACAGTAATGCTCCAGTCTCTTTTCTCTAGTAACAGTGATCATGAGTGCTGTCTTTTATTGCCTGTTTCCTCTGTGCCTGGTACTCTGCACAGTGTTTTAATGTATTGTATCATTGAAGCTCATGATAGCCCCATGAGTAAGCAAGCACTGAGAGGTTGCCTCGGGTTACATAATTTGAAAATAGCAAAACCACTACTTAGAGGATCTGGATACACATCCTAAGGTTGCTTTTTAATTTTTATTTATTGTAGTAATATCTTTGTAACAAAATTTGCCATTTTAACAATTTTATGTTTATAATTCAGTGACATTAATTTTATTTACCTTGTTTGTGACTATCACCACTACCCATTTCTGGACTTTTAATCGTCCTTAACAGAAAATCAATACCCTTTAAACTAACCTCCTTTTCCTTTTGTTTCTATGCATTTGCACAGAAATATTCTAGATGTTTCACATAAAGAGTGCTCAGTTGTGTAGTCCACAGTGATTTGTGTTGCTACCCTTAGATATTTCATTTAAGTAGGACTGTAGAATATTTGTCTTTCAGCAGCTACCAACCAAAAGATTAGGGAGCTCTGGTGGCTTAGTAGTAAGGACTTGAGCTGCTAATGCAAAGGTACATGGTGCAAATCCACGAGCTGTTTTGAGGGGAAAAGATGGACAGTTTCCTTTTGTGCAATTTATTGTCTCTGAAAACCCGCTGGAGGGTCAGCTTTGAATCGATTCAGACTCTATGGTACACAGCAACAACAACCAAAATATTAAAGATTCTACTCTATGCACACAGGTAGCTCGAAAAGTCAGCCATTAAAAACCTTTTGGAACAAGGTCGACTTTGAAACTTACAGGATTGCAATTAGTTGGAACCAACTTGATGGCAGTTTGGTTTTTTTTTTCAATTGCTTCAAGGTTCATTATGTAGTAAAATGTATCAGAATGTTATTTCTCTTAGTGATTGAATAATTTTGTTACTTGTTTATCTGTTGATGGACACTTGGTTACTTCCAGCTTTTGGCTGTTTTGAAGCCCTCAATCTTTGACACTGCTCCCTTTTGCATCTGTCTGGACTTGTACTGGCAGCTGCTTGTGTGTTCATTGCCATTTGTGAATTTTAAGTGGCCTCTGTAAGGCACTGTATAAAGGGAGATGAATTGCCCTGCTTTTCTTGTGACACTTCAAAGTCTTACTTAGTAGGTCTCCTCTGAGAACTAACTGCCCAGTGTTAGTCCTCTTCCTGGCCTATGTTTTTTTTTCATCAGACTAAGCATATGGACCACCTCTCTCTTCCTGGGATGAATCCCCTCCTCAGGACACTGATCACAGGCATCTCATGAGTCTAAGATATAACTATCTTGCCACTCCGGAGTTCTTGACAGATGAAGCCCTGTTTGTGTGATTGGGTTTTTTTAAATTATTTTTATTTTTTTCATTGTTGCACATTTTGTTCCTCCCTCCCCCTCCTTCAGCCCTCTTCACAATGCACTCCTTGCCCCAGCTTGTTGTCATACGTATATTGTTTATTTATCTTGATCACCTAGTTTTAGCTGCCTGTTTCTGGCATGCCCTTCAGCAGCCTTATTGACACCTCCATTCTTTCTCTTTTTTTTCTTTTTAAAATTTTTATTTTATACCAGTTTACATACAAAGTTAATAAAGTTCATATACATTGTTTTTCACCCCTCCCTCCACCCATCAAATTGTGTGACCCTATGATTAAATCTGCCCCCCCCCTTTGGATCCTTGTACTCATTCTGCAATAATGGTCTTATTTAGTATTTGGCCTTATGAGACTGAGTTAGTTCACTTAGTATAATGCTCTCCAGTCCCTCCCATGTTAGGTAGTAATTTATAAAATCATTACTCCTGCATGCTGCATGGGATGGATTGAGAAATTATGGTACATTGACACCTCCATTCTCTTATGTGGCCCTCAGTCCCTTCACTTTTAATTCTTTCTTTCTGTATTCAAAAAATTGAATTGCATTTCTGAAACTTATATCTGAATAGCTCCTAACATACACAACTCAGAGGAGAAGGGCAGGAGGTGACTCCTATGTGATTTCCATTCCATTCATAAGATATGTACTAGGGTCTCCTGTGGGGTATCAAAGGTTGCATCAAATGCATTTAAGTGAGATCCCATTGTAGAGCTGGACAAGGCCATTCATCTTGATGGCAGCTAAGGGTCCTTCCTGCACATCTGATTGCCGTGGGCAGATCCTGCCCAAATTGCATCTGTGGTTTTAATACTAAACTCTTCTTGAAAACTCAACCTGTCTTGAGAAGGATTTGTTTATCTAAAGAGCATTGGTTACATAATGGCTGGAAAGTACAGTCTAGGCGAAAAAAGCCTGAAATTTGACCTTTTTTTCCCCTGGCAAAGGTCTCACTGCAGGTCTTTTTCCTTCACAAGGCTCGTTAGAGTTACTCTCTGGAAGGAACCTTATGTCTGTACTTCATATTTTAAGTACTTGTTGGTTCTGCCACCTGAGACCTTGAATTCTGCATCAGCAGTTTTTAATAGCAAATACAAGTTTCATTTTTTAAAAAAATTGTTCTTTTAAATCTTCATGAATGTTCTGTGTTATTGATTTCCCAGGCCTATTAACATGTATGTCTCTTCACGTAAAGATACCCTCATGTTGTACACTAGTATTTGTTACTAGCTGTGGGAGTGTATATTACAACTCCTTTTGCTGCATGTTTTAGAGCCAGTTGGCTGCACTTTGATGTACTGAGTTCCTCATAAAACATAATTTAAAAAACACTACAGGAAAAAGTTACTCCACTTAAAAAATAAAACTCATTTGTATCAATAAGCCTTTTTCAAATTATTTCAAAGTGTGAAAATAATAATGGGAAATAGGTCAATTATTTGAAGCTTAACTTTATCTGATAGCAACTCTTTTTAACTACTCAATTCAGATTAAAATTAAAACAAAAGCAGGCAAAAAAACAAACAACAACAACAAAACCAAACCCCAAACACCCAAAAACCAGCTACCAAACAATAAAGAATGGCTCCACCATTCATTTCTTAATAACTTGATTGATCTGAAGGAGGGGTTTAGTTTTCATTGCCCATTATTCTCTCCAGGAAATAACTAAATGAAGTTTCAGATGTGCTGGATTTTAAGAGGCTTAGAGGTAATTCTAAAAGTCACCTTAGGCAGTGTGACAAAATTGTGATTTCTTAAGGCATAAAAATGAAGCATTCTAACAGTTCTGAATATTTAGAAGAACGTTCATTTACCAAGACCACTAATAGAGGAGTCCTCATAGCCTAGTGGGCAAGCAGTAATGCTGTTAACTCAAAAGGAGGCAGTTCAAATCTGCAAGCTTCTTCAGGGGACAAAGACAGACAGTCATATTATGCACTAGTTGTAGCCTCAAAAAGCCCGCTGGATGGTCAGCTGTGAGTCAGTTCCATCTCCATGGCAGTAGAGTCTTTTTTTTTCTAGCAGGTAGAGTAGATTTCTGGAACCTAAGCTAGTCAATCAAACAAGCATTTTTTTTTTAAAAAGTAAACGTTTATTTTCAAACTCACTCTAAAGTTTAAAATAAAGGCATAGGGTTTGGTTTGGGTTGGGGTTTTGTTGGGTTTTTTGGGGGGAGGGAAGTTAACCATAAAATAAATAGGTCTAAATTACTAGATTTGGAAGCAGGAGTGGCATACACTTCCTAAATAACATGCCTCTGGAAACTATGAAATTTGATAAATGCTGGTAGTTGTAGAGGGCAGGCCTTTTTGTTCATAGGGTCACTATGAGTCATGCTCAACTCGAAGGCAATCAACAACAACAAATTACTAGAAATTTGAAGGACAAGGAGTAAAGCAGCATTCACTGCACTGTTTATTCTGCTGCCTCCAGGAGAGCAGGGTGAGTGAAGAGTTCATGGTCCCAGCCTGAGGGCAGCAGGTGCCAGGGCCTTCTTCAAGTGGGTGTGCTCTCACTGTTGGTCATTAAATGTCCAGGAAGTACTTCCGTTAGGTTAGATGATGGGTTAATCACACAGTCACACACCGTCTCTGTTCTTATAGTCCCCTCATTGTGGCTAGGTGCTATTGAGTACCCTAGTGACTCATAGTGACCCTAGGAATAGATCTGAATCCTGACCTACCCTGTGCCATCCTCATCATCTTGGACACACTTGAACCCATTGGTGCAGACACTTGTGTCAGTCCATCTCGTTAAGGGTCTTCTTCCCTTTTGCTGACCCTTCACCTTTAAAAGCATGGTGTTTCTTTCCAAGGAATAGCCTCTTAGCAACATGCCCAAGTATATGAGACAAAGCTTCACCATCTTTGCCTCCATAGAGTATTCTTGCTACATATTTTCCAAGATATATCTGTTTGTTCTTTTGGCAGTCTATGGGATAGTTAATACTCTTCCCCAACACCAACTCAAATACATCAATTATTCTTCTGTCACCCTTATTTATTGTTCAGCTCTCAAATGCATAGGAAGTGCTTGAAAGGGTGGGGGCCAGAATCAGGTGCACCTTAGTGTTCATACTTACGTCATTGCTTCTCAGTACTTTGAAGAGGTTTCTGAGAGCATTATGAAAAGAAAGGAAAGTTGTTGTAGGAGCAAATACAGGCAAACTTAATCCAGTTAATGGATACTAGGCTGGTTTTCTGAGAGGAAAACAGTCCTGTAGGATAAATTGGGAGCTTTGGTGGCGTAAACTATGTGGCACTCCCAAGATCATGCAGTTCATATCCAGCTACTCCATGAGAGAAGGATGAACAATCTCCTCCTACGTATTTTACTGCCTCTGAAAACCTGCTGGAGGGTTAGCTTTGAGTCGGTTCTGACTCAGTGGTACTCAACAACAACAACAATGCAAAATAGGATGAAAAAAAGTCAGCTAAGTGAAGAGAGAGGAGAGCTGTGGCTCATTGGTTAATTGCTTGGCTGCTACAGGAAAGATCAATGGTTCAAACTCACTAGCTGTCTGGCACAAGAAAATCGTAGCATTCTGCTTCTGTGGAGATTGCAGCCTTAGAACTCATATGGGGAACTTCTGCTCTGTCCTGTGAGATTGCTTTCAGTTGGCATTGACTCAGTGATAGCAGATTTGGTTTGGGTAAGGAGATAGGCAGGGATGGGAAAGTGAGCATCTGAGGTAGAGGCAACAATTTGTGTAAGAACCCTGAAGTGGGGAAAACATTGGAAATACTGGTGAGAAAGTAGAAAATTAGGGGGAAGGTGTCATTGGAAGCAGCTGCACTATGAGGGAGTGGTAAGATCTCTGAGGGCCCAAACAATGGGAATTGGAAGCTAAGGTTCTGGCAGAACCCAAGAGAAACAGAAACTAGGAAGGGTTTCAGACCAGGGCATGACTGAGCTGGATTTGGCTTCAACAGACATCACCTTGGCTGCAACATAGCAAGAGGCTTAGAAGGGTCAGGAAGGAGGTGGGACAGTCAGGGATCATGCAGAAACTCAGGGTTAATTACTATACTAAAAAATTGCGAGAGAAAGTTATTTTTTTAAAGTACATGCTAGAGCAAACCTTTATAAGACTCAATAAAAAAATTGGTATAGAACATCTCTGATATCAAAGATACATTTCCCTATACTTTCATTGTTTTTTACTTCACCTCCCCCAAATAATTTTTTTATATTTATTCATTATTTATTTTTTTTTTAATTTAGGTTGTTTATTTTTCATTTCAATGAACATCTACAGAGATTTTGGGATTCCATTCATTCATTGTTGCACCCTTCTTCCCGCACAAACCCCTCCCCCCTCCCCCCCCATTTGCTCCTCTCCTTGAAAAGCAAAAGAAAAACTCCCTCACTGGTACACAATCCCCCCCGCACCTCCCCAAACCTCACCCCCTACCCCCAAATATAATCCACTCTGCAACCCTCATTGCATACTCCTACGATAAAAATAACGCCCTAAAATATAATACTTTTAGACTATTCTCTCCCCCATAGACTTCAATGCCGTAAACAAATAATTTTTTAAAATTTGTCTCTGCATGGGTTTACTCCTCCCCTCCCCTTCATATACATTGCATTTCACTCGTTCCTTCATTCCCATTGTGTTTCATATGATCATTTTATACTTTGGCTTTGAGAGTCAGTTTTTGTCCATATGAGCTGTGAGCCCCTTTAGCTTGAGAGGAAAGAGGAGGCAGAAGTGATTTCTTGATCTCGGACTCCAGAGAGCAGGAGGGACTGAACTGAGAAATGCCAGCAAAACTACTGCTTCCCAAGGCATGGCTCAGCTTGGCTTTAAGTACCTTTTTTAAGGAGCTAACACTCAAGACCAAGGCTGAGTGACTCCCAGATCAGTATTGACAGCACTAATTTCCTGATGATCCCAACATGAAAACATTGGTAGTATGAGGAAAATATATTTTTTTTGTTATTATTATTTGCCACAGAGTCTATTTTTATTCTGATGACATCATATATGCAGAGTAGAATGCTCCAATAGAATTTTGTAAGGGTGGGGCCTTTCAGAGGCAGATCAACAGGGCCTGTCTTCTGAAGGCCTCTGGATTAATTTGAACCACCAACCTTTTAGCTAATATCAAGCACTTAACCATTAGTGCCAACTGAGGAAAAGTCCATTCCATGTGATGAAGGAAATCCACTTTGTTTTTTTCCCCCCAGTTCTCCACGCCAGGTGTTTCCAAGGATTTCCAGAGAACACTCACTTGTTCCATAGATGCATCCTAGCTGTTTTCCTGGTGCCTCAGCTGGTTGCCCAGCCCACAACCTCTGATTCTTCCCTGTAGACATCTTCCTGTCCCAAAAGACCTCTGCATATGGACAGCTGTGGAGCCAGGTTCCTCCTTTCTTAATTGGGAAAGCACAATTTATGAGTGTATAAGGGAGGTCAGTGCCACAAAGACCAGCTTAAGCCTAGATTCTGCGATCCCTGCTCTTGGAACCTTTACTCTCATTGGCCTTTGCTCCTCCTGGTTCTAATGTCTGCATGGACAGGGGTCTACCGGCTTCTCTTCTTCCCCCAGCCGGGAAGAGCCTGTGATCAAATTTCCCTGTCTGAAGCCTGACAATCCATTCTCTCTGGGCTCAGCAAACAAGGCAAAATGTCTTTGACCCTGGTCCCAAGCATGTTTCTTAATCAACAGAATAATCTAAAAGATTACAACCCCATCCAAAAGGAAAGGAACCTTTTTTACTAATTTGTAGAAAGTGCAACCAGAATATTTCTTGGAGGCAAAGTTGAGTTGATGAAGCTTTTTGCCTCACATGATTTGGGCATGTTTATTTTTTAGAAAAGGACATTATGCTTGGAAAGGTAGCAAAGAAGAAGAAGAACCTCAGTGAGATGGACAGTGTTTGCAACAGTGGACTCAAGCCTGTCAGGGGAGATGAGGATGGTGCAAGATAGGACAGAATTCAAAACTATTGTTCATTGGGGTCGCTATGAGTTGTAATCAACTCAGTGACACTTAACAACAAGAATGGCTAAGGAGTCTGGGGGGAGCGGTTGGCTAAGCAATGGGCTTTTAGCTGAAAATTCAGTGGTTTGAGCTTGCCGGCTGCTCCACAGGAAAAGGATGAGGCAGTCTGTCTCGGTAAAGACTTGCAGCAATGGAAACCCTATAAACTCTCTCCTATAGAGTGATTAAGATTTGGCGTCAATTTGGTAGAATGGTTAACTGTGCATTATGTCAGTTGTCTCCTTTCCAGAAGATAATTTTGCCTTTAACTTTTATAATTTCAGTATTTACTGTTTTAGAATTCACATTTCTCTAAGACTTCATTGTCCTCCTTAGCTATTAGAAAAAAGCCAATCAATGGTTGTTAGTTATTAAAATTACTACTTCATAAATGAAGAACCTACAGACAGGCTTATAAATTATTCTATGTCATATGCCAGGGGATACCAAGTCTGACTCAAGATCTCATGCTCAGGGCTGAGGTTCCACCCAGCCTTAACTTATGTATTCTCTGTTTATAAGTCTGTCTCCATGGAGACAAACAGTGTGGAAGAGAAACATGTAGGGGTCACGAAAGAAACAGTTGGGGAAAGTTTTGTTTTTTGGATGCTTTGCCAGTCAGAGCTGGAGCACTTGGCACTATTTGTCATTTCTAGGGCACCTGGTCAGTTTTCCTTTGGGTTGAGAAGTTTGGTGCCCCCACCTCCTTACACACACACACACACACACACACACACACACACACACACACGTCCATTTTCTACACAGAGGAAAGTCTTTTGTTTTCATAGCAGGAGTCTGTATCCTTGTTAAGATGGCTTTTCCTGTGATTTTCTTTCATCTTTGGAGTTGTGATTAGAAGCTAGCAGCAATGGTAATAACAATTCACTTTTATACGGTGTGATGGGCACGGTACTGAGTACATTATATGCATTATTTAATTTCATCCCCTCAACATTTGTTCCTCTGAAGGATGCACCATTTTTAACCTCTTTTGCAGCCTCAGAAGCTGCGTAAGACTCAAATTGAAGGTTACATGCTACTATGTAGTAAGACCTTTGTTCTAACCTATATTTGACAGACCCCAGAGCTCCACCATGCATTGGCCTCAGAATACGCCGTATGTCTCCTCTAACATATTTTTATCCTTTGAGTCATCTGACCTTACAGAAGAAAAGGGTTAGAAGTGGATCCCAGAATTTTTAGTTTCTTCATGTTCAAGGCTATTATCATAGGACTATTGGGACATTTTCTTGTACTATTTCAGAGATCACTGAGTTTGAATTACAATGTATCTGAGAATTTGCAAGATTAAACTGGCCTGTGTTGACTTCCACCCTTGATAACTATGCCCTATGTAATTCTTTGAATTCAGTGTGGACAGGACATAATGACTTGTTTCTAACAAAGGGAATATGAAAGAAATGATGGGATGTCACTTTAGGAGAATCCAGTTGTTATACTGTGTGGTCATCTTATATGGTGAAACACACGGCACTACCAACAACAATGTGAATGGACTTGAAAAGCAGATTCTAAGGTGAGCCTTCAGATGCGACTGCAGCCCCAGTCAACAACTTTACTATATAGTCTCATTGAGAGACATGGAGCCAGAGACACTCAGCTAAGGCATGTTCAAATTCCTGATGCACAGAAATAGGGAAATAATAAATGTACGTTTGGGGATTAATTTGGCATGCAGTAATATATAATTAAGAGAGTCAACTTCCTTATATTTATTACTTTGTTGCTCAATCTATTTTAGTATAAAATCAGCTATGAAACTCAACACACTGGAGACTAAGATTGACCTCTAGGTCAGCAGGAAATACAAGGTCCCTCATGTTGTTGTTGTTGTTGTTGTTGTTATATGCCATCGAGTCGCTTGCGTCTCATAGCAACCTTAGGTACAACAGCCCTAAACTCTGCTCTGCCTTGAGCCAGTCACACTGTCTCTGACATTCCCATCCCGATTACCCCAACCACTGAATCAATCCACCTCATAGAGGGCCTTCCCCTCCTGCGCTGTCCCTCCACCCTCCCAGGCATGATGTCCTTCTCCAAGGACCGGTCTCTCCTTACAACATGTCCAAAGTATGTTAGAGCCTCAGAATCCTTGCCTCCAAGGAGCAGCCCGGTTTAACCCTTTCCAGGATGAATCTGTTTTCCTAGCAATCCATGGTACTCTCAATACTCTTCTCCAGCACCACAGCTCAAAGGCATCAATTCTCCTTCCATCCTCCTTGGTCATTGTCCAACTCTCTGATGCATAACAAGTGATTGCAGAGACCATGGCCTGTATCAGACACACCTTATTCCCCAGAGAGACACCATTGCTCTTCAGTACTTTGGAGACGTCCCTAACAGCAGACTTTCCCATGGCAATATGCCTTTTAATTTCCTGGTTTCTGGTGCCAAGAGTGTTGACTGTGGAGCCAAGCAAACTAAAGCTGTGAACAATCTCAATCTCTTCACCATCCATCCTGATGCTGCCAATTGGTCCAGTGATGAGAATCTTTGTCTTCTCGACATTGAGCCTCAATCCACATTGAAGGCTGCAGCCCCTGACACTCAGCAGCAAGCACTTCAGGTCCTCCTCAGTTTCAGCGAGCAGGGTTGTGTCACCTGCATAACGCAGATTGTTTATGGATCGTCCACCAATCTTGATCCCACATTTCTCCTCATAGAGCCCCGCCTCCCGGATGATCTGTTCTGCATACAGGTTGAAAAGGTATGGAGATAGGATGCATCCCTGGTGCATAGACAATAATTATGAGAGGAAGGAGTCCTGTATGATAAAGTGGATGGTTGTAGCTTTGCAAAGAAGAAAGGGGCTGGGAATAAGCTCACTAAGGCTTGAGAAGCCTTCAGAAAGACTACAGCTCCTTATGAGTATGCACTGGGCTCTAGAGTATAATGTGTCCAGACCTTCAAAGGTCCAAGAGTGCTGGAGCCGGAGAAATGAGGAAATCTTCACTCCATGTGGCCACCCAAGAAAGCTGTGCTCAAAGAGGCATTCAACACCCACATACTCTTCAAAAACATTTAAGAGTTACAGCAGAAACCCATGCTTATAAAACATCATTCACACCAAAAAGAAACATACAAATTAAAAAAGTGAAAATCCACCTCTTCCTCTGCTGTTCCCCAGAAGCAACCACTGTTAACAGATGATATTTATCTTTCCAGACACCTTCATTTATGTGTCAGATACTCATGTGGAGAGACGCATATCATATTATAGGGAGCATTTTTTTACGTACTGCTTTGCATCTCTTTTTCCCACTTAAAGTGTCATGGACTTCATTCAGTAGTACTCTTTAAATTTTATCTCATTTTGTAACGCTGTATAATGGCATTCCATGTGATCATCCATATACATTTTATTTTATAACATTATTTACAATTGATTAATTAATTATATGTGATAAAAATGTATATTACCTTTTCCTTCATTCAATTTATCTATTTATTGGTTTTTTAACCCTTCTTCCTTGATAGTCATCCCTGGTCACCATCCAAGGATGATTCTCTATGTGTGTGTAAACCTTTCCTTAGCTTTTTATAAGAGTAGGCTTAGGACAGTAGTTTTCTGATTGACCTGTTTTACCTAGCACAGTATCTTCTAGATACATTCATGTTATGCAGTGTTCCACCAATACTTTTTGTTTTCAAGTGTTCCATGTTAGTCCACTGTGTGAATCCATAGTTAATCTATTAGTCTGTTGATGGAATCTGGGGCTGTTTCTATCTCTTTGCTGTTATAGATAATCCTGCAGTGAATAGTGTGTGCATATATCTGTTCCTGTTTGAGCTCTTATTTCATTGAGATGTATCATTAATAGTGGGATTTCTGGATGAAATATTTCTGTTCCTAACTTCTAAGGTAGTGCCAAACTGCTTTCCATAATGCTTGCACCATTTTACATTCCTACCAGCAAGTGCATGAGAATTTCAATTTCTCCATATCCTTGTCAGCATCTGTTTTTTGCTGTCTTATTAAACTTTGCTTTTGCTGCTGGGACGAGATGATAACTTGTTACTGGAGGACTTGAAATACCTGCTTCAGAGTTCAAAGACTACAGTCTTCAATATAGGTTACATCTCAACATCAAGAAAACAAAAATGTTCGCTACTGGGCCAATAGAAAACATAATCATATTGACAATAGAAATTGTCAATGATTTCATCTTGCTTTCATCCATAAACAACTACATTGGCACAGCAGCAACTAGGAAATCAGAAGATGTATTGCATCGGGAGCATCCACTTTCAGGGACCTCTTCAAAGTGCTGACAAACAGTGATGTTAGTTTGCAGGCTTAAGGTACACCTGTAACAAGCCATGGTCTTTTCAGTTATTTACTTTGCAGCTGAAAATTGGACAGTGAATAAGACAGAAGAAAAATTGATGCCTTTGAGTTGTGATGTTGGAGAGGAGTTCTGCATATCCCATGAACTGACAAAAGGACAAACAAATATATCTTGGAAAAGGTGCAGCCAGGATGCTCTTTAGAAGCAGATAGTCAAACTTCATCTCACATACTTTGGGCATGTTGTTTGAGGGTGGGCTGGGTGCCCGATTGGTGCTCTTGGTCCTGGTGTGGTGGTAGAAGGCAATGTTCTGAATGTCTCTATGATGGTGAGTACCATGGTATTGGGTCTACCAGGGGTAGACATGTCTCAGCCCCCTTGTGCTTTTGGATCCTGACAGTTCCCACCACTCTACCTTTCCCAACATTACAGCCTTGTAGCAGTGCTTATTGCATTCAGCACTGTTCTAAGGCCGTAGCTGATAGGATGAGGGTAGATAGTGACTCATATTGGTCAGATCCTCTCTCCAAAGAATTGGAATTTGAATATATAAATATATATTCATATATATATGCATATACGGGAGCTCTGGTGGCCTAGTGGTAAGGAACTTTGTTGCAATCCAAAGGCTTGCAATTCAAATCCACCAGCAGCTCAATGGGAGAAAGATGGGCATTCTCTTCCCATGTGATTAAACTGCCTCTGAAAACCCGCTGGAGGGTCAGCTATGGGTTGGTTCTGACTCTTTTGTACATGACAACATATGCTTGTAAGTCTTTGCCTGCACTTAGACTAGGAGGACATGTAAGCTTAGTAACTGTGGAGAAGCAGATGGAGACACAGAGAGAAACAAAGTTAAAGATTCTGCAGAAAAGAGAAGGGGAAAAGGAAGGAAAAGGGGGAGGGTACTGAGGGACTGAGAAAGTTGATGCTGTGCTTCTTGATGGCTTTCCAGACACTTGTTGTCATTCCTGACCCTCGAGAGACCCAACTATGTCCCTGTCTGTGGACTCTCAGTGATATCGCCTGTTTATTAAATGAGCTAGACTCAATCATGTTTAAGAAAGAACTAGCGTCATTTTTTTTTCTCCCACTGTCCTTTCAAATGTATTCTAACCAATGTCTGTTAGTCTTTGCTTGCTAGGCATGAAAAAGCCCAGTGTATTCTAACAATCTAGAGCATGATTTCTGAATACTAGTTCAGCATGGCAATCAGAAATCAGAAGTCTGTACTCAATGGAAAGCCTGCAGACTTGGATGCCTGGAGTAAAGGGAGGCACTTGATCAGGTTCTTCGCTAGATCCTGGCCATTTCACTACCTCTTCCACTTACCCACTGTCCCTTGGTCTTAGAACAGGGAAGCAGGAGTAGATGGCCAGTCTTATGTGATTGGTTCAGGCATAATCCTGTACTTGTGCCCTTTGGGTGTGACAGATATCCCAAGCACATGCACTTTTTGCCGCTTCTTCAGAATTTCCCTTCCTGGCATCAATGACTCAGCTGCCTTAATGCGATAATTTTTGACCACTTAGGACTCCTTTCTTGGCTTCCAGACTTCCTGCACAATTTTCTCACCCTCCCCACCGCTTCTATATGAGGACAAAGTGCCCCTCCAGGCAGCCCCTGACTCCTCACTCCCGCCATCAGTGGGTAAGCCGTTTGTGCAGTCTCATTGCTCACTTCTCTTATGCTGTCAGCCATGGACTTGAAGTATAAAACTCAAACATTAGTGTTGAGCTTGCCTAGGCCAACCTCTTGGAATGACTTATTTAAATCCCTTTCACTTGATGTTGAGGGAGGAGAAACTCTAATCCTGCCTGTGATGATGGTGGGAGCAAGTGTATGTTATAGGGACAATTCTTTGTCCTCACTTCAGTCTCTCTCCTCCGTGGTAGAAACAATTTGAGGTTCTCCTTTTGTTGGATAACCATGTACCTTTTACTTTATGAGATACTTGGCAGCTGTTATTTTTGTCCTTAGTCTTCAAAGTATCATACAAAACTGAAGCACAAAGAGCCCTTTTCAGACATCTTGTTATAATTAAAATGCCCCTCATTTTGTTCAAGCCATCTGTCTAGATTTCTCTTATAATCATAATAAATTCTTTACCAAGACAGTTTGAAACAGATAAGGTGGTCTTGGGAGATCTGGAAGGACCCCAAGAATTCTAGAAGAAGTATGTGTGGGCTGCAAGCATCACAAACCACTGCCACTGTTTTCAGTGATTTGATGATTTGCTTTCAGTCTTGCTCATGTTGGCAGGATTTGGGGAAGGAGCCTTATTCATTGTTAACGTATTTGGAGAACATCATGTTCTTCCTTCTGTGGTCCTCACAAAAGCTCAGCAGGAGTGTTTGCCTGGGACAAATCCCTCCTTCACTGGCTTTCTTCTGGGTTTGCAGATGTACCACCATGGAGGTCTTAAGCAACAGTGAGGCTCTTAATTATAGAGATGGCTGGATTGGGGACAGGAGAAGGAATGTTAAACTATATTGCTTTGTTCTCAGGACTGATTGGTCATGGTTCCTGACAGGTGGAGCTAGGAATAACTGGACACAAAAGCTTCCTGCATGTGCCCATGAGTCCCTTTCTCTCTAGTTGCTTCTTTGATGCAGCTGGTTTGGCAAACATATCGCCTTCCTCCTTATCACTCCATGGAGGGTGATCTTTAGATCTCACTATGTCTGTAAGGAATACCTTCTCTCCTGTGGAGCCAAGGTATGATATGGTCAAAACTTGGACTGGGAGCTTGGAGTGGGAGTTAGAAGCAGCTGGTGTCATAGCCTACCGTCATCTGGAGCCTAACTAGTTTAGGGAAAGGATTGTTCAGCATTGTCCCGCCTGACTTGATAATAACCTCTGCTTTGAGGTTGAATCCAAGTCAAGTAAGGTTGTATTTTGTTTTTATTCCTCATTGTTCCCTCCTCCCACACACTCCATTCCAGATGTGGAGGGAGGGGTAGTTATGATCTGAGCCACAGTTGACATATTACCATTAAATAAAATACAATCTTCACTGTAACCCCGGAAGCTGACCAAGAGAACAGAGTTGGGACATCTTAATGTTTAATACTGAGGACCTTCTACATTGTGCTACTATGAATTTTTTTTAATCTGCAGACTTGGAGCTTCCTTTTCTGTAAACTTACAATGATCATTCCTGCTTCATAGGGCTGCTATAAGGGTTGCATAAAAAAAAAAGTAAAAGTCCATATCGAGATGCAAAGAGCTTCAGTTAAACACAGCTTTACAGAAAAGAGCTCTCATTTGGGAATACTGCTTGATGTGAACTAACTCATAGCTTACCCTCCACAGAGTTTCCAAGGTTATAAACCACACAAGAGAGCATTGGCCGTACTTCTTGCCTGGAAACCCTGGTGGATTACCAAAGGGCTCAGCCTTTATGTTAGCAGGGCTACTGTCACCTCTGCCGCCAGAGCTCCACCTGCATATACCAAGTTGTCCAATCCTGGTGCAGCATTATTCTTCATATAGTCCAGTGTCCTGGATTATTTGAACATTGTTGTTGTTAGGTGTCACAGAGTCAACACTGACTCACAGCAACCCTGTGAAAAACAGATCAAAACCAGGCCCGATCATGTGTCATCTCTGTCATGCTCAAGCCCACTACTGAAGTCATTTTTCAATGCATCTTGTTGATGGCTGTCTTCTCTTTCTCTGACCCTCCAGTTCCCCAGGTACAATGCCTTTTTCCAGGGAATGGTCTTTCTTGACAACACGCCCAGAGTATATGAGATGAAATTTCACCATCCTTACCTCCAAGGAACACTCTGGATGTGCTTCCTCCAAAACAGATTTGTTTGTTCTTTTTGCAGTCTAGGATATATTCAATACTCTTCTCTAACACTACAGTTCAAAGGCATTAATTATTCTCTGGGCTTCCTTATTTATTGTCCAATTTCCACATGCAGATGAAGCAACTAAAAATGCCCTTCCTTGGGTCAGGCAACCTTAGTCTTTTATTATTATTATTATTATTATTATTATTATTATTATTATTATTA
>NW_006399866.1:5804416-5868875 GCF_000299155.1 Elephantulus edwardii | reverse complement strand
GAGGTGGATTGATTCAGTGACTGGGATAATTGGGATGGGAGTGTCAGAGACAGTGCGATTGGCACAGGACAGAGTGGAGTTTAAGGCTGTTGTACATAGGGTCGCTATGAGTCGCAGGCGACTCGACGGCACATAACAACAACAACATTGAAGTTCTATATGGAATAACTATTTCTAGTTTTTTACAGAACCACTAGACAATTTTCTACATCTGTATCATTTTTATTCCTACCAGAAAGATGAAGGTTCTAGTTTCCTTACATCCTCTCCAACATTTGGTATTTTTCTTTCCGTATTTTTTTTCCTTAGCCACTGTAGTTGAGTGGTCAAGGTGTTTGCTTTTTTCTCCTTAATTTGACAAAAACATTTTGCAAGAACATGAATATTAATCCTGTATATATCATCTTTGTTATACATATTTTTCACTGGTTTGATATTTCCCTTTAAATTTTGACTATACCTTACTGTGTTTTGTTCTTTGGCGAGAAAAAAATCTTGGGGTTTTGTTTAGTCACATCTTTTGGTCTTCCTTATGGCTTTTGGATTGTCTATCATGATTAGAAACTTGTGCCCATTACAAATTAGATTTGTTTTACATGAAGACAATTATGTTGGTTAGTGTGGACCTGGATGGAAGCCTGTGCAGTACTTTAGGGCCGATGATATGTAGAGGGACACTAAGAGAATTTGGCCAAGAATGGAAAGATGGATTGACTTTGGTGAGGAAAAGGAAGTCCTTGTTTTTTATCTAAGAAATTTATTAGATGGTACCATTTGATAGATTGGGAAGTTCAGGAGGAGGAGCAGTCCCAGGGAAGGTATTCCCAGTGTTGCTTGTATTACCATTGAGGTGCTTTTTGGACATCTAGTCAGGACACAATGGCATATAGGAAATTAAGCTCCAGAGAGCCATCTCAATCTACATATAGAATCATGGGGCTCTTGTAGGCTTAGATAGAAACCAAAGACAGAGAAAATGTGATTAAAACAGGTTTGGTGGGTGTCTCAGATATGGAACCTCTTCTTTATCCTACTTTAAAACAGGTCCTGATATGAAAGGGCACAGAAAGGCATTCTGAAGCAGTAATACATGGTGCAGATACATCCAAATAGCACTGATGGCTTTTATTGCAGATTTGTGTCATTACAAAGATAATCTGGGAATATATTAAAAAACCAAAACAAAACACCTCCCTTTTATATACACAAGACATGCTACACGGTACACTTTTTGAAAATGCTGAGGTAATAGGCACATACCCAGATATCTCGCACACCCGACCCATGTGCCTACTGGGGAGGGTCTTGTCTTCTTGACTCATACCCTCTCTCCCTTCATGGCAAAAGTCCCGGTAGTGCCAAGTCTGATAGTTCATGGCCGACAGGACTCAGAAAGCCACCACACTGCAGGTACCAACTGAAAGGTCTGGTGGCCCCTGACTGTTCAGTAACTCATGAGAATTGGCCAGTTCTCATTTTTGGTGGCACTTGTTCTGCAGCGAAGTATAGTTTGACTTTCAAGTCAGCCTGAGAGCATAGGACCTTTGGCCTGTAGTTGTTTGGGGTTCCTGAAGAACAGATGATAACTTCTTTTCAATGGAATCTTTCTGGGACAAGGTAGATTATTATTTTTGTGAAGGTTACAAATGACATGTAGGCTAAAGTGTGAATGAAAAATACAAAATTGTGAGTACATTAGTTATATGGCCAATGGTTGGCTTTTGAGCCTGGCCTTCTCTTTCCTGACCAGAAACCTAGAGCTCAGATTATTTCCTACTCACAGAATAAGGAATCTTACCTGGATGCAAAGCCTCTGAAATGGAAGAGATATGGAATGGGCAGGTGAAAAGTAGAGGGAAAAGAAAAGGTGATTTGAAATACAGGGAGTGTCTAGGGATTGATAACACAGGAGACGTTTCCTGAATGACTGTTGAATGAATAGGTGAGCAGATAAAAAAGTTTCAAGAATGGAGAAAGTAGATTTTTAAATTTAAGGGATACCCTCTTGTGGAACTTTGTAAGAGGGTAGCATTGTAGACATTCCTGTAAGAATCCAGGCCTACAGATGCCAAGGATTATTCTTTGAAGTAAGCCTCACAATTTGTGAACTACTCTTAGACCCACGTAACACAGCATGGATGAAATGTGTTTCTTCTAAAAGCAAAGCTGTTGTTAACAGCTCTATTATCTGAGAATCGAATATGTGTCTATTTGGAAAACTATATATGTATCTAGAAATAGTATGTAATGTATATCTAAATGCATATTTATATTTAGGCATGTGTCTATTTATGTGTATATGCATAAGTGCACAAGATTGGCTCAAATACACATATCTTGTGAAGGTATTTTGTGGTTGTGTTTTCCCTGTGGAGGTGGGAACTTTATGTAAAGAAAATTTGTCTGTAGTCCTGTCCTGTCCTGGAAACATTAGGGGCTGTCTGGTATGAAGAAAAGTAGAAGGGTCAGAGAATAGTGTCTTGTTTCACTTCCATTATCTGCCTCAGTGACTTTGGAAAATAGAATCCAGTATCCCAGTTCTCCCAGCCTCAAGCTGCACTAGTGAGTTGCTCTGTTTGCTAGGGTCACCATGGCTGGGATGGGCTCCTGGCAATGGCCACGAGAGGTCAGGAGGAGGTGCTGGCTTTAGTGGAAGGTGTTGGGGTTGGGTCGGATCATCATCACCACTTTCTTCAGCGAGTAGGAGCCTCCTCGGAATTCAGCCCAGTAGACGCCATCCTGGTAGCGGCTCCGGTAATGGCCCCCACGGTACCAGACACCATTGAGGTTGGAGTGGGCACACGCATTATACCACCAGCCACCCTTCTGGTAATGGGCACAGTTTCCTGCAGGAGAGAAGGGAGTGAGCCAGGAGGAGGCAGTTTAACCCACGTAAATTTGTTCAGTAACTATAGCAGAACTGTCTCCAGAAAGAATTTGGACCAAGAATGCTTGAGAAATGGGTCAGTCACTGAGAGTGTCCACTCTGACCTGCCTTTGATTCTCAGCTTTGTAATTAATTAGCTGTGTGATCTTAGGCAAGTTACTTAACCTCTCCACAGCACTGTATTCTTATCTGTAAAATGCAGAAAAGAAGAATTCCTACCACACAGACCTGCTGTGAGAAATGAAGAAATAAGGTCACATATTTAAGTATGAAGCTCAAAGCCTGGTGCATGGAAGGCACATTTTAACAGAAAATGAAAATGACCTGAAGTGAGCAGGGGAGAAAGAAGATCATTTTTCTTGGATACATTTTAAGAGTTGAAATTGTTAGAATAAGAGTCTTTGTAGAATGACAAAGGAAGTATTTAAGATTAAATACTTCTCTGTTCCTCTCCAACCTGTATTCGATTCAAATAACCCTTATTTAATTTCACAAAAGAAAAATATTGCCACAAAAATTTTGGCACTATCCTATCATGCTAATTTTTTCATGCCAAGGGCAAGTAAGTAGAACAACAATACAAAATGGGGCAAAGTGCAAGCAGGCATGTAGGGGCATCGCACTTCACAGGAAGGAGAGCCACTGTCAGTTTGGGCTCTTCTTGGTTGATGGTGGGAAGCCCCCGGTTTCCTTACAAGCCCAAGAGAGACCTTCCTACCAGGAAGATGGGCACTTTGGTCAGTTTGTGATTGGAAGGCCCAATAATAATTGGTCTAATGAAGTGGCTGGATCTGATGGTGGCCCTGAGGCCTTGGGATGATGTGAGGAGTAGGCAGGCTGAGGGATTTCTCCTTTCGGAGGAGGAGAATCACAAGCCCAGTTACCCAGAAGCTCTGGTTTTCCTGAAGCTTTTTTGGAACTCCTTAATGTGTACAGCCTGGGATCATGAGGACCAACAGCAATATTAGAATTACAAAACAAAGAACTTTGAACTCGTCACAGTCAGCCTCTCATTTGCCACATGGAAGCCTTTTCCAGGCTAAGAGGGCACTATGAGGAGCCTCTGCCCAGACACATCAAGGGACAAGGAACTCACTTCACCATCCACTGGTTTTTCTCATGGAAAGAACCACATTTTGGGTCATAGAAGAATCTTTTCCATCGTTCATATCATTATCCCCCAAAATGTGTTCCTAGATCCCCAGAATATTACTAGCTCTGCTCTGCATAGTCATCTTCCTGTCCTGCTTTTCTGGAAGTCCTGGCAGCCCTACCTAAGAAGATAACCTACTTGAAAGAAAAGACTTGCTTTTCTTTATGGGCGACTTCAAACAAGGTCAGCTCTCTGGTCAGTGGTGGTGGTAGACATGAGAGCTATCTGCTTAAGATGGCTACTTTGAGATCTTGGAGTAAAGACAGGGTAGTTCTTCACCCCTAAAGGGGAGAAAGTGAACATGAGACAATGACTGAGTAAAAAGTTGGAGCTGGAACAAGCTGAGATAGTCTATGAGAACTCAGCCTGTGAGAACAGACTTAGCCTTGGTCAGGAGGTGATGCCAGTGGTCAGATGGCACCAGCCTCAGGGTCTGGCAGACTTCAGTAGCCTATTAGAGCCCAGAATTACTCCTGTGAAGAAACTGAATGTGGGGTTTTGAGACACCTTTTTTGTGGAGGCTCTGATGCCTGGACTCAGGGCCCAACTGCATCCCTGTTTCTTGTAATACTCTGCTCTTTACTACTTAGGCATACTTAGTAGAGACCTGACTTTGTGGCATGTGATCATGGCCAAATAATTTTCTTTCTCTAAACTCTTTCCTCTCAAGAGCTTCTGTACAGCATTGTATTGGTTTTATATGCTTTAACAGTAACCATAATGACAGCTCACTTGTATATATGCCAAATGCCAGACTAAGCACTTTAGATAAGTTCTCGCTAATCTTCTCATCACCCAAAGGTAGGTATCAGCCTCAGTTCCAGGTGAGCCCAGAGGGATTAAGTGGCATGCCCAAGGACACTACTGCCATGAGGTGGGGCCACCATTGGCACTCAGTACCCTGGTCATGGGATTATGTAGTCTGACCCAGGGGCCTCGAATAGAGAGGTGTTATGAATGTGTGACTCCACACAGCATTTGACTTGGCCCTGAGTGACCCTTATGTGTGTTATTTGTATACTTCCTTCTTTAAATGCCACTCTAACCCTGCTTTATAAATGAGATCTGTGTCACTTGAGGCCAGTGGGCAGAGGAAGGGACCTTGAGGGATTGGGAAGAAGTCTCAGAGAGCTTGCTTTGACCTGTGGTCTTCCTGTTTTCCAGCCTCTGGGTCTAGGAGCGTTAGCTTTGGCTGACTTTCCCTCCGCCCCCAGCCCCCACATTTGGACTGGAGTCCATTGGTCCTACCTGTGTAGACATCATGGTCTCTGTCCAGGGTGGTGAACTGCTTGCCATTGTGCCAAGTGAAGGAGTCACCAGCATTGCCATTGTAGCGTCCCAGTCGCAGCTTGTAGTACTCACTCTCGGGCTCCAGGCGGAAACTTGCATATTCAGCAAAGACCTTGCGGCCAGACCAGTCCTCCATGGTCACCAGCAGTTTATAGTTGCCTTGGTTTGTCAGCCAGTAGATGTTCTCCAGGCCCAGCCAGTATTCACCATCAATGTTCCCAAACCCTTGCTAGGGAAAACCCGGAGAGCATTAGTGTGAAAACTGCAGTGTCCACGAGCAGCAGGGGCCAACTTCTGGCTGCTCGACCCTGGACAGAGGGACCATAAAGCAAACAGAGCACAAAGCCAATCAGGCAGCACATTAAAGTTTAAATCCTTACCCCGACCCCTGTGCTAACTGCATCTCGGTAGTGTCAATTCAGCTTTCTGGTTTTATGTATTCATTCAGAAGCCTTTAAAATAGTGTTGACTCTGTGTGAGGCATTGTGTGATCACCAGTTCTTCACTGTAGCGTAGGAAATGCTGTATTGCCTTCCCTGCAAATTGCTGTGAGAACACCTTGTTGTTGTTGTGTACCTTTGAGTTGGAGCCAACCCATCGCTGACCCTCCAGCAAGTTTTCAGAGACAGTTAATTACACAGGAGGAGACTGACTACCCATCCTCCTCCTGCGGAGCAGCTGGTGGCCTCAAACTACATGCCCTTTGGGATTTCAGTGCAGCTTCTTGAGGGCACATAATAGGGAGCCTGGTGGCCTAGTTGTAAGGAGCTGCATTGTCACCGAAAGGCACACTGTTTGGGTTCACCAGCTGCTCCATGGGAGAAAGATGGGAGTTCTCCTAACCTGCACTTTACTGCCTCTAGAAACCCACTGGAGGGTCTGCTGTAGGTTGGTTTCAATGTACATAACAGCAGCAGCAGCAGCAGCACACAATAGGCATGCAACCAGTGTTGCTTGGAAAGTTCCTTACTTTCTCTGAACTTCAGTTTTCTTTTTTGGGGATCAGAGCCAGCATCAACCTAACAGGACTGTGTGTGTGGGTCATATATAAAGTCTAAAGCACCAGATAGGTGTGAGCTGTGACATTAGTGTGCTGCCTCCAGCAGGGCTCTTCTCTTGATCTAATATGCAGTTGTTTTTATTACTGTTTGCATATGTAGTTTTGGGGGGATATTGAAAATTAATAAATAAATTTATAATATTTGTTGTTTATTAGTATCTATACTGTACTAGTATTATTATAAGAAATTTATGAAGAATAATTTATTAATCTTCATATCAAATCTTAAAAGCAAAGTACTATTATCATTCTCCCTAGAATGGATAAATTAAGACACAGAGAAGCCGAGGATTGCAGATTGTTAGTAGTGGGCCAGCATTTGAACCAACAACTCAATCTTAACCATTGTATTCTACTACTTCTAAGAAAGAGAACATGACAGAGGAAGAAGAAATGGCCAAGGACTGAACCTGCAGGAATTTATGTATTAAGAGAAAAGAAAGAAGGACACAGGCTGGGCCAGAGGTTTGCTGGATGGTAACCAGGCAAATGAGACCGAAGAAGAGGCCTGATAGAGCCATGTGCTGGAGGCATCACGACTGAAGGTGGGCTGTATAATGATGACTGCAGTCTTATTCACCACCTTGCTACTTTCTACTGTCCTCACTGTCCTGAGGATCACTTCTTGGTTCAGAAGTAGGAAAAGATGTCTCAGTGAATCCTGGAAGTCTTTTCTACTACAAGGATGAGCATTTTAGTTCCCTGGGAATGAGGGTATCCAGAGAATCAACCCAGGATCTCAGTCTGGCTTCAGTTCTCTGCTTAGCCTCACTGGGACGTTCTCCCAAGATCTTTTGGGCTTCAGGAATATACCAGACCATTTTTCTCCTCTCTCCCCATGGAAACTGCAGCTCAGAATAAGGTGCCATCCATATGCCCATTAAAGTGAGGGAACACACTGCTTGGCATTTCTGAAATCTTACTTGTCCCGTGGCCTTTTGTGGTCTAAAGTCCTAACTCTCATCATCCTGCAGTGGCTACAAGTAGTGAGTAGGCCTGGAGCTGGTTTTCAGTTTCCCTGCTGGATTTGCACAAACAGCCCTATCACTGACATTCTTTATTCAAGTATTTAACATGTGGGGCTGTGCAGGCCATGACCATGTGCACCTTTCTGCCAGTGGCCCTTTTGCTGGTTAGTCAGGTCTCTTATGGCGTATGCTAACTATTTTGTGGGCAGCACAGACCAGCTCTCCCAGTTCTCACCTTATATGTTTCCCAGTTCCTGAAGAAGTTGACAGAGCCATCCAGCCGCCTCTGGATGACAGTCCAGCCTCCAGGGTCATGTCTCTGGTCGCACCACACCTGCATGAGGCGATTGTTGTTCTCTGGCTTCACCAGGTAGATGGAGCTGGTGTCATGGCCATCCTCCAGGGCCTGCAGACAGTCTCTCCATGGCCCTAGGGACACAGACTAGCATAGATCAGATCTTCCTATTGCCCACTGCTTGGTCCCTTTGCCACAGTGCCCTTCACCCCTTATCCTCAGATACACTCAAAGTAGATACAACCTCTGTCAGGTTATATCTTTACAAGTCCCTCTTCCAGTGCCTTCACATCAGCAGGAAGGTACCAACTTCAGTTAGCACTGTCCAAACAGACCAACTTCTCCCTCAAACTGTAAAAGTCCTTGATCTGAGGAACCTTTAGAAGATGTTCAAGATCTAATCATTTATACTTTTTGCTTCAGTTGCTTTTTAAAATATTCTCAAGCCAAATACATCAAAAGTGCTAAGAAAATCCCATTTTGTTCCTTCTTAATTTGTACTCTCATCTAACAACTATTTCATTTAGTCTTTGCCCCTGGGGAGGTATTCTGGGCAGCAGAAGTCCAGGGCATTAAAGACTGCTCTGATGTTGAGTGAGAGAAGAACTGGCCCCACCTGCCTTCCAGCACCTTGAATTTGCTGTGGAATTTTGCCACTTCCCTTCCTGGGCAAGGGGCAGGGGAATGTTCTCTTCCTGTGGCAGGGTGTTTAGATTAAACTTTTCAAACTTTCCTGGCTTGTGCAGGTTCTGATCATCCACACATGATAGTTCAACTAGAAAGATTTGGGGGTTTGGTCTTTACTAGGCATCTCAGGGGAACTTTTTCTGACACCTTCAGTCTGTATCTGGTGAGTCTCACTGCCATGGATTGTGTACCCTAAAGGTATTTATCAACTTATCTAAGCCATGGTTCTCGGTGGCTTAACAGCTGTGTGATGTGATCAGCCAGTTGTAAGAAGGGTTTTTGTGGGGTGTGACCAGCATTATCTTTAATCTTAATAGAGATTAGGGGGGGAGAGGAACAATCTGATGGGGAGGCACCTCAGATACTACCAAGAAAGAAGAGTCAGGAATGGAGCACATTCTTTGAGAACTTTGTAGCCCTAGGGCAAGATTGATGCCAAGACACATGGAGAGAACCAGTGACTGTGGAAAAGAAATAAGGTCATTCCTGCAGGGCCAATACAGAGAACTAACTTTCCCCTACAGCTGATACCATCAATTTGGATTGTTAGCCTTATAAACTGGGGGCGGGGGGGGGGGGCGGGAAACTGTGTTTGTTATATCCATCCACTTATTTCGGGTACAGCAGTACTAGTTAACCAAGACACCACCTAGAACCTGGTGGGATGGCAGGAACTGGGTTGGTCAGCACTCTATCCCTAGTGCCCAGGATGACACTGAGCAGGAAGGCTGGTGTGGGTGCTTACCACTGACAGCCCAGGAAGATACTTCTCGTTCATTCTGTCCACTCACCACTTAGCCGGCCCTCAGGTCCCAGCATATGGAGCAGGACCTCCAGCACTTACTCTGTGGTAGATGTACCACAAACATCCTTCTTTGTTCGATACCACTTTCTATTCCCTGCTCCCTTCAGGATCCTCCCTGAAGAAGGGAAGGCCCCACCTCCAGAAGGAACATTCATTAAGAAGAAAAAGGTTTCAGTTGTATTCAGCCAAAGCCCCAGGGAACACATCAGAGAATGGGAGTCTGTCCCCAACAGCTGGAGCAGAGCATGCTAGTGGGTGTGGGAGGTCTCCCAGCTTTTGACCAAGTCAGAGCACAGAACAAGTTCCTTGATACAGAAGCTGATGACTGAAGATACAGCCCATACCTGCAAAATAATGTCCCCTGGAAACAAGCTGCCAGACCTGCTGCTGCAGAGCCCTCAGAGAGGCTCTTTGTGGATCATCAGATGCGAAGACTGCCTTGGAAAAGGCCTTGTGTAGAGAAAGAATGTGGAGGCCTTTGGGAAGGGGTAAGCTCCCAGCCTGAGCTGCTGTTGTGAGTGCACTCAATGATTCAGCTTTACCTGTGACATTTCCAAAGGAGTCTTTTTTTTTAAGTTCAAGGATACTCTTTATTAGTAAATTCATAATTAATAGAAAATACCTTCACAAAATATTATTTTTCATCACACCATAAACGAATCATAAAGTATCACTAAGAATGTTAAGAATCCCCACAAAGTGATACTCATTAATGGGAAAAAAATCTAAAAAAAATTAAGGATTTTTTTTTTTTTTTAAATCTCAACAAGTATGTATTTCCTTCTATTCCTCCGAAGGGCTGTACCAGCCAAGGTTCTTCTTCTTCTTTTTTCTTTCTTTTTTTTAGGGTTGGGCTTTTCTTTTTCTTTTTTTTTTTTTTTAATTCCATTCATTCATTGTTGCACCCTTTTCCCTGCCCACCCCACCTCAAACCCCGCCCCCCGTTTGCTCCTCTCTCCAAAGGAGTCTTTTTAAAAGGGGGACATTTAAAAAACATACTAGGTTTATCAGTCTCATTGAAAAGTCACAGAAAGCTCTAGACCCTCTACCAGAAAAATGCAGATTCACAAAATGTTGAATAGATTTTCAGAAGGCAAACGGATCCCAATTCCTAGGTTAAAATAACCCTAGTTCTAAAACAAAACAAAACAAAAAACCCCCAAAACAAACAAATAAAACCAACCCTAGTTCTTAGAAAGTTCTTTTTGTGTAGAAATTGTGTGCTCTTGATTCCAACTCATTGTGACCCTGTAGGCTAGCTCTAACTGACCCATAGGGTTACCTAGGCTGAAACCTTTATATCAGCAAATTACCAGGGCTTCTCTCCAGAGGAAAGGCTGGCGTGTTCAAACCTTGGAATTAACAGTGAACAGCTATGTACTTGATCACTACACTACCAGAGTTCCTTCAAGTGATACTGATGCTAATAAAATAACAATAGTAGAACACTTACTGTGTGTGTCAGATCCTGTTATAAGCTCCATCAAAAAGCCTAATCATCCTGACACTGTGACAACATAAGTCGTAATATTGGCATTTTACAGATGAGGAATCTGCAGCACAGAGACATCAGTGATACTAGTGAGGATCTGATTCTGTATGTGAGCGTGGGTGGTCCATGCTCCAGAACTCTCTTCCCTTTTCCCAACCAGCATGAGTTCAAGGATGGGGTCCCTGACTGACATCTCTCTCTGTCTAGAGAATTATTTTTAGTATTTGCCAGGTTAAAAATATTTAGAGTTCTTTGTCAAGGTTGTATAGTTTTAAATTTATTGTTGATAATTTATTTTTTATATTTACCTGTTAGTATCTTTTGTGTATTTTTTTTCCCTACTGATTTTATATCTTTATGATGTAGGGAAATGTCTTCTTTTAAGGCAAAGCTGACAATTCTTTCCTGTAAGGTTTTCAGGCATGACATGTTTTCCAGGGTCAAGTAGTAGATGTATAATGTAGCAGTAAGTAGTACAGAAAAGTTCAGTATGTTCTGTTTTTAAAAACAAGTCTCTATGTCAGTTCAAATAACCCTTAGGACCCATTTACCTTCATCAAGAGCCTCATTTCCAAACACATGTCCCCCTGAAGAACTCTTAGTAGACCTCTACCAAAGCTCATGTGTTCAAACATAGTCCCCTTTCTTACATTAAAGGCACGGGTAGTAAAGGCCAGGAACATAAATGTTGGATGATAATTTGTCAGAAAAATAGTTATTATTGACAAGATGGCAGCAGCAAAATGACCACGTAGCATCAACTAAGATGGCTGAGTCAGAATACCCTATATTTTGATGAGAAACAAAGCTGCTACATGTTCATACCACAGTTATAGAGTGCTAGTTGATATATCTGGTTTTGATTAAAGAATATCTGGTTGAGGGAAGTGTGGGCCTGGGAAAAGACCCAAATGTGTAGTCAGGAGCTCTTGGTTTAAATCTTGGCAGCATCACCTATTTAGAGTAAGCCTTTGGGCAAGTTACTAAATGAATCATAATTTCATTTTCTGTAAAGTGGGGAGACCCCACTTATTCTGAGGCTCTAATGCATGAGAGCACCCAGCATGGAGACTGGCCAGAACAGGTGCTCAGTGAAGACTGTTTCTTGTCCCTTCCTCTGATAGGTTAAGGCTGATGGTTAGAAAGTTGCATGAACGTGCATGCACACGTGCACGCACACAACACACACACACACACACACACACACACACACACGTTTATATTTGTTGAAGCTGTTATTGTTTTGCTTTTAAATTCCCAAAAGATGAAATAATTTCAAGGCTATTTACTAATAGATGTGTCCAACATATTAAAAATTCAGAACTTAAGGAGAGAAGGGCATGAAGATATATTGAAGTAAAGAATGGAAATCTTTTGTCAATGAAACTGAATTTTCAATGGGCAGTGAGCAGAGCGCTCCCTTTGGCTCAGTGCAGAGTGCCCAAGCACTATTTTACTTGGCTCCCCTTCTGAAAGGGCAGCTCTGCCCAGTGACCAGGCCAATACTAACTCAGCAGCACCTAGGCTGGGAGTGGAATGAGTGCCCTGGCCTCATGTCTATAAAGGCTATATTTACACTCTCTGCATAGCGTAGCAGGAATGTTCCACGTGAGGGGAAGTGCCGCTTTCATGGCTGAGTTGCATCTGTGTGGTTCCCTAGAGAAGCAGCATGGGGTGTGGAGAGCACATAGGATTTGGAGTCTCAAGGCCTGCAGGAGAAGAAATATTTGCAAATTGGAACACAAAGTATACAGGTCTTGGGCTTCCAGGCCCCAGCGTAGAGCCGTGTTAAGTGTTGCAGGTGTTGGGTGCCCAAAGCCCTTCCACACTTCTTTTCTCCTCCATGAGGTTTTTGACACAGGGTCCAAGCACACAAGGAACATGGCCTCCTAGGAAACCAGAAATCACTTTACTGGTAGCTAATTCTGTGCTTGCTTCTCTCAATGTGGTTCCTTTCTGTTATTGGTTTGTGGCACTGAGTTAGAACTAAAGCTGACCTTCCAGTGTGTTTTACAAGGTTGTAAATTGCCTGGGAGGAGGTTGCTCATCTTTCTCCTACAAAGCAAGCAGCTGGTGGGTTTAAACTTTGGGTTGGCAGTGCAACTTCTTACCACTAGGCCACCAGGCCTGGTTTAAGTGTAACATCATCCATGTGTTTGGGAAGATCAGAGCTGCAGAGCCAGTTTCAGCTTAACTTACCTACCTAGGCCCTAATAGAGAAAAGGGCTAATGAACCACATCAACTTTTAATGTTGTGAGCCCTCCTATGTGAGTCCTCATCTGTGTGTGGCGAATGTGGTCCGGGGAATGCCTGTCCAGCAGACCAGCAGTTCCCCATAAAGTTAAGAGAGCTAGAAAGGAGGGTGGGTTGGTTCAAGTATGAGTAAGGTGAAGCCCAAGGAATGAGAAGAAGAAAGAAAGCCTTCCCTGGTTATGAGCTGCACTAGATCAGGTGGCTTCTGGCCAGCAATCTGACATGCCTCTTTATGCTAATCCAAGCCCCAGATACCAGAGCTTGGCTACCCTGGGCCCCATGTTGTGGCCTGGGGAGGATGGGAAATGCGCTGAGGGGCTGCAGCTCTGAATGTTTTGGTCCTTATGTGGGCACAGAAGGAGGCCTCTGTTAGATCACTAAGAAACAGTCTGCTTTTGTTGATGATTGTTTGCTGGTTTCAATTATTATTTTCACTGATGGCCTGTCACCAAAAAATCTTTTCACTATTCTCTGAAACATTTTTCCAGCAGAAAAAAAATGACTAGTTGTTGAAATGATGTATACACTTTCCATGCCAAATTAATAAATAGATCTGAATGCCAAAGCATATGGACTACTTGGGATATATGTCCCCACTCTAGCCAGCATTGTGATATCCTGGATGTTCCACGTGAGGCAAGAGGGCAGGCACTTGTACGGGTTCAGGTAAAAACAAGAACATATGATGCTTTTAGTCTCATATATCTAGAAGGCTTATGTTGTTGTTATTGTTGGTACATGCTTTCAAGTTGTGTGCAACTCATAGCAACCCTCTGTACAATAGCCCTATCCTGAGCCAGTCTAACTCCATCTCTCTCTCTCTCTCTCTCTCTCTCTCTCTCACACACACACACACACACACACACAAAACACACACACACTTTCTGTCACACTGCTTTTCATCAACCTACAGTCAAGCAATAATGTAATCACAGGAACATCTTAGATGTTTCCAAAGGCGTATTAGAGTCATTTAGGGCCTCAGAGTTGCCATGACAAAATAATTTTTGCTCCTGGGGAAAAGTACACTTGTTCCTGTCCACCTCTAAGGCCATGTTAGTCCTCATGTGCCATGGGGGCTATTCCTGGGGCCCACAAGCACTCAGGAGTTTATGGAGATGCTTGAGGCCTGAAAAAATATATGTGCACTAAATTATGAAAAGAAAATTGGAGAATCAAAATTTACAAGTGTATTTAAATGCCTGTAAAGTGTAACATCTAATCAGGCTCATTAATTGTTATGTTTAATCTTCATAAAAATGTGATTACTTTTGAAAACAATTTGTAGGTTAAATTTTTCTCACTTCCCAAGAATTCCTGAACATGCTTGATGTTTGCTGAGAAATCAGAGCCAACCATAAGTTACTTGAATTATTCTTGGCTAAATAATGTGAATACTAAATTTATTAAAATCCTGTCAAATTTTACAGTAAAAATTATATTAATTGAGTGAGATGGTTATATGTCAGTGCATTTGATACACTCTGAGACCTCCCATTTAGGGCCTGTGAAGAGATTTTGCTTCTGTGTATTTGACCCCTAGATAAATAGAGTTATGCGGTGTTACTCTGCAAATAGTATTTTCAGAAGCATTGTGCCTGCTGCTAGATTTCCATCAGTGCACTTGTTCTGGAGAAGAAATGGGAACTTCAAAGCAATAAAAAGAAGAAAGATTCAATTATCAGGAGATGCAGTAGGCTCACTATGTGCTGAACTGAACAGTTCACTGTGGTCCTCAGGGAGCTTTGCACCCTTCTGAGGGCAGTGGACAGTGGTGCCTGGAGGGTTCCTGGGTGAGGGAGCTCAGTGGACCTAGAGGTGGGCCGTGTGCCAGGCTCCCTGGGTGCAGAGATGAGAATTACCAACACTCACCCAGACACTGGTAGTATTCCGCAGGGACATCCTGAAAAAATTTATCAAGTTCCTGATTGTCACCCACAGACACTGAACACTTACCTGTCTGGTCTGTCAACTGATTAACCCTGTCCAAGAACAGAAACCAACTTAGTTTGGCTTGTTCTTGGACTTCTCCTTAGAGAAATTCTGTTGACTTTTCTTATTTTATTTTTAAAATGTACAAATATCTCTTTATATTCTCTGCTATAAACGTTTCTGAGGCTTTACTACAAGCCAATTGACATGTAATTTCTGGTGTTATGTCCTTTCAGTCTTTCTGAAAACAGACATTTGCATCAAACTTGATCTTCGTGATCTTTGATGATAGCTGGCAGTGTCTCTGAGAGTGTATCTTCAAGGCTCTTAGCCTTCTTCATCACTTCCTCTAAAAAGTCTTCTTCAACCCCAGAAGAGCAAGTTCTCCTTCTCAGAGTTCCCATACCACCTTATGTATTATATTCCCCATATTGGAATATAACATGATGATGACTGCTCTCATTATAATAATGATGATAGTAAGTAGTCGTCAGTGACAGCATCATCATTATTATATTCCAGTACAGGAAATACTGTATATAAGGCAGTATAGGAACTCTGAGAAGTCATTCTTCTGGGGTTAAAGAAGACTTCTTAGAGGAAGTGAGGAGGAGGGCTGAGGGCCTTGAAAGTATACTCTCAATGCGACTGCCAGGTGGCCTAGTAATAAGTAGCTCTGCTGCAGTCTCAAAGATAGGCGGTTCTAATCCATCAGCTGTTTTGTGCGGGAAGTATGGACAGTCCCCTTCTGTGTGAGTTACTGCCTCTGTAAACCCACTGGAGGGTCAGCTGTGGGTTGGTTCTGACTTGACAGCACAGAACATAACTTTCATTATGCTGCCTAATTGCCAGGTGTTTTATATGCTACTCCTTTTGCTCAGCATGAATATTTTTTTTTGTACTGATGAGGAAACTAAGGCACGGAGAAATCACACAACTGAAAATTTAAGTATCTAGAATTCAAACTCAGGTTTGCTTTCCAAACCTTGGTTCCTTCTATTGCACCATGCTATCACTTTGAGCATGTCATTAGGAGGGGCATCATGCTTGGAAAGATGGAGGATCATCCAGATGGATTGGCATAGTGACTGCAGCAGTGGACTCAGATGTGTCAGAGATAATGAGGATGCCACAGGATAGGACAGGGTTCACATTATAGGGTTGTTCATAGGGTCACTATGAGTCATACCTTACTCGACAGCACCTACCAACAATGGTTACCACACTACATTGGGATTGTTGGAGGTCTGCCACCCATCGTACAGCAGGCTCCTGGAGGGCCTAGGACCATCTCCAGGCAGGGAGTATGTCCATCTTCCAGTCTAGTGTTGAGAGTCACTAGCACTTCCCAAACCACTTTCCAGCATGTGCGTTGCATTTGCTTCTTTGTTCTGTTCTTTGCAGTTTGAATATCAATGATAGTAAATCCATGTGAGAGCATAGACCCCCCAACAACAGAGAATAATCAGCATCCATACTGAACCCTAGAAAGGAACTCTGTATTGTGGGGCATGCTGGTGGTCTACACAGTCTGCCTGGGATCATGTCAGCTGAGTGGATTTTCTGTTCTTTTGGATGTTGCCCTTTAGATACCACATAAGATTCCTAAATTTCACCATTAAAGTTCTTTAAACAATAGTGTTTGCCATTTAAATGAAAATTTTCTTTTTATGGCATGATTGTTATCTATACCGTATTTTAGAAATATTAAGAGAATGTTCTTTTTTTCTTTTTAAAATTTATTTTTATTTCTTTTTAAGAGAAATATTCCTTTTTAAAAAGGTTAACGTAAAACTCCTCCACTTGCAGCAGAGTCTGTGACTCTACTGGCTCATCTTGAGGTGCAAGGTCAGGATCCTCTGGGCGCTTGCTGGTTTGTTTTGAACATTATCTTCTGTCATGGGGGTGGGAGGGTGCTGAAGTAGAGGCAGTCGTGACGCAGTAGCTGCGGGATGGACAGCCTAGGCAAGCCTCAGCTGCCTGAATGTTTCATTGATGGTGACAGAAACACTTTGAAATTACCTTCCATTGCTTTTACGAAAGTGTACTAACTAACTATTTGGCTCAGTAAATTCAACCAGCTTTATTTTAGACTGCGTATAATGATCACTTAATTCTACTTTATCTTTTTGTGTGGCACAGTAGTATTATGGTCGTCTACTCATAAAGCCGCCATAGCAATCCATTTTTGTGACTGGAGAGCTGGCCACAGATCCCTGTTCTCTAGGATTTTCTGGATTGCTTTCTGTTTGCCAAGTGCCAAACTGCTGGGATTTCTAGGCCACAAGGTGCCAGAACCATCATACTTCTGCAGGAACAAGTTGATAGTTTATCTCCTGGGGTGAGCATTTAGTGAAATATCTTCCTTGGAAAAGTGCCTGAAGAATAGAGAGCTTCTCATCATATTCAAAAGGCTCTTTGTGATAAGTTCCTCAAGATACAAGATGATACTGGCAGGAGAAAGCAAACAAGAAGGAAGATGACCCTTCTTGAACTTGAGTGGTTTTTGTTTATGAAGGAGCTAGCAAAGAATGTTCTTTGAAATGTCTCCGGATTACATAGTCTGTAATGAATTTGGGAATCTTATTTTGTTTAACAGTAAAAATTGAAAAGAGAGGGGGAAAGTAAAGACAGCATAGCACAGTGAAAACAATACAAGCTGTAGACACGGGAAACCTGGGTGTGGGGTTTCCCTTAGCCCTTGTGACTTAAATGCTTCAGAATATTCTCCTCTTTCTCCAGTTCTTTCTGGCCTTTCAGCTTAGAGTGCCAGTGTGCTAGGGCTGATCTACACATGGAACCAGTACCTTCTTCCCTGGATTGTTAACTGCTTGACCACAAGGAAGAATGGGAATTAGATAGTTATTTCCTATTTTAAAGTATACTAGTACTCTAGTGAAATGTAACCAACTATTAATATTTTCTTGCTTTTCTCTCTCTCTCTATCGTCATGTCAGAACCAACTCACAGAGCTGAACCTGCAGCATTTTTTTAAGAAGCTGTAAATCCCATAGGAGGAGGTTGCCCATCTTTTTCCTGCACAACAGCTGATAAATTCAAGCTGCCTGCTTTTCTTTTTACTCACTAGGCTACCAGATCTTCCTACTTTGTAGGGAGATAAAAAATGTAAGAAGGGGAAAATATATCTAGTAAAACATTCTTATGCAAGTTATCCATTTCTTCTAGCTGTGGACCATCTTGAGTGAGGGCTGGATGGTTTTTGTATAAGCCTGGTGTGAAGCAATCTGATTGCTAGCAAAGTTTACCTTGAGAGCAAATATCTATTGCTCTTTATGTATTTAGAGCTAACACATTTAAAGAGATTAGGACTTCAGACTGGGCTATACTTTGAAGTACTGAATAAAAGTAACCCTTGAGAATGTGTTCAGATTTAATAAAAATTAAAAAGTAGGTGCATGTATGCTTTCTACCTGAGGCCTAGTAGGCCTGGGCAAGGATTTGATCTGACATGAGAAGCTTCTCAGTGCTTTTTGTTACTCAAACCAAGAGAGTTCTAGTAACAAGTTCAGTAGAGCCTTTCCCCAGAGCTCTTTCTCAATGACTTGCTTATTACCATGAAACTATGATAAAGGATCAAGTCATAGGCGACCAGCAGTTGGAGTTGAGTCAACTATTCATGAGTGACTTCCACACCAGTTTCCCTCCACCCTTTCCAGGGGAAAGCTATATGAGTGGTTAAGAAACACTTGAGCTTGAGCCTGACAGAGCCATTCACTAGCTGAGTAACTTTTTTGAACCTCAGTGTCCTGGAAGTTGTAAGTTTAGGGTCTGAACTGATTGGCTCTGCCAGTCTGAGAGGTCTCTAAGAGTTTGAATATTTCTTATGACTTTATGGTCCCTTTCTTACCTGTTAAACAACAAAGTTGTATGTATTCTCCCTCTCAGAAAATAGCTCCTGTGGAAGTACCCATTTCTTTTGTTCCTTGTTGTTGTTGTGTATTGTATAGTGGGAGCCAACTCATAGCTGACCCTCCAGCAAGTTTTCAGAGGCAGTTAAACACAAGGGTAGAGATTGTTCATCCTTCTCCTACAAAGCTGCCCATGGCTTTGAACCATATGCCTTAGGGATTGCAGCGCAGCTTCTTGCCTCTAGGTCACTAGAGCTTTTGTTCCTTAGAAATTCATTTTAAACAAGCCTTACTATGGCAGCTGGTGATAGCATTGCCCTTTGTTGCCTGATAATTCTCTAGGAAGGAGCTATGAGAAGGTTTCTGTATATGTGACCTAGCCTAGGGTGAACTGAGAAACAATCTCTCAGCCTGTCCTGAGAGAAGGCTAGAACTGAGGCAGTTGTCCTTTTCCTTTGCATCTTAGAGATTGCATCTGCAACCTTTGTTTTTAACAGACCTTTGGGGTGGGTGTGTGTGGGAGAGAGAGAGCGCGTGAGCACATGCTAGAGGAAATGGAGAGATGTGTGACTGTGAAAGCAGAGAGGAAAGGAGTGGTGTGGAAAGGTGGGTGGCAACAGCACACATAGCTCAAGCTTCAGGTAGTCTTGTCAGACCTTAGATAGACAGGACAAAGCATAGGTGAGAGACCAGGGAAGCTGAGTAGCTGCTTGCGCTCCCTCACTTAGGCCCTTGGTAAGCCTGAGACAGGTCTGGACTTAGCCTGTTCTAATCTCTCAGATGGGACATGTAATTGAGTACAGATTTAGATACGTGGCTCCCTCAGTCTTCTGGTAAACAATATGGATGGACTGAGCATCCCAGACAATAAGGAAAAGACAAGAGGTTTCAGAATGGAAGAAGATTTTTAACCTGCCAAGACTTAGATACAAAGATATTTCTGGTTAAACAGTGTCCTCAGAACAATGAATTTGTTGGGTGAGGTACAAAAGAAAATTTGTCTGCCAAGACCAGACCTTGCCTTGCAAGCTTTCAAAATAGGCCTGACAAGAGCTCATCACCAACTGGCTGTCACAGACCTGGTAAAGCCCATGCCAGGTCTTTGCTGACATATAGAAGGAAACCATCTGACTTTTCCTCTGTCTTAATCTCACACCAGGGGAAAGCAGGTCCTCCCCATTCGCTCTACTTGTGGGTTCTGTCTACCTATTCTGTTCCCATAGCTAGGGTTCAGGCTCAGGCTTAGCTAGTAATGGTTTGCATGGAGAATCAGTACTGAGAATGAGTCATAGATCTGTCACTGCTGATGAAGTACCAATGTTTGTACAAGAGCTTTGCTAGAAATTAAGAAAGACTAGAAGAAGAGAAAAGAGAAGAAATTCTAGTGCATTCAAGTTATCTTGCCTTTCATGCCAGCATGGGTTGTTTTTTTTTTAATAGAGAGTAAGGGGTAAGGACACCTTGGAATTACATACAGCACACAGGCCTCCTCACCTCTGCCACAGTCCACACTCAGTAGTGAGCAAAGGAACCACCTGCGATGTCAAGAGCATAACAGTCCCCATGGTTCTCAGCACATTTTATGTATGGGACCCACTAGTAACAACTAGGTATCGGTATCTGAACTCCCAAGTCCTCTGGGTAAGTACTTCTTACAAATCCTTCAAGGCATAATGCTGAAATTCTCACCTATCCAGTTTTTCCCTTCCCCTCCACATAGCTTAAGTAATCCCACTTCCCACATGCCCCTATGTTTCCTCCCATACCACTTGTGGGACAACTTAGCACATTATGATATTACTTCAGTAACTACAGAACTTAGGGTTTCACGACATTCCTGATTTAAAGTACTTTGTTATTAGAAATACGTTCCCACAATATTCTGAAAATACTAGTCTTTCCAGATGTTATCTTCCAGAGGGATCTTTTGTCAGACCAAAGATGATTTTAGATGATTGAATGAATCTCAGATATATTCTCAGATCTCTCACCTTGATCAGACTAAGTTTCTAGAGTCAGAGGCCAATTCCCCATCTGCTCCCCCTTATCTAGCTCTGTGATGAGCACAGAGTAGTTGTATTACATACTACACGACGTTCTATTATAAAATAGATTGTGTTGAGTTTCATAACAACCTTGTAATGTTATGACTTTTATAGAGGAGGAAATTGAGGCTCAGAGAAATTAAGTAACTTTCTCATAAGCAAACCACTCATGATCCAGGGGTAGATCCTGGATGTATACCCAGGTTGTCAGTCCTACACTGTATGTTGACCAGCTCAGTTCAAGCTCAGGACTGCCCTGAAATTGCTGAGTCAGAAACCAGAGATGCTTAGGAGCGAAAAGATCCGATTGGGTAAACACTGAGACCAGCCTGACTCATGCTAAGATTATAACTGGCATTTAACTGAGCCTTCATTGGGGCTCAAGGGCACGTTTTACCCTTTGAGTATTCTACCAAAGTGCATAAAGACACTCTGCCCTCTCTTTCAAAGATTTTTATTTAAAACAGACGTATATAGATGGGGCAATCATCAGCCGTGGCACAGCAGCACTAGAAAGAGACTATTTATTTTAATCTTCTTTGTTTTGAAGTAGAGATCAAGAGCAGATACTAATAACTTCCATGTATTGGAATTTAATATTAACCAGCATGGTGCTAACCACATTTTTTCCCCAGTATTTCTCTGAATCTTCAGATAGGCAGTATTTTAAATCTCCAACAGACAGATGAGGAAACGGAAACTTGGGGAGGGAGGGGCAAAATAGCTTGCCTAATCCACTGAGATAATCAGTGGACAACCAAGATTTGAACCTAGGACGATCTACTCCCAAAGCATATATTCTTAACCCCACACCCCATTGAGGTCTTTCCTTTGAGATGCTGCAGCCCCTTTATCTAGCTTTCATACTTCATCCCACCCCTGATCTGCAAACACTGTATTCAAGTACAACTTCTCTCTGAAATTAGCCAGAAGTTGCTTTTCCCATTGCTGGTGATTATTTTTAAAAGTATGAAGTAAGTGTGTGTAAAATAAGATATTTCCAGTAAAAATGCCTTCCTGTTTATGTAACAAAAAGATACCAGCATCACTAACCAGGAGCAGATACATGGTTAGTTTTTGCAAAGGAAGCTCTAGTTCTTATATGACAGTGAATCTACAAGTCTAACAGGGGCCTAATGTAAATGAGGACTAAGCTCATATTGACATTTTTACCAGGGAAACTGCTGTCCTCAGAAGAGAGGATTCACAGTGTCCTGGTGCGGCCATCCCTCACGTGAAACCAAGAGCACCAAACTCACTGCCTCTGAGTCACTTCCAGCTCACAGTGACTCTCTGTTATGGTGTCTGAGGCTGTAAATCTTATGGGAGCATCTTGGCTCATCGTTCTCTCCAGCAGCAACTTGTAGATTCAAATACCAACCTTTCAGTTAGCAGCCCAACTTGTAACCCACTATGCCACCAAGGCTCAAATGAAAAGTTGTGAATTCAATACAACTTGAGAATCTTAAGCCTAATAAGCAAGCCAGTCAACCTCTCAGAGCTGCAACCTCTCAAAGCTACATAGTATAATATGCATGAGAATAGCCTGTGCTATTTGTTGGCCAAGCTTCAGAGACTCCTGCAGCCACTTCCTCTCCATAAGCATTCGCAGGTTTCCCCCAAAACAGAATTCTGAGAATTACCATATTTTAAGAAAAACCATGTATTTTAAAAATATATTGAATCATCATTGAAAATTCTAGATAGATGCAGACTCTAGAAAATGTGGGCACTTTCCCATTCCTCAGTCTCTAAAATGTGCGGGTCATACTTTTCAGCTGCTAGCCCTTTCTTTTTTCTTTGGTCTCTCTCTAGTAAGTGAGCGTTTACTAATGCTAATTAACTGTCTGCCAGAAATTGTACTGGACCCTGGAGCAGGCAGGCTTTCCAAGAGAGCAAGCCTGTTTGCCAAAACCAAGTGCCCTGTGTGGATCCTAGAAGACTAAAGGTCTTGGGCTCTTTCCTTAGATGCCAGAGAACATTTATTCTCTTCTGAGAGTCTTCCTGCTTCTACCTTTAGGCATCTATCTAAGGAATATGTTCCCCCTCTGACCCTTCTCCATGTCTCTTTCCGAGCATCATGCTTGGAAAGATGGAGAGTTAGTGAAAGAGAAGACATCCAGTGAGATTGATTGACACAGTGACTATAGCAATGGGCTCAAGTGTGTCAGAGATGAGGATGTCACTGGATAGAACAGAGTTCGGGTGTATTGTTTATAGGGTCATTATGAGCCATACTCAGTGGCACCTATAGTGATAATAACTGACATTACTGGCTTTAATTGCCTGACTCAAGGGATGCGAGGTGGCACAAGGCTATCGGCACGACTGCCGCTTGCCTTGATTTCCCCTATTGTGATCATGTTCAAAAGGAGCCTGAAGTCTGACCCCAAGGCTCCAATGGAAAGGGATGCCAGGAGGGAAGGACTTACCTGATGGCTTGTCTGTGGAGGATGGGAGGCTGGTGAGAGTAGGCATGGTGGGCAGAGGAGGTGGGAGAACCTTCAAGTTCTGGTCACTCTGAATCTCATTGGTGGAGATTTGGTTGATGATGCGGTTGTAGGTGGGTGGCTGGTAGACCCGAGGTGGTGTGGCAGGAGGTGGCTGGGGGACGGGTCTGGCTGCAGGCACCCGCTGGCAGTGCTCTTCAAGCTGTGCAATGATCTCTGACTGGTTGTGGGCCAGGGTGGCCAGGTGCTGATATTTGTGCTCCAGGTCCTTGTATTTGCTGGCCAACTGCAGCATGTCAGCCGTCTGGTTGAGGATCCTGTTCTCCAGCTGGGAGAGCTCCAGTGCATTGTCCCGCTTTCGGATGATCTCATGTAGGAGCTGCATATACAGCTGCGTGACCCTCGAGTTCATGTTGCGACTCTCTTTGCGAAGCAGCTTGACTTCACTCACAATGCCACCGTCCACCTCCACCAGCTGCTGCAGTGTCTCAATCTGCCGCTTCTGCTTCAGCAGCTCGTTGTTGAGCAGCTCCAGCTCCTGTTTATGCACTCGGTTCTCCAGGAGCACCTCGGGCTCCTTGGAGTTGACACAGATGGCACCTGTCACCCGCTGCTGGGGCACAATAAAGGTGTAGGTGCATTTGTCCGGGGACTCCCCGGCTCTCTTGTACCTGTTCAGGTAAATGAACTCTCTTGTTGTGCCCTCTTCAGTGCCCTCAAAACCATTCTCCTGACCCACAGCAGCTCCCACGGCAGCCAGCAGTCCCAGCCACCAGCACACCACACACAACAGCCTCATCATCCTTGCAGAATGGTTATTCTTTGTAAAAAATGTCTATGAAATCCTGCAAGTAAACAGAATGGTGAAATCAGTGATGTCCCCATTACTGTCATGGCCTGTGCTGTACAGGACCTCAGCCTTTTTGCCAGGTAGCTCTTTCTAAAAAACAATGCAAGTTCAGTGGGCCATTTATTACCTTTGAAAAGGTGGAAAGGAAGGTACTCCTCTTGGAAGCCACAGAAGGAAAGGAAGGAAGGAAGGAGGGAGGGAGGGAGGAAGGGAGGAAGGAAGGGAGGGAGGGAGGATAAAGAAGAGGGGAATGGAACATCTGAAGGTTGAAGGGTACAGCCCTGCTGCTCCTGAAGCCTGCTTCACCCCACAACCTCTGACCCCATTCCTAGAACCACACTTGGTAAAGAAAGTCAAGAAAGGTATGTGTGATCTCTCTTCTCCTCCTGAGACTCCTCAGATCATAACTCCCTGGACTTAGCCCTTTTAACACCTATCACAGTTCTGAACAATCATAGTGGTTTTTATATTGATCTGTTCTGCTGGAATCTAAGCTCCATGAGGCCAGCCAGATACTGTGTCTGAAATATAAATATAAATTCTGTATGCTTCGGATACTGTGCTGAGGAAGCTTTTGGCAAATATTTGTGAAATGAGTGCATTTCTAGATACAGTATTGAATGTGTTCCATTTGTAGTGGGCAAATTAATGGAAGAATGTGTCCTGTCATGTGGCTTTAGTCTATGTGTTAGCCAAGCTACAGAGCCCAAACAGGAACAAACAACTGAGCTTTTCTAATTCCAAATATTTGCTACAGCCAGTAATTGCATGGTCCTGATCATTGCAATGTGATGAAATCAGACAGGAGCTAAAAGACAGACACGTGTCTCAGGATTTATTTCCATTCTATTCTTGGACAGTTCATTCCTTTACCAGCTAACTATTGAACATCTGCCCTGTGCCACACAGCATGCAGGTTTCTGGAGCTACTGCTGCAAAAAAGACAGACCCAGCTCCTGCCCTCACGAGGCTTAATGCACCATTACACAATTTGTAAGTGCTGTGAAGCAGAAGTATTATATGCTGTGAAAGGGTATGACAGGGGGACTGGCCTAACCAAGGGGTCAGGAAAGCTTCCCTGAGAAAATGACCTTTACACTGACCCCTGAGGGATGAGTAGGAGTTAGCTGGGCCAAGTGGGAGAGGACGGATGTGCACTGGACCTCTCTCCTCGCCCATCAAGATCATTGCTCCAACCACATTCTCCATCTCTCTTGCATGATAACTTATTTCCTGCAATCATGTAGTTATTTCTCTAAACTTAAAGAAGTCTTTTCTTGACCTCATATCCCCTTTCCAGTTACTGTTGTTCAATTTCTCTGCTTCCAGTTTTGGCCAAGCCCTCCAAAGAGTTGTCCACACTCATTCTCAGTTACTCTTTTTCCAATTTTCCTCTTGATTCCACTCCCTCCATTGCAATTTTCCTCTTGATTTCACTCCCTCCGTTGCAAGTGCTCTATGCAGTCTCACTGGTGGCCTCCATTTTCTAGATTCAGTGGTCATGCTCTCAGTCCTCATCTTATTAGGACTTTGCTTTCTCAGCAGTGTGAAGCATAGGTGACCATTCCCTTCTTGAATGGCCTCTCCAGAACCCCAACCTTTCCTGCTGTCTAACTAGCTATCCTCCGTTCTTCATTGCTCAAGCATTCTCTTGTTCCATCTACTCAGTGTCCAGGGACCCAGAGCCCAGTCCTCTCTGTCACCTAGGTTATTCTCTCCTGTCTAGTAGCTTACATGACATTCATTTCAAGCACCGATGACTTCCTCATTATTTCTCCCAGACCACTTCCCAGGACTCCAGATTCAACATTCAACTCATCTTTTTTTGCCATTCCTACTCAAATATGTACTATTGTTGTTATTTGGTGCCATTGAGTTGACTCCAACATCTAGCCATCCTGTGAATGGCAGATGTGGAACTTGCCCTGCCCTGCACCATCTTCACTTAGATGCTGGGCCTCTCTGATGTGCTCAAGCATATTATTACAGTCCCTGTCTCAGGGATTTTCCTGCATCAATGAATGGCAGCTTCACTCTATTAGTTGTTAAGGCGAAGAGGTTTGGAGTTATCTTCAACTCCTGTCTTTGTTTCTCTGCATCTAGTTCACCACTAAATTAGAATATCATATCCTAGAAATGGTCCCAGAACCCAGCTGCTTCTCCCCACTTCTTGCCTGGTGCCTTTTTACCTTACCCTGGTGCAGCCTGCCTTCACCTTTTACCTGGCCTAAAATGACAATCTCCTAGCTGGGCTCCCTACACCTACCCATACCCACCCCCAGTGTATTTGTAATGTAGCAACGGGAGTAGTCACATCAGCAGTCATGTGTGGTCACTCTTCTATCCAGAAAGCTCCAGTGGTTCCCACCTTGGAGAAGAAGTCAACAGGGTCTCTAAGGACACCCCTTGCCCCATTATCTGGTCCCTGCTGTTTTCCTGACCTCATGTATCATTTTTTTCCTCCCAACTCATCCTATTCCACCTGAACTGGCCTCCTGGTTATTCCTTACACTCCTGAAGCACACCATTGGATCAGGCCTTTGTGCTTGCTATTCGTTGCCTAGAAACATCCTAATGCTCACTCCCTGTCTCTTTCAGTTCTTTATTGTATTTTCTCCGGTTCTATTTATAGAAAATTGCCTCCTATCTCCATACCTATATGCAGAACAGATTATTCGGGAAGCTGGACTCTATGAGAAGAAATGTGGAGTCAAGATTGGTGAAAGATCTATCAACAATCTGTGTTATGCAGATGACACAACCCTGCTTGCTAAAACTGAGGAGGACCTGAAGCGCTTGCTGCAGAGGGTCAAGGACTGCAGCCTCCAATATGGATTGAGGCTCAATGTCAAGAAGACAAAGATTCTCACCACTGGACCAATTGGCAGCATCAGGATGGATAGTGAAGAGATTGAGATTGTTCACAGCTTTAGTTTACTTGGCTCCACAGTCAACACTCTCAGCACCAGTAGCCAGGAAATTAAGAGACGTATCACCATGGGAAAGTCTGCTGTTAGGGACCTCTCCAAAGTACTGAAGAGCAATGGTGTCTCTCTGGAGACTAAGGTGCATCTGATACAGGCCATGGTCTTTGCTATCACTTGTTATGCATCAGAGAGTTGGACAGTGACTAAGGAAGATAGAAGGAGAATTGATGCCTTTGAGCTGTGGTGCTGGAGAAGAGTATTGAGGGTACCATGGACTGCCAAGAAAACAAACAGATTCATCCTGGAAAGGGTTAAACCAGGTGGCTCCTCGGAGGCAAGGATTCTGAGGCTCCGTCTAACATACTTTGGACATGCTGTAAGGAGAGACCGGTCCTTGAAGGACATCATGCTTGGGAGGGTGGAGGGACAGCACAGGAGGGGAAGGCCCTCTATGAGGTGGATTGATTCAGTGACTGGGGTAATCAGGATGGGTATATCAGAGACAGAGTGATTGGCACAAGAAAGAGCAGAGTTTAGGGCTGTTGTACATAGGGTCACTATGAGTTGTAAGTGACTCGACGGCACATAACAACAACAACAACATCTCCATACAACCTATAGTGATGAAGCCTATACTTGGACCAGGAAGCTGTTGCTAATAAATATGAACTACCCCTTTTTGGTGTAACTCTCGGACATCCCGTGAGCTGTTGTGTGAACAGAGCAAGGGAACACTACATGATTTAAAATTAGGAAGGGAGTGTGTAAAGATTGCATTCTCTCTCCATACATATTCAGTCTGTATGCTGAGAAAATTAGATGAGAAGTTGAGAAGTCTATGAGGAGGAATGTGGCATCAAGATCAGAGGGAAACTGATCAATAAACTGTGTTATACAGATGACACAACCTTGCTTGGTCAAAGGGAGGAGGACTTGAAGCACTTGTTGCGGAAGATCAAGGACTGCAGCCTTCAATATGAATTGTATCTCAATATCAAGAAAACAAAGATTCTTATCACTGGACTGATAAGCAACATCATGATGGTTGGAGAAAAGGCTGAAAGTGGCAACAACTTCATCTCACTTGGATCAACAATTAACACTCTTAGTACCAGTAATTAGGAAATCAGGAGACATATTGCACTGGGAAAATCTGCAGTTAGGGACCTCTCCAAATTTTTGAGGAGTCATGATACCAGTTTGAAGACTAAGGTGTATCTGATTCAGGCCATCATTTTTTTCTGATCACTTGCTATGCATCTGAGGACTGGACATGACAGTGAATAAAGATGACAGAAGAAGAATCAATGCCTTTGAGCTATGGTTTTGGAGAAGAGTGCTAAATGTCTCATGGATGGCCAAGAGAACAAACAAATACGTCTTGGAGAGGGTGCAGTCAGAGTGCTCTTTAGAGGCAAGGATGTTGAGGCTTTACCTCACACACTTTCAGTATGTTGCTAGAAGGGGCTATTCCTTGGACAAGGACATTATGCTCGGAAAGGTAGAGGGTGGTGAATGAGAACAAGGCCTTTGACCAGGTGGACTGACATGGTGACTGCCTCAGTGGCTCTAATGTGTCAGAAAGTGTGAGGATGGCACAGGATAGGACAGGGTTCAGATCTGTTGCTTAATAGGGTCACTATGGGTTGTACTTGACTTGTTGGCATCTAACAACAACTACAACCCCCAGGCAGAGTCCTTTTCATCATCAGACATGTGCCCTCTGTCCACTGTTCACCCTTCTCCCTGAATAGAGATTTTGGCCTATTTTTGTCACTGGCCCCTTCAAAGTGCCTTCAAAGCACTTGGCTTGGAATGCATGTGGACTTGATAAATGTTGACTGAATGAAAACACAGACCCACTAAAAGTTGCTACTGTGAAGAGGGGCATCCTGGCTGTATGGCAAGCCTGTGGAGATAGGATGCCCAAGAGCTGCAGTGAGAAGGGGTAATTTATATTTATTAGCAACACGCATAAGTATTTACTATGCCCCTGACTCTATGTCAAGCGTTTTGCAAGTGTTTTGTTATTCTCTTGAAGCCTTGCGGTGTTCTTTTCAAGTAGATACTGTGGTTATTTCCATTTTACAGATGACACTGAGACTCACAGAAGGTAAATTATTTTTTCCAAGATCACACAACTAGAAGGTAGTAGAACCAAATTCAGTCCTAGTCTAATGGACTTAATCTGGCTTCTGGTCATGAAAAAAAAAGTATTAGCATCACTTTCTGATTCCACATTAACAAGTGGCCCCCTTTTAGTTTAGTCTCACTGCTGTGCAGCTGGTTACAAGTCATAGAGACCCTCATTGGGTTTCTGGGCCTGTAAATCTGGACAAGAAGAAACTACCCATCTGTCTTTGACAACTGCTGGTGGATTTCACTAGATGCTTAGGTTAGCAGCACAGCTTGCTACATAATACACCACTAGAGTTAGTCACCAACTCACAACTGACCCTCTAGTAGGTCTTCAGAGGCTGTAAATTACACAGGAGGAAGCTGGCCGTCTTTTACTCTCAGAGCAGCTGGTGGATTCAAACTGTCTGCCATAGGGTTGGCAGTGCAGATTTTTACCCACTAGGCAGTCAGAACAGAGCAAGAAAACGCTGCATGGTTCAAAATTGGGAAGGGCGTGCACCAGGGATGTGTCCTGTCTCCATACCTTTTCAATCTGTATACAGAACAGATTATCCTGGAGGCTGGGCTCTAAGAGGAGAAATGTGGTGTCAAGATTGGTGGAAGATCTATCAACAATCTGTGATATGCAGATCATACAACCCTGCTTGCTGAAACTGAGGAGGACCTGAAGTGCTTGCTGCAGAGGGTCAAGGACTGCAGCCTCCAATATGGATTGAGGCTCAATGTCAAGAAGACAAAGATTCTCCCCACTGGACCAATTGGCAGCATCAGGAGATTGAGATTGTTCACAGCTTCAGTTTGCTCAGCTCCATGGTCAACAAATTAGAAGACGTATTGCCATGGAAAAGTCTGCTGTTAGGGACCTCTCCAAAGTACTGAAGAGCAATAGTGTCTCTTTGAAGACTTAAGATGCATCTGATACAAGCCATGGTCTTTGCTATCACTTGTTATGCATCAGAGATTTGGACAATGACTAAGGAGGATAGAAGGAGAATTGATGCCTTTGAGCTGTGGTGCCGGAGAAGAGGATTGAGGGTACCATGGACTGCTAGGAAAACAAACAGATTCATCCTGGAAAGGGTCAAACCAGGCTGCTCCTTGGAGGCAAGGATTCTAAGGCTCTGTCTAACATACTTTGGACATGTTGCAAGGAGGGACTGGTCCTTGGAGAGGGACATCATGCTTGGGAGGGTGGAGGGACAGTGCAGAATGGGAAGGCCCCCTATGAGGTGGATTGATTCAGTGACTGGGGTAATCAGGATGGGTGTATCGGAGATGGTACGATTGGCACAGGATAGAACAGAGTTTAGGGATGTTATACATAGGGTCACTATGAGTCGCAAGTGACTCGACAGCATATAACAACATCAGGCCACCAGAGCAACTTGTTAGGTTAGTTGTTGTTATGTTATATCAAGTTGAAACTAGTAACTGTTAGTTGTTGTGTTGTCACGTGCTGTCAAGTCAACTGTGAACAGTGGATTTGAACCATGTCCTGTCCTGTGCCATCCTCACAGGCTCAGACAGACTTGAGCTCATTCTTACAGTCATAGTGTCAGTCCATCTTGTTGAGGGTCTTCCTCTTTTACACTGACTCTCCACCTTTCAAAGCCTGATGCCCTTCCAAGGACTGGCCTGTCCTAATAGTGTGCCCAAAGTACAGAAGATGAAACTTAACCATCCTTGCCTCCAAAGAGCATCTCCTGGTTTCACTTTCTCCAAGACAGACCTGTTTGTTCTTTTGGCAGTTCAAGGGATGTTCATCACTCTCCTCATACACTACACAACTCAAAGATATCAGTTCTCCTGTCATCATTAATCATTGTTCAGCAACTGAGAAAATCATGGCTTGGATCAGGCACACCTTAGTCTTTATATTGACATCATCTTTTTCATACTGTAAAGCGGTTCCTGACAGCAGATTTGACAGCAGGTTCTAAGGGTGTTGATTGTGGATCCAGGTAAGATGACATAATTGAGTCTTTCCCCCATGTATCGTGTTGCTGCCTATTGGCCCAGTTGTGAGGATTTTTAGCTATTTGTAGACAAGTGCAAATGGACGGTTTGTGCAACCCTGGGACCTAACAACTATTGCAGCTGAAGATTTTGTCTTTCCAGGTCACTTTGGGACTTTTCAGGTAAGTAACCAACCAGGTTTCTACATTATGCCAGCTGGCAAGCAGTTACACAATAGACTCTGCTCCCATGCTGAACTATTTTTCACTTAAATAACAAAGGCCAAGAATGTTTCCTTGGCCAGCTCAGGCCCGTTCTGCCCAGGCAGAGAAAGTGTTCTGGTGCCTCTGGTTTGGGTTCTACTACAAGGTAGGGCTGCTGTGACGTCAGTGGAAACCAGGCTAAGTTTGTCCGTGTTTGCCTGGTTTCCAATGACACTTTGGCTGCTCCTGTGCTGGCAGCAGGGCCCTCCTGAGAACAATGGAGAGAAGCTGCCCTCCTGGCTAGGGCAGGCCTGGCAGGGCGCTTGCCTTCTGTAAGCTGCTCACCTGCTGCAGCTGGTGACATGCCTCACTGTGCTGCTCTGACCAGGCCCTGGTCTCACTGCCCAGGCCCTGAAACAGTCCACTGCTTAGACAGGGCTCCGCTTAGACTGGGCTCTGCTTGCCTTGGTGTTCATGCATAGGATGGGAAGACAATAACATGCAAATGTCGTTAGAGACTGTGATGTCCTTAAAGAGTGTTTATTATGATTATTAGATTGAAAAGTAAACCAGACCTGATAAGTAATACTGAATATAGGTTTTCAGCTTCCCAAGGCCCTATGGGTGCATGTTACTTCATTTAGCTAGTTATTACTGTTATTCCCATTTTGAACTTGAGGTAACTGAAGCTCAAAAAGACTTTAGGTAGCTTGCTTACTAGTAGTGGGACTAGTATTGAAACAGTAACATTTTGGGTACTATTGTTATACTTCCATAGGGTCTGGCTTTAGCAGAAGTGACTTGGAACAACTTAGGTTATAAGAAGGAAGGGAAGGAGCAGTGCTGGGTACCCTCAAAGACCAAAATAATCCAGTGATTATGTTATTTGTTTCCCCATTTTATCAGTAAAGACTGTGAAACCCAAATAAAGAAGTGGGCCTCAAACTCAGTTCTATCTGATATCAAAGGTCATGCTTTTTGTTCTGCCCCTTGGCCTTGGGGGCATTTATTTTCTTTAAAGATCCCATGTTTGTGTCATCACCCCCTGCCCCCCAGGTATTTGCTAGCTTGGCAGTTCTTGAGCAGTGATGTGTTTGTTTACTTTAACTGATATTTATTCAACTAATTGCATCCCAAGAGGAATGACCTCCCCCCCCCCATTCCAGCCATCTTAGTCCTGGAGAAAAACTCATCTCCAATCAAAGACGATGCTCCTTAGTTTCTTCTGTGACCAACAAAGAAAAGCAAATCCAACTGTTTTCCTTGGCTTGGAATGTAAAATAAAAAATTATTCTTAAAATCACTTTTCCACATTGTGTTGTGAGGAGTTTCCATTATGCATGGGTTTTCCTTCCCCACAAGTGAAGTCAGCGTGACTACTCCATGTGACTGCCCGTGCACACTGGGAGGCAGCTTCCCCAGGGCTTGGGTCCCACCCAGCCTCCTGTGGACTGCTTCTGATCATCCCCACTTGGCCCGTTGTGGTGGAGCCACACACCATGTAGCCACATCTCTCTCACTGCCATGCCTTCTAGCCCAGACGAGAGACCACTTTGTGGAAGAAATTATTTTCAAAAGACAAACCCACAGATCTGTGCTATTGGAAGCAGTTGACCTGGGCACCCTTTTGAGTTTTTGGTCCCAAGATTAATGAATGAAAAAAGCCAAATAGTAATAATAAGTACAGCTGATTATTACTGTGACCAAAGCATTTTATATACATTATTTCACCTACTCCACCCAGTAGTTCTGGGAAGAAAGCCAAGTTGTACACTCTGCAGCTTTAGGGGATACAGCAGCATACATTCATAGTTTTTGTATACTTGTGTATAACAATTTCTTAATTCCTACAAGATGGTTTTTAATTTAATAGCAAGATTGACAGTCATCCCCATTTGTGGGTAAGGAAGCCCATTTGTCCAAGGTCACTACATTAGTCAACACCAGAGCTGCTAACAGAACCCCCCAAAATGTACCGTGTTAAATGTGTAGAAACAGAAGTGCCAAATTGAAAGACTGTTCTCTGACCTCCTAGGAAGGAGAAGGGGAGGAGCGCTTATGAGATCTTTATGACTACTGATCCCAAGAAAATTGCTGAATTAAATCCAGCTTTCCAAATGGTATTTCGTCATCTGTCCAAGTTGTAGTTCTGCCTAGAGGACTCATAGAGCCCCCTTCTCATTACCCAGCTTTCCCTGCCCTGCCCTGTCACTCTGATCGCAGATGGCTGAACCTGAGTCCAGGCCACAAGAGGCACCCCAGCCCTGCAAGAAGCCTGAGGGTAGGGTCTCTGCCAAGGCAGTGAGGCAGTCTATAACTGCCGCCTCATCCTGCGTGTGCCCACTGGCCTTTATGTCTGGGTTCTGGGCACCTAGGAACCTGAACTGAGCTTGAGTGAGTCTGCTGGGCTAATAGATCGAGATCGCAAAACTGAAAAAGAGACAAATCCAGGTTTCAGTGTTGGCACAGTTGTTCCTGTTCCTGCATGCAAGACTCAAAACTATTGGTACTCTAGAGCAGGGGAGAGGTTAGTGAAAGAAATGTTCGTGATAACAAGTGATTCAAAACAAGTGATCGCATGACCAGTGTTGTTAGATGCCACAGGGTTGGCTCTGCCTCCTGACACATTTATGTACGGTGGAATGAGACCCTGCCCATCCTGTGCCCTCTACACATTCTCTGCAGCGACCGTGTCAGTCCACCTCGTAGAGGATCTTCTCTTTTCAAGTGACCCTCTTCTTTGCCAAGCATGACGTCATTCTCCAGGGACTGGCCCCTCCTGATAACTTGCCCAAAGTATGTGAGACAGAGTCTCACCAGCCTTACTTCTAAGAAGCATTAAAGGATCATTCTGGCTGTGCTTTTTCCAAGATAGGTGTGTTTTGTCTCTTTTGCAGCCCATGGTATGGCCAATATTGCTTGCCAACACAACTGGGGAAAAAATCACTCTTCCATCTTCCTATTCATTGCACAACAGGATTGGTAAGAACAGCTGTCATTGGTTGGTTGTAAATGTTCCGTGTGCCTAGCAGTGTCCTGATTACTCTCATTAACTCTTAAGCCTTCTTACCACCACTCCTCACTACTCATTGCTGTCAAGTCAGAACCAACTCATGGTGGATTTCCAAGGCTGTAAATCATGTGAGAAGAGATTACCCATCTTTCTCCCTTGGAGCATCTGGTGGATTTGAACCATCAGAGAGGTGCCACCTTTAGGTTAGAAGTATGACTCCCTATGGACTATGCCACCTCAGATCCCTATTAACAATCTTTTTAGTGGAGAATTATAAACACTGGTTTGCCTCAGTTGCAGCCCGTTACTCTTATAATAATTATCAGTGTTGTTGCTGTTCAGTGTTATCAAGTCGGTTTCAGCCAGTAAGGACCCTGTATGCAACAGAACACAACATGGCCTGGTCCTCCACCATCCTCACATTCTTACTATCTCAGCCCACGGTTGCAGCCAGGGCCTCACTCCATCTTGTTCAGAGTCCTCCTCTTTTGTAGCTTACTTTCTTCTTTACCAAGCAGCATGCTCTTTCTCAGGCACTTGGTCCCACCAGATATCATGTCTAGAAGTACAGGAAACAAAGTCTTGCCATCCTTGCTTTCTGAGCAGCATTCTAGCTTTACTTCTCTTCTGGCAGTCCGCTGCACACCCAGTGTTCTTTGCCAACACCCCAACTCAGCTGCATCAGTAGTACCCCTTTCTACTTCCAGAAATGTTCTGTTTGGGCAATAAATGATACAGTTCCCTTCCTTGGAGGAAAAGTATTATTCACTGCAGTTTGCAGTAGAGGAAACCCAGGTCCAGAAAGGTTGGGTCATTTACCCACAGCCACTTGGCAGTAAGTATCAGTACTAGGATTTCACTGTCTGACTGCAAGGTCCATCCCTTTATATCAAGAAATATTGTTTGTTTAGTTGGTGTGAATAAAAGGTGCTTGCTTGTTTATCTAATGGCAGGGATACAATTCACGTCTTACCACTGTTGACTGAATAAGAGGAAATGGTTTCAGGTCAGCATAGCAGAGAGCTTTGTTGGATGTTAGAAAGAGCCTTTTGATCATCCCAGTGGTGAGACCCCAAAATGAGCATCTAAGCTAAGAGTGGCATCGTCACCTTAGAAAACCTGGAGAAGAGACTATGCATCATTTGTCCTGAATGATTCACCACTAGCCTGGAGGCCAGGGAGGGAGAATCCAGATCTCCAACTGCCATCCCCTCCCAGGCTAGCATCCTGTGAATCATTCCCCACCAGAGGGCTATGTGGGCACCCAGGGAGTCTTGAGCTAGCTCCAAGATCATGTCTCACCTCTCATGAGATCTTTCAAATAAACCATTTTCCCGCTCATCTAGTCTTCTCTCCATTTGTTAATTTAGTTTTCCCAGCTAGCCAGTCGTTTGTATTGCTGTAACCTGGGTCTGGCCCTTGACAGCTTGATTATAAGACTCACAGATCTAGATCACCAGCGAACATTTCAACATTTCTATGACCAGAATCTGTCTTAAAATTTGTGTGTGTGTGTGTGTGTGTGTGTGTGTGTGTGTGTGTGTAATAGAATATTGAATTGTGTTTGTTTCCTGCCTGCTCTACTCAACTCTCAGAGACTTGAACCAGAGAAGCAAGTCATCAAGGAGCAAATTTGTAGGAAAAGTAGCATCTGGGAGTTTGAATCTTCCTGATGTCCCAGGCCCACGTGCTGCTGCCATTCTTGAGTTGCTCGCTCCAAACAAAGGCTAAGTTCACAGAGGAGGTAGGTTGTGGTCACAGTGTGAGATCATAGGGCAGGAGGGGATGTGGTCAGGCAGTGGAGAGCGGATTGCCTTTGCCAGAGGAACACGGATACTGCTGTTACTTTTCACAGTGGATTATTTGGGAACCATTTTGAGATTCCCCCAAAGTGCAAGCACTGGGCCTTCGGTGCCAGAAGCATCTGCCAACAGAGCAGAGTCTGCAGAAGCATTTTAGAGCGTAGCTTCTGAGTTGGCGAGTGTGTTTCCAGCAGAGCCTTGGAGCCTGAGGGAGCCTCAGGCAAGAGAGAACAGCCAGGGCAGGGGTGCCCTATGGTGGCTTCTTGGAGAAGCCAGGACTTGCCTGGGGCTGCTTTTCTGGGCCAGGCAAGGCACTGAAACACAGGTCTCGTAGGCCTGTTGGATGAGCTTGTCCATTGATCACTACTGGGACAAGCAGTTTGGGGCAGCAGCTTTTTAAGGCAGCTTTGTCATTCTTTCTTTTTTAAAGGTGAGGAAACAGAGGCACGAGATGAAGTCACTTGCTGGACTTTGAGCCAGGTTTGTCTGCTCCAGAGCCAGGTTTCTTTCCTACAATCCTAACAGGCTCTCCTGCGTTTGGGAATCCATGTTGCATGTATTTCTAGAACAAACATCTTAGCATTGCAGTTTCCAACTTAAAACCAGTATGTTTTTATGCCTTTTCCCTTTATACATACTATTGCTTTTGCCTTAAGCATTTCCTCCCATAATTCTGCCTAAGGAAACATGTCTTCTTTTCTAGGTTTCTCTCATGGAAGCCATGAGGTTCCCAGTCCCTTCACCACCACCTATAGTGCAGGCATGAGCACATTACCACAGCATCCAGGACACAGAATGTGCCCATCTGGTTGTCTACACCCTGACTGTGAGCTTCTTAAAAGCAAAGTCAAGATTGGATTCCACTTCTGAATACCTAGTACTCAGGATGACACTTGAGTAACAAGCTAGAAACTCAGAGATTGAATTTCTTCTTGAGCATTTCTCTTCTGTCAGCTGTTGTGCCAGGCAGAAGCTGACGGTCGAGCAGAAGCAAAGTCCTGACCCGGACTTCAAGGAGCTCATAGTAGTAGGAAGGGCAGAGAGCAGTGATGAGAGTGTTGATATGGGGTGGCTCACAGGGATGTAAGGAGCCTAATCTTGCTGGGATAGGGGTTTGGAAGGATGACAGGTGAGGTGAGGATGAGGTGGGAGGGAAGACGATATCTTGGCTGGACAACCAGAGAGGAATGATGTCAACCTTAAGGTTGAAAGGTCTGCTTGTTTAAAATCCTGTGTCCAGTGTTTGCTTGCCTGCATCCTTCATTCATTAATTCCTCAGATATCTTCTTCATCTGGCTCTGAATGAGTGTTGGAAGTTTAACAATGACTAACAAAGACTCAGGCTTTCACTCTTAGAGTTTGGAATGGGATCCCTTCAGGCAGGTCTTTGGGCATGCCTGGAGCTGGATAGGGCTTGAGACATCTCTTGAATATAAGAGAGTTTGGGCCAAAGTAGTCTTGGGCCTGCCTTTCTGGAGGACTAGGGAGAGACTGAGGCTCTCATGGGGCCCCAAGAGGCTGACTTCTATCAGAGTTTTTGTTAAGAGTAGACCTAATGCAATAGTTTGATTGTAAATAATATGGTTCTCCCAGCCAACACTTTAACATTTGTTTGATTTTACTGCATTTCATAATTGATATGTATTTGTAAGAGGACACTGTATTATTTTAATCCTCCATCCAAGTCATTATTAAATCAATAACCACCTATGGTTTATAGTTAATGGACATTATAAAAGCAGGAATGTGCTATTTGTCATAGAAACTATCCTTAGAATGACATTTCAGACTTGACATATCTAGTGCCATCAAATTCACACTGCCAGTGCCTGAATAATCCTTCTATTCAGGGTGTTTTATAGAAATTCATGAGAACGAACTGCTGTTCAATGACTGGATTCATTCTTGAGCTTTCCAGGGTGCTTGTCCAAGGATGGCAGTGAGCTGGACTAGATGAGCATGCGCTTGGTCAGACAGGTCTAGGATGGACTTTTTGCTTTCAGCCACAAGTGGAGAGGCTTGGGAGAAATCCTGCACCCTGACCCTCTGTGTCTTAATGTCTCCTATAAACGGAAGACAGTGCAGTTCATCTTACTAGATGTCTCTTGTCCCCTCTTTATAATCTTACAGTTGTGCATTTGTGTGATTATTGGACTCACGATCTACCTTCCCCTGCTTGGATCCAGGATGAAAGATCTAGGTCTGACTTTGCTCCACACTCTATGTCCACCACATAGTAGATATTCGATACTTGTTTCCACTGCACCTCCACATCCCTCTCATTCTTCCTCTCTCCCATCCCACTGCTGTCAGTTGAGACTGTTCCATATTAAATAGGATATGATTCAGCAAGAAGGCAGATGCTAAATGTACGTGGCCTGGATAGAGCTGATATTCATTATGTTTGTTCTAATTTAGCTACCAGTTGCTGTCTCTATGGCGTTTTCAGGAATTGCTCAAGTGTGGCCTGGGCCAGATTGTACGGTTATGAATTCTGATTCTGAAATGTTCAATAAATCTCCAAGCTGGGGTATTAAAAAGTGTTCTGCCCCCACAAATTAGGGTTTATTTGATTGTCATTTCATTGACCGTAACTGAACTTTAGAGAATCGGTTTGAAATTCTGCTTAGAGATAGGCTTTTGTGAAGAGGAAATCATACATCAAAATCAGGTAAGCTCAGGGTTACATGTAGGGCTGCAACCAAAACAGATGCTGCAGCCAGGTGTGCTGAAAGTCAGGATAAGAGAAGAATTCAGGCTACTTTGAAAAGAGCCTGGTGACCTAGTGCACTGCATGTCACAGCAGTTCAGATCCACCAGCTTTTCCAGAGAGAAAGTTGGACAGACTCCTCCCATAAACACTTACAGTTCTAGGGGACCTGGTGGAAGGTCACTGTGCATCAGGAATTGACATGGCGACAGTGGTTTGGAACAGAGCAGTAGAAAGAAGTGGGGACAGGCTGAGGCTTTGGAACCAGACAGACCTGGGTTGAGTCCCACATAACCGTTAACTGTGTGACCTTGGTCGAGTAAGGTTGTGGTGAGGATAAAGTGAGATAATATATGTTGCTTTACAAGTCTGGGAGATGCTTAAGAAGTCACTGTGGGATGGAAGAACAGATGCTGAGTTGACTTAGAGCTTCTGCCATTGAGCTTACAGTGAGAATATGCAGCCCCTCCTACACCATATGCTGCATGTTTTTGTCTGTTTCACCACAACTGCTTTTATTGATTAATAATTAGTGCTGGTTTTTGTTAGCTGAGTCCATGAAATCAGTCAGTGTCTTTGCTCGGCTTGGGCTTCCCGGAGCACATGGTGAGTCACCATCATCCCCTCTGGTGCAAGAAAACCAGTGACTGGACAGTCTCAGAGCTTTGTACCAAAGAAAGACATACTTAATGCCACTCTTTTCAAAGTACTTCTGAGAACTCAGGAGCAGAACCTGTGAGGGCTGCAGGATAGAAGCTACCCTTCCTTCAGAGCTAAGATGCATTGGTATTGGCTGATCCTGTGGCTGGCATGGAGCCAGCTGGCCATGGCTGTCCACTGTGGTGAAACTTGATAATAGGGATCAGCAGTGGGGAAAGGTCCTTCCTCCTCCCTTTGCAAGCCCAGGACAGACCTGTCCATTGGTCCCTCTGCTCTGTAGACCTACTTAAGACTAACTGAGGTAGCTCACTTTTCTCATCTGCTGAGGTTCTGCTGGGGAGACCAATAGACAGACAGTGATGTCCGTGTGTGTAGTAGGACACTCTTCCGGTAAAGTTAGTATCAGATACACCAGGACCCTTTTGTCAGTGCACCTGTGCTTTTCCTTAGAATTTTTTCTAGCATCCAAATACACAGCAGGTAGATCTCATCCCCAGTATATAAAGCATCCTACCAGCTCTTGGAAAGACTCCAGTGGAGGTGGCGATGGCAGCCACAGCATTGCTTCTGCCCTATGGGATATTCTGAAACCCCAGCAAGATGCCTTCAGGATTGGGGGTGGGGTGGGGTGGGGATGAGTCTCTGCTTTTCTCTCTCTGTATTCTTGTCTTTGTGATTTATAGTATCAGTAATAACATTCTCTGAGAGTTTGTGACACAGAAAGCCATGCTAAGGCTTCATCTCATAGAAAGCTGCAGAGTGTGGTTCAGAGTGGGTACTCAGAAGCCCACCACTACATTCAAATACCGGCACTGACATTTATTAGCTGTGAGGTCTCAGGCCCATCTTGAACCTCTGTGCCTCAGTTTCTTCACCTGTAAGATAGGTAGGCTAGATCATAGGAGTTGCACTGCTAACCCAAAGGCCCCACCTCTCTAGTGGTTCAAATCCACCAGCACCTTCATCGCAGAAAGATTTGTAATCTGTTCTTGTGTTATTTACCACCTGAGAAACCCACTGGAGGGTCAGGTTGGAGTTGGTTTCTGTTTGACAGCAAAGAGAAAGAGAAAGGGGTGAATAATAGTCCTTTTGTCATAGGATGTTTGTGATCATTTTATAGACTTAGAAGTATCTGTCCAAGGGTAAATGTACTCTCCATGTTAGCTCTTAATACATGATGGACACTGTTATTTTCCTGTATTCCAGATAAGAAAATTAAAACTTAGAGAGACTACTAAGTGTTCTGTCAGAGTCATTTGGCTGTGATCGAAAGCCAGCTTTTGAGTACTGCCCTGCTCTGCATCGATTTGGAAAATATACACGTGAGGAGCACTTGGCCGGTTTCGGAAGTGATATTCTCAACTTTCCACAGAGCCCCCGTGAAAGGAGATCCTTTTCTGAATAACCGAACTGGCCTCTGGGAGCTCGCATAATCCCACAGCAGAGGCAATAGCTGACCCGTGACACACATATCACAGAAGGAGAGGGGAGGGATCAGTGAAGAATTCTGTTTGGAAATGTTATCTAACTCCGAGTGCTTTCAAGGGACTTGGTATGTGGAACCCTTGCAGTCTCCCCTGCTGGGGTGCCAGAGAAGCCATGTCCTCCCCCATTTCCTTCCCACATACAGTCAGTTGGAGAGTCAGGGTACTGTCTAATCTTAGGAGGGATCAAGAAACCTTGGGCATGGAGAAGAGATTGGGAAGACACGTTGCCTGAGGTCCCAAGGGCAAGAAACCTCTGGATGGCACATGGCTCCTAGCACTGGGCACCTCTGCTCTTCTCTTCACCAGCTGAAGGGAGGTGAGCGCTGCTTAGCTCCAGGGAGTTTTCCCAAACAAGGGCTCCAGGCTCTCTTAAGACAGTGTTTGCTGTTATCATAGTATCTAAACAGGGTGCATAGGAACACATTGTTCATAAATGGATTCCCCAAGTTGTCTAGCTATGCTGCTGTCTTTCCTTCAACCCTTACCCAACAAGCACTCACCTATCTACACCAGCAGACACACCTGCACATACAAACCCACAAGCACACGCCTGTTGCCAGGCTGTGCCCAGGAACCTTCCTGCCTTAACCCCAAAAGCTCTTTCTCTGAATAAAGAGAATGGGGCTTCCTGGTGAAACCCTTGAAATCCCGGCATATGATCTTACACCTCCAAAGGCCACCCCCGCCCAAGCGTCTTCAAGACGTGCCCCTGACAGATGTTGTGTTTGATCCTAAGCAAAAGCAGAATGACTCCCACCCCCGCTCCCTGCCAGAGTTCAGCGGCAGGCACCTCCAGCTGGAGGAGCCAGGGCTCTTGAACCCTGAGCTATGGGGCCAATTGCTGCCTCTTAAACCCTCTGCTTCACTGTGCCCGCAGAGCTGCCACCTTACCTCTGCCCTCCTGTTTGCTTCTCAGAGCAGCTCCTCACATGCTTCACCTTGTCCTCAGCGGGGCAGCCTTTCCATGGCCTCCAGCAGGGGGGTCCCTGAGTTGCAGGCCAGACTGGCCGCCAGGCAGCCCTGCCTTGCTGGCCTCTGCTTGCTTTGCCTCTGCAGTAGAGACCCGGCCGGAGAAGGGGCAGGGGCGGGGGCTGGTCTAGGGGTCCTGCTAGGATCGCTCACAGCCTGCCTTCTTTCACGGTAGAGGCAGGAGGTTGCCTCAGTGCCATGCTGTGCAAGTCTTGGGACTTGGGCAGTGCCGCTCAGGGCTGGGGCTTCATCCTCGGGCGGTCTGCAGCAGCCTCATTTGAACTCCTAACTCCTTTGTGGAGCCTTTACATGCTGCCGGAGGAAACTGTGAGCGCAGCCTGACCCTGGTTGGCTGCAGGCGCTTCTCTCCACCCACCAGTGCAAGAGGATCCCCCAGGCCCCAGAAAGGCTGCCGGCCTCCCCTCAGCCCCAGACAGAGGCGGGCCGCCCAGTGATGTCACACTAGCTCCGGCCCCAGCTGGCCCAGCCCCTCCCGCCCCAGCCCAGCTTTGGCGGCCCTGCCGGGCCCCCTCCTTCCTTGGCACCGATTCGCCTGGCCAACTGTGCTCCCTGGCCTGCCTGCTCCCAAAAGCCCCAGCAACTCCTGTTGCACTTTGTAGAGGCAGAGAACTTCCCTTTTGACTCAGGTAATGGATTTAGATCTGCTCCAGCTGTGCAGGCAGCTGGTTCTCCCCCAGATTATTCCCTCACCAGCCACTGCTCACAGCAGTTCCCGGTGAACTGGCAGAGCAGCCCAATCTAGACCGCCTCCTCCCTTAAGCCTCTGTCCTGGGGCCTTAATCTTTCTCTAAACTCCTGGGAGGGAGCCCAAGGTGTCAGCACAGACGCTGGGAACTGTCTATGTTACTTAAAGTTAACTGGAAGCGGTGGTTTAGGATGGTTGGGAACATCCGACCTAGGGGGTAATTATTTGCATCTCCACCTGAATGACCTTGACTAAGTCACTTCACCCTCTCTGGACATCCCTTTCAAGCATCTGTCAATGGGATACTAATATTAGTAATCTGCTTCCAGAGACTGTGGCACAGATTTAGTGAGACCACATAAGAAAGTACCTGGTTTAAGACTTTGAACCCAGCCAGGATTCTGGAGTTAGTGGTCCAGAAGGCACAATCCCAGAGGTCTCTGAACGATCCTGTTCAGCCTCAGTCTTTTCATCCAAATGCAACCTCCTTTTAACTCTTCTGAGAACAAATACTGTAACTCCATCAGTGTCCTCAGCCCAGAGCCTGTCACATAGGTGGAGCTCAGTCAACAAAATCAGAAAAGAAATACATTGGACCCTGTAAAATGAACATGGCATCACTAGGCTGCAAAGAGGGTACAGAGCAAGAAAGACTTGACTTACTTCTAGACATTTAGGCAGGAGAGCAGAGAAGGGAAGGGGAAGGAGAAAGGGAGCAGGGCACAGGTTTGTCCCATGTACTTGGATGGATAGCCCTCCTCCAGTGTTGTAGAGTTGATTCTGACAAGACACCCCATAGGGTTTCTGTGCAACCAGTTAGCACATGAATATTTGGCCATTGGCCACAAGGGCTCCTTATAAAACTGCTGTAGCAGATTACTTTTTAAAAGATGGCACCCACAGTGTAACTGTGACACCTCTCTCCTTCACAGGTGAGACCTACACCTTCTCTTAAGCCTGAGTGGACTTGCTTATAGTCAGTTGCATACACTGGAAATGATGCTATATAACTAAGTTACTTCCAGGGAAAAAGGCCTTGTTTACTGGGACATTTACCTTTGGATCCCTGAATCAAGCTGGAACTAAGAATTCCATCTGTTCTGAAGTTGCCAAGCATAGGCGATATATTGGTGGAAGTCTCACTTGACAGCAGGCGTCAACTCCAAGATGTGAAGAAAAATGCCTCTAGATTAATTCCAGTGTCTAGCCATCAAATCACTCCATGCTAATGAGTCATTCCCAACCATTTAATTTTCTTTCTGAAACCCTAGACATCATGGTACAGAGTGTATACATTCTAAATATGAGACTTCATGAATATAATAAAAGGATTGTTTAAGCTACTAAGTTTTGGTAGTAATATATTACATAGCAACAACTGGACTATACCCTGAGCCAAGAGTGATTATAGTAAGTTTTCTAGAATTACTGAGAAAAGTGTCATGTGGCTGAGGAGAGAAAGGGAGCATGGCAGAAGGTGAGGCCCTGTTGGGGAGGTGAGACTTCATCCGGTGGAGATAGAATTGATAAACACTAGAGACAAGATATCAGAACAGATGGGAAATAATTGCAGTCTTTCTGGTGAGAACAGCAATGGAGGGTAACAGTAGTAATTGATTAAGCACAGCCTTCTCATGACTGAGTCAGGTAGGAATTTTCAGGACTTTTCCACCTTGTGGACACAGGTGGCACCCCAGATTTCCTATTACCAAAGCAAATTCATTTTAATAATCCAAGGTTTCTGGAGTTCCATTAGGTATAACCAGATGAGACTTGAAAGGGGGGAGTAACCAGAGTAGCCTTGCTCTGCTTGTCTTTCCCCAGTCCTGCCCCTCTGAATGACCCTGGGCAGTTAAACGTATAAGTAGAGAGTGCCACATCTTGGTATCTCTGAGTCTCAGTCTATTCATGTATAAAATGAGAATAACACAGCCATGTAGGGCTGTTGTAAGAATTAAATGAAATGCTATATTTCAAAGTGGCAAGTACATAAATAAGAGCTCAATAAATGTTCCCTGTAGTAATTTTGGGCTGTGACTTTCTACAAGATGAGAACATGTGTGGACTGTATAGAGTTCTCCTTTTGTATAACCCATTATTGTGCAATGAGCAAATGAATGGCTGATTATGTGAGAGTGAACTGTCCCTGGAAGTCTGAAAGACTCGGGATCAAATGCTAACCCTATCACTAACCTATTGTATAACCTTGGACAGTTTTATTATTCTTCTAGAAATTTGGTTTCTTGATTTGTAAAAATGAATAATACTCCTTTGTTGTTGGTGTGAAGGTGGAAAAAGACAATGTACCTCAAGCACTTGGCACAATGCTTTTTGCAGCAGATCCTCAAGAAATGTTAGCTGCTGCCTTTCCCAGTCCAACCTTCTGCTCGCCGTTACCCAGAGTTTCTTCGGCAGACTTCTAATTTGGTGACTGCTGGGACTTAAATGCTCAGTCTCCACTGGCAGCTCCTCAGGAGGAAGATGAGCAGTCTCTTCCCCTGTGATTTACAGCTTACAGAAACCCGCTGTAGGGCCAGCTCTGTGTCTGTTCAAGCTTGACAGCAGTGAGTTTTTGTAACCTTCTCCAGCAGTGCTATTTTCACCAGAATGCTGCACAGAAGTATCATGTGACTAAAGTTTTGGGGAGAGAGAGGAATCAGTTTTTCTCTTTGTCATTTCTATCCATATGAAAAATGTGTAATATTTACATGGGCAGAATACAGATAATAGTAACATATGCCCCACATGTGCTGGAATGACTTATGTTTTCATGTCTTAGTCCCCTTGACAGTCACAATTTCTTGTTTCTGTCTGAAATCTTGAGATGTTCCATTAAAATGTTGTCTATGTGGGAAGTGTGTCTACATGTCTCCATGTTATGGAAGCATGTTTACCATATATTACAGAGAGTGTGCTTGGAATGGCAGGAATGTGCTGCATCTTGCAACCTTAGAATCCTGCTAGCCCTTAAACTTTTCATATCTCAAGTTAATTCTCCCCCTTCAGTACTTATAAAATGCCTTCCTATTGTTTCCAATCTTTTTGTTCTGATGAAAATTCCTTTCTCTGGTGGCCTAGGGGTAAGAAGCTACATTGCAGTCCCAAAGGTAAGAGGTTCAAACTGACCAGCTGCTCCACCGAAGAAAGATAGGCAGTCTCCTCTCATGAGGTTTACTGCCTCTGAAGACCTGCTCAAGGGTCAGCTATGGGTCAGTTCTGACTTGATGGCACACAACACTGTGCACAATAGGTTTCTTCTTTAAGATTTCTCTTTGGTTTTCAACATCTGGGCCGTGGTGACCCTATCTCTGATCTCCTTTGTATTTTATTCAGTTTGGGATTCACTAAACTTCCTGGACCATGGATTAATGATTTTCACCAAATTTGGAAATATGGGAGACATTTTTGGCAATTAAATCCCTCAAATATTGGATTTATTTTTCATCTCTGGTTCCCCATTTTTTCTTGGAACTCTTTACACATTTAGTGTTAAGCTACAAGTCTAACTGTATTTAATTATTAAAGTAGAGTTGTTGGTTTTTTTCCTTTCTTGGATTTTGTTTGGCTAATTTCTCCTGATTTACCTCCAAAATTTTATCCCTTCTTCTGCACTATTCAGTCTACTGTTAAATTTATCCAAAATATTGTGTGTGTGTGTGTGTGTGTGTGTGTGTGTGTAATGTATCTTACTTTTCAGTTTGAGATGGTCCTCCTGCTTTACTTTTATACTTTCTGTATCTCTTCTGAGAGTCTTTATTCCTTCATGTATATTAGACTTCATTTCCTTAAAAATCCTCTACATATTTATAATTATTCACTCATTGCCGTTGATTTGGAACTGACTCCTGGCTGACCCTCTAGCAAGTTTTCAGAGGCTGTATTTCATGCAGGAGGAGTTTGCCCGTCTTTCTGTCTTAGAACCTCTGGCAAATCTAAACCACTTATCTTTAGATTGGCAGCTCAACTGGGCCACAAGAGCCCCCTACCATTTTAAAGTCCTTCCCTACTAATTCTGGATGATCAGTAGGTTTGTTTTTATTTACTACCTGTTCTCTTAATTATGAGTCAGATTGCCCTGCTTTCACATTTTTATGATTCGGATCATATACCAGACAATGTTGTGTTTTGCTCTGACAGACAAATTACTTGCATATCTCTTTGATCCAATGAAGCCTTGGTTTCTAGACTTTGTTCAAATAGGTGTGTTTGGTTTTGCCCATAGACTTCAGGCATAACTCTTCCTCCTGGGCTTATTTGTATGGCCTTTCTGAAATTAAATTGAACACCTTTGATCTTCACTAAACTGCTTTTACTTTGGCAGGTCTTGAATTCTAGATTTCATCTTCAAGGCACCTGTGAAAATCTCTGGTTGCTGTTGTGATCCTTGGTAGGATAGGATCTCTGTGAAGCTAATTAATGAATAGAGGGGAATTTTAACACTCATTTTTGGGCTTTCCTCTCAATGGCTCTCTCCTGTTTGGTATTTCTTCCTTCAGCTTTGAGCCTCAGACTTCAACTTCTTTATCTTTTTGTTTATCAGTAAGATTGCTGCATTTTGTTTCCATTCTGTTCTCCCAATGAGGTGGGAAGTGCCCTAGTCTGCTGGCCTTCTTTCAGATCTCATATCTCACTCGTTTCTTTTGCTTTGGACTGTTATTCAATGCTTTCCAGCAGTTTTTTGTATATTAACCAAAGTTTATAGTTACTGTAGGCCAGAGGTTAGTTTAGTGCAATTTACTCCTTTATTTTAGGAACCGGAGATCCCCACATATCAATTGAACTTGTCTTTTTACCAAAATCTACTCCACTTCTGCTGCTCTTGGTGCCCTCCTCAAGTGCTGTCAGTTGGGTAGTGATTCTTAATCTACTTTTCTTCCTTCCCTGCCTTTGGTCGCAGTCTGTTAGGAAATACCAACCCAATGAATCTGTTGCTTGGTTCAACTTAGTGTATTCAAGTGGATACTGGAAAATGAAAGAAATGTGCTGTCCCACAGGCATTGTTAGATCATTGCCATTTGTGGCTCTCTGTGATGTTCTAGGCATCAGGCATAATATTTTATAGGCATCATTTACTTTTCTCCTCTCAAAACTCTATAGGGACATATAATTCTCTTCTATAAACAAGAAGACTGAGGCTTAGCAAAGTGAAATTTCTTGCTCCAGGCCACACAGCTAGGAATTAATAAGACTGGAATTAAGACCTAAATTAAAGCTAGCAGGAACAGAGTTGTCCTGAAAATTAATTGTGTTTCCTTGGTTCCGACTTTTCTTGTTTTAAAATCTCTCAAATCAGGATACGTCTTAAACTTGATGACATGCCATAATTTAATGAGTAGCGTTTTTTCCTAGCTAAAAAATGATTTTTCAATTCATACATTTTTCAATTCAACTTTAGTCATCAGGGCTCCAGTGAGGCTAGCCCATGGCTAAACAACAAAAAACCAAGGCCCCTCCTCTCCTGGTCAGCTGACCTTGGAAAGGCCTAGGAATGTTCAAGCACCAGGAAGCCTCTGAAATAGCCAGAAGCTTTTGTCTATCCAAATTTACTAAAACAGCTGCCTCCAAGCTGAAAGTGAGACAGCGAGTCCCCTTACTCTTGTGGACATTGTGGTCAAGTCCTGTGACTCAGGCAGGGAAGCAGTGTGCTCTCTGGCTCTGACACTAAGTTAGGAGACCTGAATTTATGGGAAGGTTCTGAAGTAGTACAGCTGGTGTCCTTTACCTCCCAATAGCACAGAAGATATCCATGCACCATACAAAACTTTTACAGGATACTTTGTCTATTCAACACTTGCTGTACAGGCCTACCCAGTGTTACTACAGGGTTCATGCTAGATTACAGAGCAATGTTGAGAGCCTGTGAGAGCTCGTGTCTGACTAATTTCATTCCCAACCCACTTGCCAGAGGACATACTCAAGGCAGTATCTCTCCTTAATTTTGAACAGTATCTAACAGTCTTAACACATTTGCTAGCCAGTCAACAAATATTTTTTAAGCACCACCTAAGCACCAAGGTGTACACCTAGATAATACAAATGTTTACATGCTCACTACTAACTCTGGTGCCTGATGGGTAAGGAACTGCACTGCCAAACCCAAAGGCAGGTGATTCAAATCCATCCACCAAGTGCTTTTTTGGAAAAAGATGGACAGTGTCCTGCTATATGATTTCTAGCCTCTGGAAATACACTAGAGGGTTAACTATGTGTTGGTTCTGACTGGACAGCAGTGGGTTTTGACTCACTCCTGAAATGTTGGTGGTTTGAACCTTTCCAGAGATGTCTTAGAAGACAGGTGGGAGATCTACTTCCGAAAGGTATCACCTTGCAAACCCCGTGGTACAGTCATGCTTTGCACTGCACACACGGGTCACCACACGTTGTAGTCACCTCAGTGGCAGGTTACCATGGGAAACACCACGGGTTGGGTTACAGGTCGGTGGGCTCCAAGCCAGGGCACTGAGACTCTGTGTTGATGAGTTTTCCTTTTATCTTCTGGTAGGTATTTTCAGGGATAGTCGCTTGATTTCTGGCTCTGCTTTTTTACACTGGAGCTAATACTGGGGCCTATCTGCAAGAAGGGAAATGGAGGAGCAGAGAAAGAACAGATTTCATTTTTGTTTTCTAGTTTCCATGTTGTCTTCATCAAAAAAAAAAAAAATTCAAGCCCCAACTTTATAGACATTTCCAAAGCTGATTAAAATTATTCCTATCCAGCACATGTTTGTATTTTTAAATTGTAGCTTCTTGAACATTGTTTGTGACAGACAGGACCTTTGCCCTATACAGAAGGCATCGAATGGAGTTTCTGGCAGTAGAAGGAGATTGCAACCCTCTTATATACACAGATTCCTGCTGAAACTTTTCTCCCAAGAAGCAGCTGAGCTACTTATCTTTTCTAGGGCCCAAGGAAGCAACTGAGCAGATAAAGCAGGACTTCTGGCAGATGAAGTGAGCTTCCCAAGCATGAGTTCCAGGCAGTCCCAGACAAAGATAGGGCTACAGTCACTGCTACAGAGGTGAGCAGTGAAGTCTAAGGGCAAAGTTGGATTGCCTGTCTTGTTCTTTGCTCTCCCTGAGCATTTCACTCAGGGCCCAGCACACAGAAAGACATAAATGTGTTTGTGGAACAACTGAATGGGAATGCTGGGCTTCAGAGTCCTCTCTCTGCATGGCTTGTCTAGGGTTTCTGAGTCATCATTTCTTTCATAAATGTAGACAAAAACTTCTCTAGGTCAGGTCTGTGTACATTAGGGAAATCAGATCTTTTCTGCCTAAGAAGCTCCTGCCCTCCAATGGGGGACAAAGGTGAGTCAATAAGCAGTGAAGCAGCCTTATATACCACTGATGAAACATCTGGGCAGCTTAGGTGGGTCGGAGACACTTTCTGAGGTTGCTTAGCAGATAACCTGTAAGATAAGTGTGTAACGTTGTCCAGTAGAAGGCATAAGATGGGCATGGAGAAGAAAATGCACATGGTAGCTAGAGTGGAGAATGCATGCAAGGTCTTGGAGGTCAGCAGAGGTCAGCTCACACAGGGTCTTGTAGACCAATTCAGGAGCTGGTCTTTTCTCCTGAAGTTAGTAGAAGCCAGAGAAGGCTGCAAAACAGAAGGGAAATGGCCAGAGTAGCCCATGCCTAGAATAGGCTTGACTGGTAAAGACTGGAAGCCAGAAGGCTGAGGAGAGTTGGAATGGTTGAACCAGCGCTGAGTAGTAGAAACCTAGATTGATCAGAGAGTAAAGAAATTGTGTATTTGGGAGTCAGAGCAGTTGCTTTTTTCTTTTAATTTTAATTGAGATTTTAATAAAAGTTTATAGAGAAATTGGAGTTCCATTCATTCATTCATTCATTGTTGCACATTTTTCTCCCTGCCCACCTCCCCCCGACTTCACTTTTCTCTTTGAAAAAAAAATTCTTTCACTGTTGTACAATCCCTTACCCCCAAGTCCATTTTACTATGCAGCTCTTATTCTGGACTGTTGTCATGCAGATAATACCTAATCATATATTCCTTTTAAACAGTTTTTTCTCATCTGTTTCAATGCAGTTTGCACTTAAAATTAATTGATTGGCAATCAAAACCAGGTCTCCCACATGGGAATTAAAAATTTTGTCACTAAACTACCACTGTCCTCTACATTTGGAATAGAGATGACATATTAATATGTCATATTTACATATTTTGTAGGATATTAATTTTTTTTCTCCAGCCTATAAATTTTAAAAAGAAATTACAACATTTGCTTAATGTATAACTCTACCATGATTACAAGTCCACAATTCACTATCCACAGAGCTCTGGAAAACAAAACAAACACAACAATGAACAAACAAAAAACTCCAAGCAAGTGTGCTTTTCAGAATTTTGACACAAACTTATCTGGTGAGAAAAATCTGGCTTGTTCTGAGGATATGTAGTTTTTATCCATTTTAAAGCAAGAATTCACTTATTTCAGTGCAGAAATATTGATGTTTTAGGGGGCTGTCCTTGACTGCCCAGATAGTTGGCAAATCTGCACCATATTACCAGTGCCGGCATTTTGCTTGTTCCCGTCTCCACATCTCTGATACATCACTGTACTTGTTTGTTTGTATGTCCCTTCCTTTCTGGACTGTGAGTTTCTTGAGGAAGAGAGCCGTGTATTATTAGTATAATTATTATTGTACTATAGTATAATTATTAGCAAATATTAGTTCCTTATTAAAGAAATCATTTTCTTTTTCTTGATGAACCTACATGGAGCTGCCATTCATAGATATCTGTCTATGGCTGGGATCCAAATAACTTGTGATTATGCTGTACTGGTGCCTGTAAGGTCTCGGAGTTGATTTCCATAATCATATATAAGGAGGAGGCTTGAACTTGAGTTGGTGGAAACAATATCATGGGCAAATACAAAGAATAGCAGTAACACTGGTTGAACACTTCCTGCTTGATCCAGTAACTCTGTGCTGAGCATCATTATGAATTCTTTATTACCACAGAAGCCCCATGCAGAAAAATAAAACAATAGATTTTGTCCTGTCAGAAAGGAATAAAATAAGATTTAGGGAATTTAAGAACTTGCCCAAGGACCAAGCTGGAGGTGATGGACTAGGCTCCACATCTAGGCTCCTAGACTTCAGTCCCCGTGATCTTATCTGTGATGCCATTACAATAGCCCCCTAGTCTAGCCTGACTCTCAGGGAGCATCTCAGCCTCCGGCCACTGAGGACACTAAGCAAAGGCTGATGGAGCTTATTTTACCCTACTTTTGGTAAGAATTGGGCCTCAAGCAATGCAGGGCTGCTGGAAAACCTTGACGCCACGGTGATAAGCATCACGAAACAAAACAGAGCCTGCTCACCATTTCTGTGAGGAACAAATTTCATTCAACAAATACTTACTGAACACCTACGAGGTACCAAGCTGTGTACAGGTTCTCAGGGACACAGCAGTGAACAATATCAGAAAACAAAATGAACATAGCTCTGCCCTTTTAAAGTATAGTCTCTTCAGGGAAGTAGGCAACTCTAATGGAAGAGTTCATTTATGTGGCCTTTAGCCTTTGTTGTTTGGAAAACCAGCTTGAATGATTTTTCCACTAAGACCTGAGCTATCTTTGCCCTAGTTACCTACCACAAAGGGTTTGTAATTTATGCCCAGTTGATTAACATTTCCTGGTAAATTTGTGGTTTGATTTTTTCTGTCTGGTCCTAGGCTACAGCCTGCCCTGGGATTGATCTGCACCTTCTAGGGATTGGTAAATATACTATACAAATTAAGTGAATGTAGTTTACTATGTAAATTAAATTATTTGTAACCTGACAAGAGGGGATTGGTCAGTCCCTGCTGAGCAGGACTTTGTCTTTATATTGGCATGTTGCATGTATACACAGTCAACGCCACAAGTTTTTTTGTTATTTTTTTTTAATTTATTATTAATTTCAGTAAAAATTTACAGAGACTTTGGATTTCCATTCATTCATTGTTGCACTTTTCTCCCCTCCAAACTCTCCCCCCTAGTACACTACCCTCTTGGAAAAGTAAAAGACAAATTCTTTCATTGTTTTACAAACCCTCCCCTAGGTCCACTCTACCATGTAGCCTTTGCTCTAGACTCCTGTCATGACAAAAATACCTAATCACATATCTCTTTTAAACAATTTCTCCCTCATTTGTTTCAATGCAGTATACATTATTGAACCCATCTTTCTCCGTCTCTCCCCAACCCCAAGGTCAGTCCTGTTTTACAACAGTGGCACCATGCATTATTTGTCCTCTTGTGCTGAGATACTTCACTCAGCATAATGCTCTCCAGAGTCACCCATTTTGAATAATATTGCATGAGTTCCTTGTTTTTCAATGCAGCGTAGTATTCCATTGTGTGAATATACCACAGCTTCTCTATCCATTTGTTTGTTGATGGGTACTTAGGTTGTTTCCATCTACTTGCTATTGTGAACAAAGCTCTGATAAGCATGGGTGTGCATATATCTGCTTGGATGTCAGTTATGGTCTCTTTGGGGTATATTCCCAGTAGTGGGATTGCTGGGTCAAATGGTATCTCTATTTGTAACTTTTTGAAAAAGTGCCATACCACCTTCCACAGTGGTTGCACCATTTTACACTCCCACCAACAGTGAATAAGGGTTCCTGTTTCTCCACAACCTCACCAGCATTTGTTGCTTGCTGTTCTGTTAAATTTTGCTATTCTGACTGGGTTGAAATGATATCTCCTAATTGTTGTAATTTGCATCTCTCATCGAGCTAGGGATTTTGAACATTTCTTCATGTGCTTGTTAGCCATCTGAATATCTTCTTCGGTGAAGTATCTGTTCATATTCTGTGCCCATTTTTCTATTGGATTATTTACCTTTATCTTGTTGTTGTGTCCACAAGTTTCATACTGAAATATGATTTTGCAGCAGGCAAAATCAGAAAGAAGGGAGAAGCAGCACAGAGAAAGGAGGCCAGGAACCTCCTAAAGGTACAGGGATCATTCACTGTCCCAAGATCTGTTCATTGACATTCTCTACTCTGTAACCTCAATGAGTTCCCTCACCTCTGCCTCCAGGTTGCCTTGGCCAGTGGCAGACAGTGGCAGGAGGAGATGAAAGGGTGAAAAGAGAGTGTAAGGCAGGTGAGTCCTACTGCCTCCACACTGTACTGTGGCTGCCTATGTGGTATAATTGGAGTCAGCCAGGTCTGGATTTCAAGTCCACCTCTACTCCTTGTTGTTGTTGTTTGTGTTGTTATGTGCCATCGAGTCACTTGCGACTCACAGTGACCCTGTGTACAAGAGCCCTAAACACCATTCTATCCTGTGCCAACCTCGCCCTCTCAAACACACTCATTCCCACCATTCCACTCACAGAAGCGATCCATCTCTTCAAGGGTCTTCCTCTCCTGCGCCGACCCTCCACTCTCCCAAACATGATGTCCTCTCCTAGGACCAGTCCCTCCTTGCAACATGCCCAAAGTATGTCAGATGAAGCTTCAGAATCTTTGACTCCAAGGAGCATTCTGGCTTCACCCTCTCCAGGACAAACCTGTTTGTTCTCCTAGCAGTACATGGTATATGCGACACTCTTCTCCAGCAACACAGCTCAAAGGTAACAATTCTCTTTCTATCATGACAGTTGTGCGCAACAACTTTAAATTGAAGTCATACTGGCTGCATCATAGGAGACTGACCACAGCATGATATGGTCAGAATCGAAGAAATCCTGATGGCTTGAGACGTAGGCCATCACATCCAGGCCTGGTCAGTAGGAGACGGGTGTTGAATGGTGTAGGCAAAAGTAGGAAGGGATGGTGGTGGAGTAGGGAAAGGGTGGATTAAAAACAAAACAAAAACACCAAAAAACTCCAAAAATCCAACCCCTTATTAGTGATGTGAATTCTCAGTTTAACCTGTACTTTCTGAGGCTGTTGCTTCATTGAAAAACTAAGGATATTAATGCCAGATTTCCATAATGGCTAAAAGTCATGTAAGTCCAAACTCCCTACTGAAATGCTTAGCACACAGCCAGTTGCCTTCCATTAGTAATTTGGAGCTCTGTTGTCTTGTGTTCCTAACACCACTGAGTCCTCTGGAGATCACCAGTCATTTTTTTTAGCCTCTCTAGACAGCCTGCCTTTAGTTTTCCCATTTTGGTCCATCCTTATCTCCAGAGTCATTCTCATAGAGAACGACTCTTTAGCCATAGAAGTATTTCTCTGTCCTTCTATTGTCTGTCGCCTATATCACATCTTCTTGGCCAAAGGAAGCAAATCTTTACATAATAGAAAGCAGTCATAGAGAAAGCCAGCACATATATATTCATCCATGACTTAGCAATAAAGACATGAATTGCCAACTCAAAGACACTTGTGTCCCTGTCAGTTCACCAGCAGCTTAACAGCTACACCCTGATGGGGGTAAGCACGACAGAGATACACCACTCCGGGAGAGGATCAGAGAGTCAATCTAGCTCAATTTTATTGGGATCTGCAGTGCACTTATATACAGTCATGTAAACAGAAAGACAGGAAAGGGTGGGCTTACAGATGTGGGTCATGCGGATTGGTTAGGAGAACCTCAGCTTTGTGCGGACCACTCCCAGTTCAACAGACACAGCATCCATCTTCCCAGGTGGTGAGCTTTCTCAAGCTGATATGGCCAAACACAGGGGAGCTTTCTCTACCCCATATTAAAGGCCATTAGGAGGCTTATCTCGAGCTTAGGCGATCTGTCCTAGCCAGAGACCCTCCCTTCCTCCCCAACATTCCACAATACACTTGGATCAAATCTGCCAGCCATTCTCCTAGAGAAGGATGAGTAGTTTTGTCCCATGTGATTTATTACCTCTGAAAAGTCATCGTCGGGTCAGCTACTAGTCAGTCTGACTTGATGGTACACAACAACAACATATATTAATAAAATAATATCTTGAGAAATGTATTGAACACTTATTACTCTTTGTGACAACCTTGTACAAGATTATTTTATTCTTCTATTTTCAGATGAGAAATCTGAGATTTAACAAGTTAATTAACTTATTGAGGGTCACACAATTTATAGATGGTAGGCCAATTTAGACTTGGACAGTCTGGCACTAGTACACTTCTCTCTCCGGAACTGGGTTGTTTCTGTGGATGAAGAAACCCCATTTATCCAGGCCTGAGTCTTTGTTGGTTTAGTGTTGGTTTGTTCGTTGGCTTTTTTGTTGGGTTTGTATTTTGTGGTTGTTTGTTTTTTAATTTGAGCAAATGTTTTATAATTATATTGGTGTTTTTTCCAATAAATCATTAATGTACATTTTATGGCATTAATTATGTTTGGCAAATAAAATTACTTAAGGAGCTTTGGTAGCAAGAAGCTATGCTGCAATCCCAAAGGCATATGGTTTGAATCCACTAGCTGCTCCATCGGAGAAAGAGCAATCTCCTCTCGTGTAATTAACTGCCTCATAAACCTGCCAGAGTGTCAGTTATGGGTCAATACACAGCAACAACAATGTAATTATTTACTTACAATCTCTATTCAACCCCTTATGCTATATTACCTTTCCCTTCACCCAACATATCTATCTATTAGTTTTAAGTCCCCCTTCCCATCCTTCCCATCTTTGATAACCATCCACAAATGATTCTGTGTCTAAACTTTTCCTTAGATTTTTATACTAGTGATTTTATACAATATTTATCCTTTGTGACTGGTTTAATCTGCAAAGAGTGCAAAAGGTTGTTACAAAGACAGAAGAAGAAAAAGACCAAAATGGATTTCAGAAGAGACTCTGAATATGCTCTGGAATTCTGAGAAGCCAAAGTAAAGGGAAGAAAATTAAGGAAGCTGAACAGATTCCAAAGGACAGCTTGGGAAGACAAAGCAAAGTGTAATAACGAAATGTGCAAAGAACTGGAGTACTTAAGTCAAATGGCCAAACTCGCTTGGCATTTCTTAGGAACAAATTCAAGCGCAAAGTCACATTACTTAAGGATGCTTTGGGTAGAATATTGAATGATCCAGGAAGTGTTAAAAGAGTATACAGAGTCATTATACCAAAAATAATTGGCTGACACAGAAGAATTTCAAGAAACAATATATAATCAAGAGGCAGTGGTGAAGAAGGAAGTTCAGGCTGCTCTGAGGAACTTGGCAAAAAATAAAGTTCCAGGAATTGATGGAATACCAATTGACATAGTTCAGCAAACAGATGCTGCCCTGGACATGCTCACCAGGTTGTGTCAAGAAATCTGGAGAACAACTAACTACCTGACCAACTAACTAGAAAAGATTCATATTTATTCCCATTCAAAAAAAAAGACCCAACAAGAGTGTGGAAAATATCATACAGTATCGCTCATATTGCATACAAGCAAAATCCAGCTGAAGATTTTCTAGAAACAACTGGACTAGTACATTGACAGAGAACTACCAGAAATACAAGCTGGGTTTAGAAGAGGCTGTGGCACTAGAGACATTATCGCCAATGTCAGACGGATCTTAGCAGAAAGCAGAGTACCAGCAGGATATCTATCTGTGTTTCCTGACTATGCAAAGGCATTTGATTGTGTAGTTCACAACAAATTGTGGTTAATGTTGAGAATGGGAATCCCAGAACACTTGATTGTGCTTATGCAAAGCCTATACTTAGACCAAGAAGCAATCCTCAGAACAGAGCAGGAAAACACAATATGGTTTAAAAAACAAAAAAATCAGAAAGGGAGAATATCAGGGATGTGTTTTGTTTCCATACCTTTTCAATCTATATGCAGAACAGATTATTTGGGAGTCTGAGCTTTATGAGGGGGAATGTGGCATCAGGACTGGAGGAACATTCATCAGCAACCTGCATTATGAAGATGACACAAACTTGCTTGCTGAAACTGAGGACCTGAAGCACTTGCTACAGAAGGTCAAGGAGTGTAGTCTTCAATATGGACGGAAGCTCAACATCAAGAAAACAAAGATTCTCACCAAGGGCCAGTTGGCAGCACCATGGGGTGGAGAAGAGATTGAAGTTATTAACAGTTACAGCTTGGTGGCTTTACAATTGACACTCTTGGCACCAGCCTTCAGGAAATTAAAAAAAAAAGCCTAAAGAAAAAAGAAAGAAACAACGAATTGCATTAGGTAAATCTGCTGTCAGAGACCTTTTCAGAGCAGTGAGAAGCAAGGATGTCCATCTAGAGACTAAAGTGTGCCTTATCCAGTCCATGGTCTTTGTAATGATTACTTGCTATGCTTCAGAGAGCTAGCTAGATAATGACTTAGGAGATAAAAGAAGAATTGATACCTTTGAGTTGTGGTGCTGGAGAAGAGTCTTGAACATACCATGGACATCCAAGAAAACAAATCAGTCTGTCTTGCAGAGGGTGAAACCAGCTTTTTCCTTGGAGGCTAGGAATTTGAAGCTTCATCTCACATACTTTGGACCTGTAGCCAGGAGGGACTTATCCTTGGAGAAGGACATAATACTTGGGAGGGTGGAGGAACAGCACAGGAGAGAAAGGCCCAGGTGAGATAGATTGATATAGTAACTAGGTCAATGGGGGTAGGTAGATGTATCAGAGTCAGTGAGACTGACTCAGGACAGGTCAGGCTTCAAAGCTATTGTACATAAGGTCCTTATGAGTTGCAGGCAACTCTATGGCACTTAACAAGAACAACAATAACATAGTGTCATTTATGCCCTCCAATGTTACAAAGCATTCTGTGAATTACTCGTTTTTCCATGTTGCATTGTGTGAACTTTCTGTGATTTTGTTTATTCCAACTTAAGTTACACATTTGCTATTGGTATTTGTATCTTTTCTAATGTAGTTGATGCTGTAGTAAGCATGTATCTACATAACTCTTGTTTCTTTAGACTATATACCTAGCCATGGATTGCTGGATCAAATGCTGTGTCCAGTTTCAGCTTTTTAAGGAAGCAGCAAACTGCTTTCCATAGTAGTTTCACCATTTAACAGTCCAACCAGGAGTTAGGAGAGTTGTGATCTCTCCACATCCTCACTAGCATTTGTTGTTTATTGTGTTATTAAATTTTGCTATTGTTGCTGGGGTGAGATGTTTTTTCATTATTTTTATTTGCATCTGTCTAGTAGCTAGTGATCTTGAGCAGTTCTTCATGTTTGTTGACCTTCTGAATGTCTTCTCTGGTGACATGCCTTTTATTTTTTTTCTTCTCATATTTTTATTGTTTTACATAAATCATTCATATACATTGTGTTTCATGCATGTACATTATGTTTTACACAATCTTTCATTTACAGTGTGTTTCATTCATGTACATTGTATTTTATGTAATTTATTACTGTTGATCTATTCCTATTATTATCCTGTCTTTTTAAGTCCCTATTGAATCTGTCCTATTCCTTCCCTGCCCCTTACCCTCATACTAGCTTCTGCAATCCTAGTGATTTCCATCCTTCTCCCTTTCCTACTCCCTTCCTCTTTTGAACATTTATACACATTGTGCTCAGATATCCTTCTATTTTAAAAGTTCTAAGGTTACATTTTTATGAAAACAGACTGTTACTTCTGACTCCCATGGAGTGAATGGTGTGTTTGAACTACGAACCTTTCTATTTGCAGGTTAGTGTTTGTTTAACTTTTGCTTCAGTAGACCTAAGGGGGTGGAGGGAATCATATTACTAGTTCCAAGGATGTTGCTGTTTCTTTGGAAAATTTCTATATTTGTTCTTTTTATAAAAATTTTATTTTATATTAGTTCGCTTACAAAATTCATATACGTTGTGTTTCACACTATTGTTCATTCACATTGTGTTTCATACAATTATTCCCATTCATTATGTTTTATAAAATTAATCACCATTGAACTATGCCCACTATTACCTAGTCTTTCCAGATCTCCACTGGATCTTTCTCATTTCCTTCATGCTCCACTCTCTCCACTCAACAAATTGTGTGACCATGTGATTTCCCGCCCCCCTTCTTCATATCTCTGCTCCCATCCTTCCTGCCCTTGGATCCCCATGCATGTTTTGCTAATTATTCTTCTATTTTTACAGTAACAATCTTAAGCCATTTTTATCCTTATGAATCTGAGATCATTTACTCAGCACAATTCTCTCCACTATCTCCCAAGTAGCAATTTTTGAAAGTATTGCTCCTGAGTGCTGCGTAGCATTCCACCAAGTGCATGTATCACAATTTCTTAGTCCATTCAATTATAGATAGACATTTGGGCTGTTTCCATGTTCTTGTGAATAACACTTTGAACAATGGTACAAATCTCCATTTATGTCTCTTTTCTAATTTCCTTGGGGTGTATTTCCAGCAGTGCATAGCTATGTTATATGTTCAGCTTTTTGGGAAAACACCAAACTGCCTTTTGGTTATACCATTTTACAATCCTATCAACAGTGTATGAGAGTTCCCATCTTGCTACGTACTCTCCAACATTATTGTTTGCTGTCCTGTTAAACTTTACCACTGCTACTGGGATGAAATGGCATCTCATTGTGATTTTCATTTGCATTTCTCACATTACCAGTGATTTTGAGCACTTCTTCATCTTTCTGTTAGCCATCTGAATGTCTTCCTCTGTGAAAAGTCTTTCAATGTCTTGTGCACATTTTGTAATTGGTTTATCAGTCTTTCTCTTGTGGAGGCCCTGTTGTATGAGACCTTCTAATACATCCCCATGCACATAAAAAAAAATTTCAATAAGGCGAAGAAAACCTACTAACTGGGGAAAAAACATTTGGCAGTACCATCTCATAACAAAAGTGAAGTGCCTTTTTTAAAAAAAAATATTTTATTTTTTAATTTTAAAAAAAATTGTTGTTGTTGTGTACCTACCAGTTGGATCCAACTAGCACAAGAGGAGATTGCCCCTCCTTCTCCAGCAGAGCATCTGGTGGATTCGAAGTGAAGTGCCTATTAATGACCTCTGCCTATTTTGTAATTGGGTCATTTGAACCCATATTTTACTCTTAAATTTGGCAAATTCTGAGCAGTTTGCTATTGAGAAATGTAGTTAAGCTCCCTAACTCTCGTTTCTTTATCAGTCAAATAAGACTGTATATTTCTAAACGCATTCTAGTGGCACTATGGGCTAAGCATTGAGTTGCTAACCAAAAGGTTGTGAGTTTATCCTCACAAGCCATTCTTGGGAGAAACAAGAGGCCGTGTCCTCCCACCAAGAGTTCTAGCTCTACAACACCTGCGAGCCGGCTCTGCACTGTCCTGTAGGGTCCCAGATCGCTTTGATTTAGAACTGACCTGACAGCAATAGGCTTTATTTCTGGTTAATTGTGAAGGCTAATTGTGATGTTGTGAGCTTAACATATAATGAGTACACTATCAGTGTCAGTACTTTGACTTACTGCCTATCCTAGACCAATGACTTTCAAGCCTTACTCTGCATATGAATCTCTTATGATTTGTTGTTCATACCGTCAAGTGAAAACCAACTCATAGCTACCCCTCCGGCAGGTTTTCAGAGACAGTAAATCACCTGGGAGGAGAGGGCCCATATTTCTCTCCTGAGAAGCAGCTGGTGGATTAGAAGCACATGCCCTTGGGTTCGCAGCACAACTCTTTACCACTATGTCACCCGAGCTCCCTGAATCATCTGTTGTTCTTAGGTGTCTTCAAGTCAAGTATGACTCATGACAATCCTGTGAACAGTAGATCTAAACGCTGTCCATGCTCACCATCTCCAACAGCCTTAAGCCCGTTGATGCACTCACTGTGTCAGTGCACTGAGGGTTTTCCTCTCTTTTACTGATCCTCCACCTTTCCAAGGAAGTACCTCTCCTAGCAACATGTCCAAACTATGTGAGATGATGTGTCACCATCCTTGCTTCCAAAGAGAACTCTGGCTGTACTTTTCCAAGGCATAGCTCTTTGGGTTTTTGACAGAATTACCTGTAATACTAGGCAAAGATAAGTTGTTGAGTTCCATTCTCAGAATTTCTGATTCATAAGGTATAGAGAGGGTCTGAGAATATGTTTCCCATCTGTTCCAGTGTAATGCTGAACTGGTCCAGTTGCTCCAGATAGATGCCTATCTTGTGTGGGAGGTGGCCCAGCAATGACCATAACCTACTTCTGATGACTTTCTCATCTGTTAAGATGCTAGTTCTGATATTAAGCAGAAAAAGCCTGGTTTGGCCTTCTCAATTTAGATTTCAGAAGCTTGCCTGACGTTTTCAGTCTCACCTTTTTCCTCTACTACACAAAAGCATCTTAATGTCATGTTGTTGTTATGTGCTTTTGAGTCGCTTGTGACTCCTAGCAACCCTGCTTACAACAGCTCTGAACCCTGCTCTATACTGAGCCAACCTCATTGTCTCTGACACACTTTTGGGTACAGATATGGTTATGTACCTACTAACTGTGTGACCCTGAGCAATTCTTGTCACTCTCTGCATGTCAGTGTCTTCGTCTGTAAACCAGGATAGAGAAGCAGCACCGAGAGAGAGAGAGAGAGAGAGAGAGAGAGAGAGAGAGAGAGAGAGAAAGAGAGAGAGAGAGTGTGTGTGTGTGTGTGTGTGTGTGTGTGAGAGAGAGAGCGAAAGAGAGAGAGAGAGAGCGAGAGAGAGAGAGAGACACTATTCAGGACACAATGCCTGTCAGGTACTCAGCTACCTGGCTGGTCTATGGGAAGCACTGATTTGATCTCATCCCATATGTGCAAAAATTCAGGGAGGGAGCATGTGGTGAGAGTCGCTTGGCCCCATGAGAACATGGGAGGAGAAGACATAGCACGCTTTCAGGGAGCCTTCCCTCCTCTAATTCCTCCCCCTTAGCCCCACCTCCCCAGGGGAGACAAGAGCAGCCTGGAGAGGGAATTGCTGCAGGGTAAGGAAACAGCTGAGGCTTCTGCCACTGAAAGCTGGTGGAAGAGCAGCCTGGTCTTAAGCTGCAAGTTGCTGGACTCAGCTGGTTTTGATTACTCTCACGGGCTCGAGAGCGTGCCGAGGAGGAGTCCCCCTCCACAGAGACAGCTATGCTATGCCTGCAGACGTCACCCCTTCTACTACCTGCCAGACTGGGGCTCTGCTGGGCGGGTGCACCCACCAGGGACAAGCCTGCCGGCTGCCTTGCCCTTTCTTCCTCTGCCAGGCTCACTCTGGGCAGCCCCAGGTTTTGGCCCTCCTTGCAGCATTGCCAGAGAAGCTTCCAACACCTCAAATCCACCCTAGGGGACCCTTCCCATCCCCTTTAACATGGGATCCAGACCGTCTTGATTTCTATGTGTGCAGAAGCGTTTGGTAAACAGAATGCTTGAGCCGTGACTTGCTGGAAGGGGTGAATCCCAGCAGACGCCCCAGACACTCAGCCTATTTTAGTCCTGATCTCTCTCCCACCAAGGTCTGTGGTCAGAGTGTGCATCTGCCCCTCTCCCCCGGCACCCACCACTACGGGGAGGGATGGTTTCATGTTCCTTTCCTGTCTGTGCCTTTGGTCCAGCCAGGTCTTCACCCCTGCCCCGAGGCTGCGCCTACTAATGCCTGGTATCCACTTAGTAGATGCTTTTGTCCTCTCTCCCTCTGTGAATGCTGTGATTCAGCACACACAGAGAGGAGCTTCACTAAAGAAAGGATGTATTCAGGGCCACCATCCACGTCCACCTCAGACACCGGGAGACAGCTGCTGGCTCCTGCCTAACCAGCTGGCTTGGAAAAAGCCCCACCTCTCCACATTGAGGGGTTCGCTCCTCTTTTTTGTTGTTAGTTTTGAGTGGGTTTTTTGTTTGTTTGTTTGTTTGTTTGTTTTGTGAGACCTGAAGCCTCTCTTGGTTGTTGGACTGAATGCAACTTAAATATTTTCAGAGCACCTCATTAATAAGTAGCAGATAAATCCCAATGATGCTGAACTGATTCCAATTCATAGTAACTCCACAGAACAGAGTAGAATTGCCCCGTGGATAATCTCCTCTTGTGAGATTACTGCCTCTGAAAATCCGCTGGAGGGTCAGCTCCAGGTTGGTTCCGACTTGATGGTACACAACAACAACAACAACAGTCTTTATGAAGCAAACTGCTTCATCTCTCTCCTGTGGAACAACTTGTGGGTTCAAACTGCTGAATTTTTTTTTTTTTTTTTTTTTTTTTTTGGTTAGCAGCTGAGCGCTTAATCACTGTACCTCTAGGGCTCTTTGAGCAGATAAATATACTCCCTTCCCAAGCCATGGTATTTCCAGTCCTCTCATATGTATGCAAAAGATGAATGATGAATGAGGAAGATTGAGGAAGACTTGATGTCTTTAAGTTGTGTTGTTGGCAAAGAATATTGAGTATACCATGGACTGCCAAAAAGACAGATTTGGCTTGGAGGAAGTACAGCTGGAATGTTCCTTAACAGCCAGGGCGGTGAGACTTCATACCACATACAGTCAACATGCTTTCAGGAGGAACCACTCCCTCATAAATACATTATAGTCCGTAAAGGGTCACTGACAAAGAGAAGGACCCTCAGTGAGGCTTCACAGTGACAGCGGCCACAGCAGTGCCTGTGCGTGGGATGCAGGACTGGGCAGTGCAGGCAGGGCTCATTTTCTTGTATGTGCTGTCACTCTGCCTCAGTAGCATCTAAAAGTTAACACCTGCTGCCATCGAGTTGCTCTGACTCACAGTAACCCTATAGACTCCTGGGATTCAGAAATCACAACCCACTTAACAAGTATTTGCTGCAGACTCACATTGTGCCTGGCACTATACTAGACTCCTTTGCCAAGCTGAGAGCTTTCTTGGTGTGCTCTGAGCCAGGCTTGTGGTCTTCAGCCCACACAAGACCTCTTTTATTTGTTTATTAAATTTTATTAATTTTAATGAACATTTACAGAGATTTTGGGTTTCCATTCATTCATTGTTGCACTATTTTCTCTACCCTCCCCCCCAGTT
>NW_006399866.1:5793249-5802241 GCF_000299155.1 Elephantulus edwardii | reverse complement strand
CCACCCTTGGCCAAGTGTCCTTCAGATCCACACTTAAAGCAAGTGAGTGGGAGCTTCCTCTCTACTCCCTTACCTATCTGTGGCTCTCGTCTGTGACACTTGACAAGACCTCTTTTGTGTCTCTATTTAAATCTGTGTTTTAAAAGTTCCTATAAGGGGAGCTCTGGTGGCCTAGTGGCAAGGAGCTGCAACTACAATCCAAGAGGCGCACGGTTCGAATCCACCAGATGCTCTGCCAGGGAAGGAGGGACAATCTCCTCCTGTACCAGTTAGATCCGATTTGATGGTACACTCACACAATTTAAAAAAAAAAAGTTCCTATAAGAAATCCACCAGCTGCTCCACTGAAGAAAGATGAGCAGTCTCCTCCCATGTGATTTGTTTATTGTTGTTATGTGCCATCGAGTCGCTTGCAACTCATAGCAACCCTATGTACAAGAGCTCTATACGCTCTTCTATCCTGTGTCAAGCCATCTCAAACACACTTATTTCCACCGCTCCAGTCACAGAATCGATCCATCTCATCAAAGGTCTTCCTCTCTTCGCCACCCCTCCACTCTGCCAAACATCATGTCCCTCTCCAAGGACCAGTCCCTCCTTGCAACATGGCCAAAATATGTCACACAAAGCTTCAGAATCCTTGACTCCAGGGAACATTCTGGCTTCAACCTCTCCAGGACAAACCTGTTTGTTCTCCTAGCAGTCCATGGTATATTCAACACTCTCTCCAGCACCACAGCTCAAAGTCATCAATTCTCTTTCTGTCAATCATATTCACTGTCCAACTCTCTGATGCATAGCACGTAATTGTGAAGACTATAGCCCGGATCAGGCACACCTTAGTCTCCAGCCTGATGTCATTGCTCTTCAGTACTCTTGATTTCCTGGCTGCTGTTACCAAGAGTGTTGATTGTGGAGCCAAGTAAATTAAAACTGTTAACTATCTCAATCTCTTCACCGCCCATACTGATGCTGCCAATTGGCCCAGCGGTGAGAATCTTTGTTTTCTTGATGTTGAGCTTCAGTCCATATAGGAGGCTGTAGTTCTTGATCTTCTGCAGCAAATGCTTCAGAGTCAGCCACCTTTGGCTTGGGAGCATGGCTTGCTGTCTGCTAGGCCGACTGCTTGCTCTCTCTTTCTCTATAATATATATAGATTGAGGCTCAATGTCAAGAAGACAAAGATTCTCACCACTGGGCCAATTGGCAGCATCAGGATGGATGGTGAAGAGATTGAGATTGTTCACAGCTTTAGTTTGCTTGGCTCCACAGTCAACACTCTTGGCACCAGTAGCCAAGAAATTAAATGATGTATTCTGGAGAATAAGGTGCACCTGATACAGGCCATAGTCTTTGCTATCACTTATTATGTATCAGAGAGTTGGGCAGTGACTAAGGAGGATAGGAGAATTGATGCCTTTGAACTGTGGTGCTGGAGAAGAGTATTTAGGGTACCATGGACTGCTAGGAAAACAAACAGATTCACCCTGGAAAGGGTTAAACCAGGCAGCTCCTTGGAGGCAAGGATTCTGAGGCTCCGTGTAACATACTTTGGACATGTTGTAAGGAGGGACCGGTCCTTGGAGAGGGACATCATGCTTGGGAGGGTGGAGAGACAGCGCAGGAGGGGAAGGCCCTCTGTGAGGTGGATTGATTCAGTGACTGGGATAATTGGGATGGGAGTGTCGGAGACAGTGCAATTGGCACAGGACAGAGCGGAGTTTAGGGCTGTTGTACATAGGGTCGCTATGAGTCGCAGGCGATTCGACGGCACATAACAACAACAACATAATATATATTATTATTAGTGGAGAAAAAAAAGAACAATTATGAAATGCCTCCTTTCACTCATCTGTTCAACAACATGGCAAAGAAATCTAGTTTTTCTCTAGAATATGTTAGTTAAACTAATTAATTAACTTTTATTAACAGACTAAAGAGAAAATAATCATATAAATATCAGCATATTTATAAGAAAAGCCTTTGAGAAAATGCAACACAGATTAACAGTAAAAGCTCTGTTAGCAGACTAGGAACAGAAGGAAAGCTGTCACATGTCTTATGAGCCACTTGCTCTGGATGCTACTTTAGGATTCTTGTGAACCTTTTGACTTAAGCTGGTTCTAGGTGGGTTCCTGTGACTTGGAAGAATTCTGATTTCAGTTTGTTTTTTTTTTACATTTTATACTGGTTTTCATACAGAGTTCATAAAGTTTTTATACATTGTTTTTCACACAGGATTTTCCGCCTTTCCTTTTATGTTCTTACACTTAAAGCAAATTTATCAAAAGCCTGTGGTGTGCTGTGTATTGTGCTGGTTATTGGGAAGCCTGTTGTGAGCAAGACAGACATGGTCCTCTCCCCTCACAGAGCTCACAGCCTGGCAAGCTCAGGTGTTGAGTGAGTAACACATAGAGGGTAAGGGTACATGCTGAGGCCTGGCAAATGTAGCTTTACTCTCTGTTCTTAGGTGTGCTTCATTTTTGTGAGGCCAGGAACCTCATATATAGTTCAAAGATATGAATGTAGAACTCTCACAGAGTGGAAGCCGCTAAACTTATTACAAAGGAGAAGCACATGATAGCATGGAAGCTTCAAGTGGAAGTGCTGACTCTTGTCAGAAGGACAGGGAGTTCTTCAGGGAGCACCACGGGAGCCATGACCTTACCCAGGCAATGGAGGATGCTGGAACTACAACTTGTTTTTATAGATTCTATTATGTTGTAGATTCCAATATCTAACATTTAAAAAGTTCTTAAATATTAGAACCAGAATACCCAGCCCTCTTGTTTATTCATGTAGAAACAAGCAACAGAGAACGGAAGTTATTTGCCTGTAGTTGCATTGCAAGAGGCACAGTTGGATGAAGAATTCCACTCAGATTGATGCTGTTGTTCTTATTTACCATTGAGTCTCAACCAACCCATAGTTGACCCTCCAGAGGTTTTCAGAGGCAGTGAGTCTCTTGGGAGGAGATTGCCCATTTTTCTCCCATGGAGCAACTGGTGGATTCATACCATTTATCTTTGTGTTGGCATTGCACCTCCTTACCAGTCTATCAAGCTGCCATAAAGAATGAAGAGTCTGCCCAGTGAGCCAGCAGTCCATAAGGGAAGGGGTCATTGGGTGCTAGTAATGCTAATGCATTAGACATACACCAGAACTATCATTGACACAGGGCCACCCCAACAAGTAAATGATGAACACGTTTTCATTGTTACATATATTTGAGTTGTAGAAGCAGCTCTTGGAAAAAGTGCTTCACTCTTTCAACTCTGCAGAGCTGGTGTTCTATGATGGTCAGCCAATAAAAGTCCATAGGTCCACATGCACTTCCCTAGCTGTATGACCTCCAGTGTCTCAACATCTCAGTGTCCACGTTCAAAAAGCAGGCCCAAAAGTTGCATCACTTTTAGGGTTGGAGGATTCATGGAGATCAGTAATGCAGGCAAACCATAGTCTTTGACATCTACAAGGTGCTCCGCTAACTGAAGGTAGTTCTGCATGACTAGCTTGTACAGTAGGGAACCCTGGTTACCTACTGGGTAAGGAGTTGCACTGTCAGCCCAAAATTAGGCAGTTCTAATCTACCAGGTGCTCTGCTGGAAAACAATTGGACAGACTCCTTCTATGTGATTTTCAGCCTCTGAAAACCTGTGGGAGGATCAGCTATGAGTCCGTTCCAACTCTACACCAATGAGTAAGTTTATACAACAGGGTTCTAGTTACTGTTAACTGTAAGGTGAGTAGCACTTTCTTCTGACATAATACTTGCCAAACCTACCTAGAATTCTTCACGATTTTATTCTGGTCCTAGAAGTGGTAAGTATTCTTTGTTTGGGGTCTATTGAACCCCACAGAATTTCTCTTCTTTATCCTGTTGCTTGCTCCTATAATTTAGGCCCTGTATCTCCCTTCTCAGTCCTTACAAGGCATGGAAGGTAATCCTTCCCTAAGAAGCAGATCCAACTCTCAGAGCCAACAATGTGTTGTCTGGGCTTGCCCTGCCTCAGAGGAGGGATTGGCCAGAGGTAGGTCATGCCATCCTGTGGTGACACGCCTAAGGCCTGGTGAGGCAAGCCACCTCACATCCCTGTCCCCAGAAAACTATAATGAGGCTCATGACTGAAAAGAAATCACCCAGCTTGCCTTTCCTGGGCTACTCTGACTATTGAGGCCTCGAGAAAATGTGACTTCTAGGACCTCAGTGGCCTCTCCTAGGCGTCATTCAGTCTTTTTCTATCTCAGGAAGGGGAAGACTCAACTCAGAGATTGTATATAAACATTCTTGAAATCAACCCCCTGTGGACCTGCATATGTAGGTCTTAGATGCCAAGATAACAGGCCTAATAATATTTATGGGGAAATTTATACCATATAGCCAGTGGTGTGACCCATGTTGGGGGAAGAGCCCTCAGAATCTGCCCATGGCCTATGTGTGAGCAGGTAAGAGTAAGGAGTATGTGGGTCAGCCGAGCAAAGGCAAAGGGGAGGAAAAGGACAGCCTTGCCCAGCAAGCACCAGGGCAAGGGAAGGCCTGGCGATGGAGTTCAGTAGGCTCAGATCCTAATCCCAATGGTCATCCCCTGTGCCTCAGCCCCTTACATGTTGTTATTGTTGGTTTTCATCAAGTCAGTTCTGAGAAAAGAGATTCTGTCTTACAACTTGCTGTGAGAATTCAGTAAAGCAATACAGTATTTTCCCAAGCTTCAAACATTTGTGATCATCTTCACTCCTGCCACAAATTATCTCACTACTACTCTTTAAATAGAATTTACTCATATCTGTGATATCAAGGATTTGATCTACTATCAAATACATATTAAAGGAGATGCTAGTGACTATCTCTATACCATTCATAATACTGGCAGTTAGGGAACAAGTAGTTGACACAGTTGGTGGCTAATCGTGATGTTTGGCACGTAGTAAACTTTGGACGTATACTGTGTGTTATGTACTGTAGAGTAACAACTGATTCATAGCTGCATTTTCAGAGGCTGTAATATCTTCCTGAAAAGAGATTGCCCATCTTTCTGCCACACAGAAGCTGGTGGATTTTAATTACATGCCTTCCGGTTGGCAGCACGACTCCTTACCATTTAGCCACCAGAGCTCCCAGAATCTGTATTGGCTTACTTGCCTGCTTAGTTGCTTACTTGCTTTATCAATTTGAGACATTGACTTAACATATATTTCTCTTCTATATGATTATTGCTTTCGTAATCACAGCAATGAGTGTGTACAGTGAAAGAAGGCAGGAACGTTGCTTTGTTCTGTGCTATCTTCACGTTCACATCTATGCTGGAGCCCACTGTTTCAGGCACTGTGTCAGTCCATCTTGTTGAGGGTCTTCCTCGCTTTCTCTGACCTTCTACCTTTCCCAGCATGATTTTTTTTTCTCTCAAAGACTGGCTCCCCCTGACAATAATATGAGAAACAATGTTTTACCATTGTTGCTTTTAAGGAGTACTCTGGTTGCACTTCCTCCAAGACAGACTTCTTGTTCTCTTAGCAGTCCATTCAGTAATCTGCCAGCACCACAATTCAAAGGCATCAATTCTTCTTTGAGCTTCCTTATTCATTGTCTAACTTTCAGATGCATAGGAAACAATTGAAAATACCATGGTTTGGATCAGACACACCTTATTCTTTAAACTGACATTGTTGCTCTTTAGTACTTTGAAGACATTCTTGACAACAGATTTACCCATTGCCGGTATGTCTTGATTTTTTTTGACTGCGGCTTCCATAGCTGTTGATTGTGGACCCTAGTAAAATGAAATTTTTTACAACTTTAATCTTTCTTCATCTATCATGATGTTACCTATTGTTCCAGTAGTGAGAATTTTGTTTCCTTGCTTTGGAAGTTTAATCCATATTGAAGATCTTTGATCTTCTTCATTAAGTGATTCATAGCAAGATTGTGTTATCTGTATAACACCAAGTTGTTGATGAGTCTTCCTCCAATTCTGGTGCCAGATTCTTCTTCCTGTATAGTCCAGCTTCTCGAGTGATTTAAGCATACAGAAAGGATACAACCCTTCCACACACCTTTCCTGATTTAAATCATGGAATGTTTCCTTGTTCTATTAAGACACCTGTTTCTTGGTCTGCGTACAGGTTACACATGAGCACAATTAAATGTTCTAGCCATTTTATAAAAAATCTTCAGAAAGATTTTACTTGCTAATGATATTATTTGGTAATCTCCATATACTGCTGGATCGCCTGTTTTGGGAAAAGGGAAAAAAATATAGATCTCTTCTAATTGGTTGTTGAGGTGGCAGTCTTCCAAATCATGACATAGGCTAGAGAGCACAGCCAGGGCTGTATCTGTCTTGTCAGTGGATATTCTGTCAGTTCCTAGGGTCTTCCCCCACTGCTCTCCAATGCCTTCGGGGCAGCTTGCACTTCTTCCTTCACCACCATTGGTTCTCAGTCATATGCTACTTCCTGAAATAGTTCTGTGTCAGCCAATTCTTTTTAGTACAGTGACTATGTGGATTCATCTCATCGTCTTTTGATGCTTCCTGCATCATTCAAGATTTTGCTTGTAGAATCTTTCAGTATTGCAATTTGAGGCCTGAATTTATTCTTTAGTTCTTTCAGCTTGAAAAATTACTAGTCTGTTCTTCCCTATAGCTCTTGGCAGATTTTGTTATAATTTTTTTTATTTTATACTGATTTATTTACAAAGTTTGAATACATTGTTTTTCACAAAAGATCCTTCCCATTTCCTTCACCCTGCCCACCCATTGAATTGTGCAGCCCTACCCTTTGAAATCTTCTGCCTTCAACTCCCTTACTTCAACATTTATTCACCTTCTTTGACTTCTGTTAGTTATAGTACAAGTTTCTGAGTCTCTTCTAACATCCATTTTTGGTCTTTCCTTTCCCCCCTGTCTTTGTAATGACCTTTTGTCTTCTTCATGGGTGATATCCTTGATGTCATCCCATAACTCATTTGGTTTTCAGTCATTAGTGTTCAATGTATCAAGTCTGTTCTTGGGATAGCTTTTAAATTCAGCTGAGATAGGCTCAACTTTGAAATTTTTATTCTTGTGTACTTGGTTTCATTTTTTTCTGCTTCAATTTTATCTCGAACATGAATAATTGATGATATACTCCACAGTCAGCCCACGGCCTTGTTTTAAGAGCTGATATTGACCTTCTCCATTGACTCTTTACACAGATATAGTCAAGATGATTCCTTTGTAGTCCATAAGATGAGATCTAAATATTTATTTACCACTTATGGTTTTTCAAAAAAGTTATTTGCAGTGAATAAATCATTGTACAAGATTCTCTCATGCTATCTCCAGCCTCATTTCATCACCAAGTTCATGTTTTTCAATTATTAGTCCTTCTTCTTTCTTGCTTTTGTATTCCACTCACAAGTTGACTAAATATGTGCTCAAGATGCATTAATAAGTTATATAGTAGTTGTATATATTTTTATTAAGGACACACTTAAATCCATAGAGTGGTTATTTCACAATGATAAGATTACAGAAGAAGGAGGAACTTCTATAGTTTTCTGTATTTTGTGGAATGAACATAATTCACCTTCTAATCAGAAAAGGAATATTTTTTAAACTTTGAAAAATGAATAGATTACCAGTAAATAGATGAGAGGTATTAAAGATACACAGGGTTAGTCCATGCTGGAGGAAAACAGGGTAGAAGGAGTTCTAGGAGTAGCAGCAAGGCTGGCCTTGTACCAGAAGCAGATGCTGGAGGATAAGGATGGTGGACAAGGGTGGCTGATAGATAAGGGGCAGAGGCGGAAAACTGAGGTAATTGCTTGTGGACACTGAGCGTCCACAGGGAAGAATAGGCAAGGGTAGAGGTTGCAGGAAGCTTTTGGGATGAGCCATAAAGAAGAGTAGGAGAGGAACCATGACTGACATAGGATGAAAAACTGTTTGGAAATTGGATCTGAGGAATGACCATTCTTCATATGGACAATTTCCTCCAGTGGCACATGGCAGCCAGTGGCAGTGGCTGAGGGACACTTTTGGGATTGATTCCAAGAAAAGCCTTTGCTGCATGGTACCTAGGGAAGAAGAGTTGTCAGGGCAGCCAGCGTGCTAGGAAGTTTGGCATTCAAGTGGTCAACCATGCAGTAATACTTAAAACTTTGACAGGAAAAAAAGCAGACAATAGACAAACTGAAGTTTATAAAAATTTATGTGACGAACTGAAATTCCTACTTATTCAACTTGCAAATATTTCGATGTTTTTAAAGAATGTTAATACCTGGAAAGTAACTCTCCAGCCTCCAGCAATAGAAAGCTCACTTACTCCCCTGCCATCTCACTTTTGTTGATCAGAGGCTATCCTTCTGCTCCAACAAATAATCTGAGTGGCTGCAGAGAATTAAGTGTAATCTAAGGCCAGTGGGCCCTGGACTTCAGGTTTCAAAGGCAAGTGAAACTTTTAAGGAAAACTGAGAGACTCTCAGAAGGCTCTCAATTTTTTCAGTGGTGTCCAAAGGGGGGAAAAACCCTTTATCATACATAATGCCAGAATAAAGAATATTTTTCCCAAGTAAAGACAATTGATAGCCTTTTGCTGACATATATTAAAATTTTTTAGAAGTTTTTAAAAATGTATTCTTTGTTTAAAATGTTTTTAATATGGAAAATTACAGCATAAAATCTTAGGTTTTATGACATCCAAGTAGATATATGCATACCCATGTTTATTGCGGCTTTGTTTACAATAGCAAGGATTTGGAAACAACCTAAATGCCCATCAACAAACGAATGGGTAGAGAAGCTGTGGCATATCTGCACAATGGAATACTATGCTGCATTGAAAAACAAGGAACTCATGCAATATTATTCAGAATGGGTGACCCTGGAGGACATTATGCTAAGTGAGGTATCTCAGTCACAAAGGGACAAATGCTATATGGTGCCACTGTTGTAGAATGAGGCTGGCATCGGGGTGGGGGTAAGGCTGAGAAAAACTGGATGAAATATGTTTA
>NW_006399866.1:5783639-5787700 GCF_000299155.1 Elephantulus edwardii | reverse complement strand
TATGCATACCATCAGGTGAAATCCATGTGTATAACCTGTGTTTATGTCTCTTAAAAAACGTATTTGCAATGAATAAGTCATTGATTGTGCAAAATTCAATCATTCTATCTCCAGCTTCATTTCTGTCACCAAGTCCATGTTTTCCAACTACTGATTCTTCTTCCCTGTTCCCAATTTTTGCATTCCAGTCACCCATTGTTATCAATGCATCTTGACTGCATGTTCGATCTATCTCTGACTGTAATACTAAGTGAAAAAAAAGTTAGACACAAAAGGCCAAGTACTGTATGCTTCCATTTATATTAAATACCCAGAGTTGGCAAATCTATAGACAAGGGTTTAAGAAAATAGAGAGTAAAAAAGAAAAGACAGGGGAAAACTGCTGGGTGGGTACAGAATATTTTTGATTTATGAAAATATCCTGGAACTAGACAAATATTGATGGTTGCACAACACCATGAATATTTTAAACATGATTATAGTGAATGTTATGTTATGAATATTTCACCACAATAAAGAATAGTAATAATACAGATGCTATATTGGCAAGAATCATAAAGATGATATGTAAATGAGTGAAGTTCAGATAACATTATAGCAAATAAAGCAAGATAAGAAGTGGAGCTATTAACTCACCCTGATAACAACAGCAAAGCTCAGTAAGACAGCAAACAACAAATGCTGGTGAGAATGGAGAGACTGGAACTTGTGCACACTGGTAGGAATGTCAAATGCTACAACCACTATCGAAAGCAGTTTGGTGCTATTTTAGAAAGCTGGAAATAGAAATACCATTTGATCTAGCAAACCCACTACCAGATTACATATCCTATCTGAACAGAGAAATGTGCACCCATGTTCATTGTAACATTATTTACATTAGCAAAGAGATAGGAAAAAGCCAGTGTCCATGAACAACAAATAAACGTAGACCCTATGTTACATTCATACAAAGGAGTACTAATAGAAGAATTGATGCCTTTGAGCGATAGTGTTGGAGTAGAGTGCTGAAAATCCCAGTCTGCCAAGGGAACAAGCAAATAGGTCTTGGAAAGGGTGCAGCCAAAGTGCTGTTTGGAGGCAGAGATGATGAAGCTACACCTCACATACTTCAGGCATGTTGGTAGGAGGAGCTCTTCCTTGGAGAGGGACATGATACTTGGAATGGTAGAGGGTTAGAGAAAGATCCTTGACTGGGTTGATTGGCATGGTCACTGCCAAAGTGGGCTCTAATGTGTCAAGAATTGTGAAGATGGCACAGGATAGGACAGGGTTCAGATCTGTTGTTCATAGGGTTACTATGGATCATACTCAACTCAGTGGCACCTAACAATAACAACCATCTACAATCAATTGGTATTTGATAAGGAAATAAAACCTATCAAATGGAGAAATGACAACCTCTTCAATAAATAATGCTGGCAAAACTGTACATCTCCCTGTAAAAAAATTGAAATAGGATGCACATTTCACACAGTACACAAAGATAACCCAAGATGGATCAGAGACCTAAGATTAAACCTCAAACCATAAGGATCATAAGATACAAAATGGGACTAAACTTAGAAGACCTACATGGCATAAATAGGCCTACAAATATGAACAGAAAATGTACAACCAGGAGAGGATAAAATCAACACGTGGAACGTCCTAAAAATCAAGTCCCTATGTGTATCAAACCCTTTTTCAAATAGGGTGAAAAGAAACCCTACAGATTGGGGAAAAACATTTGACAATGACATCTCAGAGAAGGGGCGTAAATTTGCATAGTGAAAGTATACAGAATACTACAGGACCTCCACAAGAAAAAGACTGATAGATAACCTAGTAACAAACTGGGCAAAAGACTTGAAAAGACTTTTTCACAAAGGAAGACATTTGGATGGCCAAAGGAAGACATTCAGATGGCAAATAAATACATGTAGAAATGTTCAAAACCACTGACAATCAGAGAATGAAAATCAAAACAACAGTGAGATACAGTCTTACCCCAGTAGTTTAAAAAGTTTAAAAGGACAGCAAGCAATAAATGTTGGAGAGAGTATGAAGATATTACAACTCTCATACACTGTTGGTGGGATTGTAAACAGGCACAACCACTCTAGAAGGCTATTTTACATTACCGCAAAAGCTGAACATAGAAATTCCATATGATCAAGCTATTACTATGCTAGGTATATACCCCAAGGAAATCAGAACTGAGACATGAATGGAGATACGTATACATTTCTTTTATCATAGCCACATTATTCACAATAGCAAAAAAATAAAAACAGCCTAAATGCCTATTAACAAATGAATAGATTGCAAATTATGGTGCAATCACACAATGGAATACTACTGTGCAGTACTAAGAAACAGTGATTTTATAAAATACTGTATATTGTGGGAGAGTCTAGAGAGCATTGTGTTGTTGATTGCCTTCGAGTTGAGCACGACTCCTACTGACCCTATGAAAAAAAGGTCTGAAACCCCTCTACAGCTATCAACGTTTATCAAAGTTCATAGAATGTGTTATTGCTTGAGCCACCTGTGATGCATAGTGACCCTACTCACAACAGCTCTGAACCCTTCCCTGTCCTGAGCCAGTCTCACAAATTCTGACACACCAACCCCCATTGCCCCAGTTACTGTATCAATCCTTCTCATCCGGGGCCTCCCTGTCCTGTGCTGTCTGTCCACCCTTCCGAGTATGATGTCCTTCAAGGATGGATCTATCCTGGCCATGTGCCCAAGGTAAGTGAGGCAGAGATTCACAATCCTAGCCTCCCAGGAGAGACTTGGTTTCACCCTCTCCAACACAGACCTATTTTCCGAGCAATCCATGGTATGTTCAAGACTCTCCTCCAGCACCACAACTCGAAGGCGTCTGTTCTTCTGTCATAGTCTTTGTCCAACTCTCTGAGGCACAACAAGTAATTGAGAAGACCATGGCCTAGATTAGGCATGCCTTTGTATCTAGACTGACATTGTTGCTCTTGAGCACTTTGGAGAGGTCCATGACAGCAGATTTTCTCAGTGCAATTTGCCTTTTGATTTCCTGACTGCTGGTATTAAGAGTGTTGATTGTGGATCCGAGCAAGCTGTAATTGCTGACAACCTCATTCTCTTCTCCATCTATTATGGTTCTGCCAATTGGCCCAGTGGTGAGAATCTTTGTCTTCTTGATGTTGAGCTTTAATCCATATTGAATACTATAGTCCTTGACCTATTGCAGCAAGTGATTCAAGTCTTCTTCAGTTTCAGCAAGCAAGGTTGTGTCATCTGCATATTGTTAATGAATCTCCCTCCAATCTTGATGTCACACTCTTCTCATAAACTCCTGGTTCCCGAATGATCTGTTTGTTCTGCACACAGATTGAAAAGATATGGGGACAGGATGCATCCCTGACACACTCTTGTCTTGATTTTGAACCATGCAGTGTTTCCTTGCTCTGTTCGGAGGACAGCTTCTTGGTTTTGGTTAAGCACAATCAAATATTCTGAGATTCCCATTTTCTTCAAGGTTAGCCACAATTTCTTGTGATCCACACAGTCAAATGCCTTTGCATAGTTAATGAAACACAGATAGACATTCTTCTGGTACTCTCAGCTCTCTTCCAAGATCAATCTGACATTGGCAATAATGTTCCTAGTGCCATGACCTCTCCAAAGCCAGCCTGTATTTCTGGTAGTTCTCTGTCAATAATGCTGAGTAAAATAATTCAATCTCATAAGGACAGATACTGCATAAGACCATTACCAAAGGATAACTGAGCAAGGTGTGTATAAATGTTCAAAAGGAGGAGGGGAAAGGGAATAGGGAGTAGAAAATGGGGAAGAAGAGAAATTACTAGGATAGCAGAGGTTAGTGTGCAGATAGGGGCATTGAAGGAATAGAAAATATTCAGTGGGGACTTGAAAGAATGTATAATAATCATAGATCAGTACATAAGTACAATGTATACTAATGTTTGTATAAAGCACAATGTATGTGAAGGTATGTGGCATCAGGATTGGTGGAAGATCTATTAACAATCTCCGTTATACAGATGACACAACCCTGCTTGCTGAAACTGAGG
>NW_006399866.1:5780382-5783539 GCF_000299155.1 Elephantulus edwardii | reverse complement strand
GGGGGGGGCGGGGAGAAGGGTGTAACAATGAATGGAATTCCAAAATCTCTGTAGATGTTCATTGAAATGAAAAATAAATAAAATATTTTAAAAACCAACTTAGGTTTTTAACTTATGTGTATCTTTGACGTGAATTTGTCAGTTTGGGGTGTGTATTCAATACCTTGTTTTTCACAGTTATTTGTGAAAATGCCACCTCACATATGTCTGTTGTTGGAAATGAGAGCAATACTCTAAATACTAATTGCTCCACTTGGAACTTTCTGCAAGAACAGGCTTCATGTCTCTTCCCCAGCTTTGTCCTCAGGTGCTGGGAAGGTAAGCCTGGGGTACAAGCCAGATTTCTGGCTGGCATGAGCCACATGTGCTCCTAGCTGGTGACAATCAAACTCTCACCACTAACAAGGAACTTGAGAGTCCATCTTTACAGACCAGCCCTAGTCTGTAGGTGTCTCAGGCTCAAGCAATACATGTAGAACATCTAGGGAAGGAGAGAGGATGGTCCCACTTGTGCAGCACATTAACTGTTGAGTGTCAGGCTACAGATGATGTGAGAGGTGGGTCAGGCTACCAGAGGCTTGAATTCCAGTCTCATTGTTCAGTCTAATGTGTGGGTAAAGAGTGATGAGGTAACCATAGGAGGAATGCACAGTGGTAGTGGGAGAGCTCTGGAAAGCCCGGAGCCTCTGTAAGAGTGGCTCTTAGAGGAGCACTAACAGGTCAGATGAGGTCAGCAGGCCATGTGACCCCCTCCTCAGAGTGGTGACGGGCTCCAACCTCAGTTCTCGCTGCTGTAAATAAGACCCCAGGAGTCAATGTGGGATTGCAGTCTCACGTGCCTATGACTCAGACAGTTAAATAATCAGGGAAGAGGAGGGATTCTATTTACATATTATTCATTTTATTTTAATTACTTTGATGAAAATTAAACTTCAGTCTAGGTAGTAAAGTCCAATGATTAGAAAAAAGTTTAAGTATTAAAATTTTATAGATTCTTCTTTAAAACTGTAAAAACATTTGTAAACAATGCTGTAAGTTTTTGAAAAGAAGTTAAAATCCTGTTACTCCAGCATATAATGTGTTCATATTTTTGTCATGAAATTAATTTTCATTTTGTAAGCAATTTTCCTATTCCTTGACATTAGAACGTTTCCAGTTTCTCTTTTATTTTTCTTTTAACTACTGTAGATTTTCCTTTCTTTTAAAATTGTTTCTTCAGAGTAAGTTCCTAGGAGTAGGATTACTAAGTCAAAGGATACCAATATTTTTCTGGCTTTGAAATACTTAACGCCTTCCAAAAAGGCTATACCAACTTAACCTCCTGCCAGTGATGTATGTTTGAGTTAGCCTGTTTTCACTGCTAGTTTTCAGCCTTGATCTTATTTTAAAATTAATGATGTAATGGATTCTAAATGGTAGCTTTTATTTATTAATTTGCATTTCTCTGTCCCTCTACTACTCAGTGTACTTAAGGACTCTGAGCTCTTGCACTTTTTCTTCACAGCCTCTGTGGTATGGTATGTTTTTCCCTCAGCCCTAACATGAAGCCTGAATGAATGAATGGTTGTAGGAGTTAAACGTTTTCCCCTTTTTGTGTGTGGAAACTACCTCAATTGATTTTAAGAGGAATACAGTTGAAATGTTTAAACTATAAATAGATTTTGTGACATCTCTTATTTGGTCAAGGTGGTCCCAGTAATGAATGGCAGACTCTGTGCTTCTGGGAGTATGTTTATGTCTTATTTGAATTCTGGAAAACATGAGAGTTAACATTAGTGTATGGTATATAATTTGTGTTAGAGATGAAAGAAGCCTCATCAAAAACTATTCCCTTCCTGCTAAGCATCTCATAATTACTTAAGCAGAGGTCTCCAAGTAGGAGCAAGACACCTGGTTAGAAACTGTCTAAAGGAAGTTTGAAGTGAGGCCCTTTGCTCTTACCATGCCCTTATCCCTTGGACATCTAGAACGTCTGCCTCAAGAACAGTGAAGGATGGGTTGGAGCTGGGAGAGGGTCAGCCTAAAAGACCAACCCTAGACCTCTCTTCTTAGGGTCTCTATCCTGAAATCCTCTCTGTTGGTAGCCAAAACCCTGGGCTCCGCTTCATTCCTTCCATGCCACCGTCTTCTCTCTGTATTCCATACTGCCATCCATGGACTGAAAGTTTATTAAGCATCTCTGGTTGAGTCTTGCCTTATCCCTTCCACCAGCTTTTGATCTCTTAGGCACCTCAACCTAGTCTCAGAAGCCAGTGCTTTACACAGGCAGCAGCCTGCATTCGTACTCCTTATGGCTCTTTAGGCCAGGAATGCATGAAATCTGCATTTCTAGTGTATGGTACATACTACTTATGACCCTTATGATTTTAGGTGACAAATAATTAAGTTATCTTTCATAGTTAAGTATCTCTCTTTGTTGCAGACCGAGGGTCCCAAAGAATGGAATAATTTTATAATTACTAATAATGAGACAAACAGCCAGGAATGAGATAGAACAAAGAGCATAAAACAGAGGGCCAGCTCTTCTCAACTGAAGACTCCAAGTCATGTTTCTCTGTGTATTTACTGATAATCTGGGGAAGCAAATAACAAAAGGAATTCCTTGTAAATGAAGGCTCTATTTTTCTCTATTGTCAGCCTAATGCTCTAGCTCAGAAAGTATTTTCCAGGAAGTAAGACTCTGTAGGGGTGCCCTAGCTGTCTCCTGTCTGAAGGGAACAAACAGCTCATTTTCTGGGATCTGCCACAAGAGAAATCCTAACTTATAAACCTGTAATTCCTTCTATTTCTGAACAAGGGTTTTCATATAATATTTGGTATAAAGTTTGGCTTCCCATATCTCTTAATTTGATTAACACATTAAAAACATGATTTAAATTAGAAAAAAGTAAAAATAATTTAGTGGCCCAGTAATTTCACCTCTGAATATCTGAAAATAGATGTCCATTTGCTTATCTGTATATGTTCATATTAGCTTTATTCACAAGTAACCAAGAGGTGAGAACAGTGGAAATGTTCATTAAAATTAATGTGTAAGCAAATGTAATGTATCTGTACATTGGATTGTTAGTTAGCCATGAAAAAGAATTAAGAATTGATACATGCTGCAACTTGGGTGAACTGTAAAGACATTAATGTTGTTGTTGTTGTTGTTGTT
>NW_006399866.1:5765977-5773767 GCF_000299155.1 Elephantulus edwardii | reverse complement strand
TGTGTCAGAGGCGGTGCGGTTGGCGCAGGATAGAGCAGGGTTTAGGGCTGTTGTGCATAGGGTCGCTATGAGTCGGAAACGACTCAACGGCACATAACAACATAACGTGAAGGAAACACAATGTAAGTGAAAAACACAATGTACATGCATGCAACACTATGTATATGTATGATTGTATACAAACCAATAAAAATATGATATAAAAAAATATAAAGAAAAGAAGATTGACAAGGATGGGAGGGGTGGGACGAGGAGCAGAGATGCGCAGATGGATTGTTACAGTGAAGGGAAAGGCAAGGTATAGCGAGGAGTGGATAAGACATTAATCAATGGTGCTTATTAATTAATCAATGTGATTAATGTTATAAAACAAAATGTATATGTATGATTGAATGAAAATAAATTTAAAAATTCACACAATGTACATGCATGAGACACAATGCATGTGAAAAATCATACGCAAACCAATAAAAATGTGAGAAGGGGAGGAAAATACAAATGAAGAAAAGATGCACTGTTGACTCTAGGAATCGAGTTGCATGGTCCCAAGGATATTGGAGAGGAGGAAATAAAAATTAATAGAGGAGGTAGGTGACAGGAAAGGCAATATCTATAGTAAGGGGCAGTTGTGGTGTTGGTTGTTACATGCCATCAAGTCAGAATTGACTCATAGCTGACCCTCCAGCAGGTCTGTAGAGGTTGTAAGTCACATGGGAGGAGATCTTTCTCCTGTGGAGCAGCTGGTGGATGGAAACCCTATGTGCAGTGTTGTGTTGTGTTTTGATTTTGGTTTTTGTTTGTTTTTTTTTTTACTTTAATTTCAAATAGAATTTAGCTCCCATTAATATTAACCATTGATAGGGAAGACAAAACAAACCCCTAAGATGCAGACAGTAGAAGTTGTGCAAACTTGGGAATAATTCTACTGACACAGGAAAACTCATTCATTTTGGGAAATATGTTTTTAATGTCCACAGTGAAAGATTCCTTTAGATCTTGCTTTTAAAAAATAAGAAAACTTAGCGTTTTTTCTCCTCCTAGATCTAATCCTGATTTGAGACTTGAACTAGAAAACTTGTTTTTTTTTTCTTCTTACTAGACTTCATGTACTGTTTCTTCTTCTTTGCCTTCTCCATTGCTTTTTCTCGCAATTTTTGTCCTTTTTTTCCCCTTTTTTGCCTGTACCTCCCCCTCTTTATAATCTGATTCTGAGGCTCAGTTGATAAAGACTTATCCTCAGGAAAAGTCTCCTTTTGGTTATTTCATATTAGGCTTTTTTCTCTACTTCATTCTTTGCTTTCCTTTTATTTTTGAAGACTCTTTTGCTTTAAAATGTTGATTAGATACTGTTATTAACTACGTACATGAATGTATTTGAATTAATATTGTAAAACAAAATGCATGTGAAAAATCAATATGATTTCTAAACTTTCATACAAATAAAAATAAGAACTGAAGAAAAGACCAATTTGACAAAATTGCCACTCAGAAATCATATGGAACTGAACATGACATCACTATATAGAAATTTGTCAGTGTAAGCATATATATGTAACTTCATATATATGAAAAATGCCAAAAATAATCTGGTTTATTTCAATAAAAATCATTTAGAGTGCTAAAGAAAAAAGGGAGAAGTGGAGACTGAGCTCTTAAAAGCTTGCAAATGGTCATCTAAGGTAATGGTCATCTATTGATCTCTCCCCATCTAGAGCAAAGAAGAGTGAAGAAAATCAGATTGTTAGTCCAGAAGATGAATAAACCCTGTGAACTTTAGTCTCCAGCACCCTGAGACCAGAATTAGATGACACCCAGTCAAAGGGATCACAGTAGAAAGTCCCTGATAGAGTTGGGGAAAGATGTGGACATAATAAAAAAATTTTTTTAATTTAAAATTTTTTATTTTATTGTGTGTATGCTGTCAAATCAGATCTGACTGGTACAGGAGGAGATTGTCCCTCCTTCTCCAGCAGAATATCTGGTGGATTTGAACCGTAGACCTCTGGGATTACAGTACAGCTTCCTGCAACTAGGCCATCGGAGCTCCCTCAAAATATTTTTTTTAAAAACCACAACAGGCTTACTGCTCTGCTAAGACTGGTGGAACCCTCAAGACTGTGGCCCTAAGTGCCCTTCAAGCCTGGAACTTACCCCATCCCTGGAGATCACCCTTCACTCAAATAACAGACAGGCATATAAAATGAACAGTAACACTCTTGAGGACTTTACTATATGAAATCAAACAGGCAATATTTTCTTAAGATAAAGCTTGGAAGGCAGTAGAAATAGGAAAGAAGGACAGATGGAAACAGGAAACACAGGGAAGTAGTGGGAAGCATGTGTTTACAATGTGGGCATTATAAATCAATGTTATCAAATGGAATATGTGTGAGTTGCTTAGTGGAAAACCGATTTTCTCTATTCATTATCACTCAAATCACAGTTAATAGTTTTAAAAGTAGGGCTATTGGCCCTCATACTCTAGTTGGATTATCTTTCATTGTTGGAATTTGCTTTTCCAGAAATAGGAACTGCCTGGTCGTCATTGTCTACATAAGCAGCTACTGTACCTGGCATCAACTTTGAATTTTCTCACTGCAGCCTTACAGCAGCCTTCAAGGTGGTGGAAGATAGGAGCACTCTTATTCTATCAGTTTTACAGGCAAAGAATCTGGACCAACAGCTGATCATTGGCAGAGCCAAGTGAGCATGCCTACTTGCCCAGACCTGCGGCAAATAACATCTTCTCCACTAGGGTGCCTCTGAGTCATCTCAGCTGGGTTGTCATCCATTGGTGAGACCGGCTGCTCTTCATTTGCAAAATGAGACAGTGGCTTTCCTTAAACTTTATTAGCAACATTGCATTTCATTGCCATGTCAATGAAATTTCATTATTCAAGGCTCTGGGAATTCCTTTTTCCTGATGCCTTCTTCGTCGGGCTAAAATATCTTCTTAGGACCAACCCTCCTCCAGCTTTCCATCTTCGGTGAGGGGAACTTAAGAAACAATGGTCCTGCCTCGGATCTCAAAGGTGGTTGAGACTAGAAATGGAACCCAGGAGACATGATATTCTGTATAGTTGGTCTTGGATGCTTGAATGATGTTATGGTTGTAATGTTGTTGGTTGCTATCAAGTCAGAACCAACTCATTAGGTTTTCAGATGCTGTAAATCACAAGGAGATGTCTCATCTTTTTACCTCAGAGTAGCTGATGAGCTCAAACAACTTACTTTTGGGTTTGCAGTGTAACTCCTTACTCCTGTGATACTGTGTTGTTTGTTATTAGGTGCCATCAAGTAAAAGAAAACTCATAATGACCCTATGAACAGCACATCTAAACACTGTACTATCCTGTGCCATCTTCATCATTTCTGACACGCCTGAGTCCATTGCTGCAATCACTGTGTCAGTCCATGTCACTGAGGATCTTTCTCTCTTTCATTGATCCTCCACTTTTCCAAGCATAATATCCTTTTCCAAGGAGTAGCCTCTCCTAGCAACATGCTCAGGATATGTGAGATGAAGCTTCATCATCTTTGCCTACAAGGAGCACTTGGGCTGCGCTTTCCCCAAGACATAGCAGTTTTGTTTTTTTCTTTTGGTGGTTCATTGGATATTCAGTGCTTTTCTCCAGTACCACAACTTAAAGACATCAGTTATTATTCTATCATCCTTATTCATTGTCCAGCTTTCAGATGCATAACAAGTGACTGAAAAGACTGAACCACGCATACCTTAGTCTTCAAACTGACTTCATTGCTCCTCAGTAGTTTGGAGAAGTCCCTGACAGTAGATTTTCCCAAAACTCTGTCTCCTGATTTCCTGACTGCTAGTATCAGTCGTGTTGATTTTGGGACAAAGTAAGATGAAATCATTGGCAATTTCAATCTTTTCTCTGTATATCATGATGTAGCTTTTCAGTCCAATGGTGTGGATTATTGTCTTCTTGATGTTGAGACCACCATGTTGTTGTTATGTGTTGTTGAGTTGCTTATGACTCATAGTGACCCTAAATATAACAGCCCAATACCCCACTCTGTCCTGTGTCAACCTTACTGACTCTGACACACCTACCCCCGTTACCCCAGTCATGAGTCAGTCCATTTCATTGAGGGTCTTCCTCTCCTGCTCTGTCCCTCCACCCTCCCAAGCATGTTATCCCTCTCTAAGGACTGGTCCCTCCTTGTAACATGTCCAAAGTATGTCAAACGAAGCTTCAGAATCCTTGCTTCCACCATAGTTCCTATTTAATACAGGTTTGTGATCTCAGACAAGTTGTTTCTTTAATAGAAAATGTGTGTAATGACATTTATTCAAATGGGGGAATTTACTATGTAACACAACTACTAGGTTGTAAATTCTACAAAGGCTTAAGTTTTATTTTTCTTATTCCCTGTGGTATTCCTCTCTCCTAGATAATATTTATAAATATTTTATAAATGGGGGAAGTCAGTGTATGCCTGAAGAGCATTTAGTACAGTGCTTGGTAAAGTTAGCAAATGCTGGTTATTATTAGTGTTACAATTACCATTATTATTGTTATGCCAGGTGCTATATTAAAGGCTTTTCTAAAATACCTCTGATTCTTGAAACAGTTCTAGCTCATCATGGAAAAATGGAAATTGAGACTCAGATAAATAAAATATCAGACCCAAGTCTCATAGAACTATCGATAGCACAGTCCATAAGCTAGTCACTGCCCTCATTCCTCCTTAATAGGCAAAAACAGTGACTCCCTTCATAATCAGGGAACAGTGTCACTAGTACCATAAAATTATACCTTTTAAAGGATACATGTCTTAGAAATAAAACATATTTTGTAAGTGACAATACAGTGTTTGCATGTTTAGCATATGAGCAGTTATAGTTGCCTGCGAGATAAACAGTGTTCTCTAGTATTGTTCCTCCATCCCCTAAGTAGAGTTGTTGCTGCTGTTAGATGTGATCAAGTTGAGTACAACTCATAATGACCCTGTGAACATCTCATTTGAACCTGCTCTGTCCTGTGCCATCCTCATCATCTCTGCCCCACTACAGCCCATTGTTAAAGTCATTGTGTCAGTCCATCTCATTGAGGGGCTTCTCCCTCCTTCACTGACTCTCTACTTTTCCAAGCATGATGTCTTTCTCCAAGGACCAGCCCTTCCTAGCAACATGCCAAAAGTATGTGAGACAAAGTTTCACCTTCTTTCCCTCTAAGGAGCATCCTGGCTACACTCTTTCTAAGATGTATTTACTCATTCTTTTGGCAGTCCATGGGATATTTAGTGCTCTTCTCCAGCACCACAACTCAAAGGCATTGATTCTTTCTGTATTGCCTTTATTCAACTGTCCAACTCTCAGATGCTCAAGAAGTAATTGAAAAGACCATGAATTGGATCAGACACACCTTTGTCTTCAACCTGGCATCTTTGCTTTCCAGCACTTTGAAGAATTCCTGACTGCAGACTTTCCCTATGCAACACTACTTTTGAATTCCTGACTGCTGGTGCTAGGGTTGATTGTAGATCTAAGTAAGATGAAATAATTTACAATGTCTATCTTTTTTTCATCTATCATGATATTGCCTATTGGCCCAGTGATGAGGATTTTTGTTCTCTTGATATTGAGATGCTATTCATATTAAAGGCTGCAGTTCTTAATCTTCTACAGCAAACTGAAGCTACTGTGGTCCCAAGTAGTGACTAACTTCTTACTAAGCATGAGTTCCTCCTAGAAGAAGGCACATTTGTTCTGTGCTTGACAGGTCCACAGTTTGCTTCTTCTCTGTTGTATTTATAAAGCCTAGCAAGTGTCAGGCATAGATGGTGCCTAGGAACTATTTGGTAAATGAACAGATGAATGAATGCATTGAAGTAATGAATGAGAAAATGCATGATCTTGCTTTATACCAGAGATTGTGTCACTTTGTCTACATTATCTTAGTCAATACCCAGAATGGTTGTATGGAGTCAGAATAAAATAAAATGAGGCTCAGAGAGATGAACTTCCTAGCCAGTATCACCTAATTGAAATAAGTGTTCGACCTCCCTATGTCATATGCTACCCTAAAGACAAGAGTGGGTTCCCCAGCCCGCAGATAATCCCCTTCTCCTAAAAAGAGTACCTGTTACAGCCCTGGTAGAGGCTCAGAAGAGGGAAGAGTAGAGAGTGAGTTGTTCTTGGAGCTTTCACATCCTTGTTTGCGTCCATCATTGTGGATGTAATAGGATGAGGGGTCTGAAAGAGGGAGGGAAGGGAAAAGATAGTAGAAGACAGGACTCACGTCCTTTTTTCTTTGTAGTCTGGGATTGACAGTTTTTTCTACTAATGTCATTGCTTTAACTTTTATTGAGCACTGACCTTGTACTAACATATGTACATGTCGTTTGTTGTTGATTGCCTTCAAGTTGAGTTCAGCTCATAGTGACTCTATGAACAAAAGATCAAAAGCCTTTCCATAGCTATCATTGTTTCTCCAAGTTCATAGAGTTTCCAAAGGCATGTAGTTTAGGAGGTGGATGCCACTCCTGCTTCCCAACCTGTTTTACAACTGGGAGCTCCACCAAACATTGTCCACAATAGGAAATCATTCTGGTATTTGATATCCCCAAGGCACAAGGTTCAGCATCATAGCAAACCCAGGTTACCTCATAGAGCACAATGACAAAGAGTGATGTGCAAAGTGAAAGAATATTCCTCTATATGTAACAACACTAGTCTTATTTAACAGTGGTTAAGTGTTGTTGAGGTGAATATGACTCATACCTTTCTTTATTCTGAAATAGCTTCACCTCCACACAAAGAAGGTACCATTTTTACCTCCAACCCACTCTTGCTTACAGAAGCCAAAACCAAAGACCAGAGACACTGAAGGACCATCAGAGGGCCACTGAGAATAAGTCAGTGGCAGAGTTGGCCTTCTACCCAGACCTCCTGGCTCCAGAACCCCTACCATAAATGGCATTGACTGGACCGGCTTCCCAATCTGGCCTCCAGAGGACAACTTAATCCCTGGAACAGCTGCCGCTGTTCCAGAGTTTGGCAGCCCTCCCAGTTTTAAACCCAGCCCTTCCTGTAGGTTGGTACTGGCATTGTCTTACTGTCATCTCCAAGTGTCAGAGTTGGGAAATCTCAGAAAACCGCTTTTCTACTGGGTGAATGCCTCTAACTGAAGGGAGCATTTGTCATTGAATCCTCAGCCCAGCAATATGGCTGAACCGAGTCGGTAAACTAGCTGGCATTAGGTCTGGTGGGCTGTAAATCAGACATTCTGTCTGAGCTCTTGGTAATCCATTTGGAACTAGTCCTGGTTGGCTCAAAGACATTTCCAGTCCCAGAAGGACTTCTACCTCTCTGAAGGCAGGGCGAATGACTCAGCTGTGGAGTTGAGGCCTCTAGGACTGATCATAGAAAACAGAGATAGGATTCAACCCCGAGCATGAAACACTTTGAAAAGGAGAGGCTTCCAGATGCTCTGCTGGAGAAGGAGGAACAATCTCCTCCTGTACCAGTCAGATCTGATTTGATGGATTTGATGGTACACGCACACAAAATAATAAAATAAAAAAATTAAAAAAAGAAAAAGAAAGGGAGAGGCTTACAACTGAAAGACAAGGTCCCAGGAGTTCATCTAACTATGATTGGAAGGTTGACAGGGCATGACTTGAAGCCAGCCAGCCAACTCTTGATTTAGAGTTTAATCTTGGCTCCTCTAAGTCGTGGTACTAGGGATATTGTAGCTGATGTTAGATGGATCTTAGCTGAAAGCAGGGAATACCAGAGGAATGTCTATCTGTGTTTCATTGAC
>NW_006399866.1:5733872-5762276 GCF_000299155.1 Elephantulus edwardii | reverse complement strand
ATTAGCATAAATACTTTTTACTATGTTGAAGAAATTCCCCTCTAATCCTATTTTGTTGAGTGTTTTAATCAGGAAAGGGTGTTGGATTTTGTCAAAGGCCATTTCTGCATCAATTGATAGGATCATGTGGTTCTTTTTCTTTGCTTTGTTAATGTGATGAATTACATTGATTGTTTTCCTTATGTTGAAAACTGTGTGATCTTAAAAAACAGTTTGCCCTGTCTGCACCTCAATTTCCTCTTTGGTAATATGAGGACTTGATGAGCTTGTGCAGATGAAGCTTTTTACACAGAATCTTGTCAACTCCACTGCTGTCGAGTTGAGTCCAACTCATAGCTACTTCTGTGGGTTTCTGAATGTGTAAATTATAGAGAGAGATTGCCCATCTTTCTCCTGGAGCAGCCTGTGGATTCATACTGCCAATCTTTTGATTAGCAGTCTGACACATTACTTCCTAGGCTACCAGAGCTCCTTCACACACACACACTGCCAGACCCAGAATAAGAACTAAGTGCCTGTCATCATCCTTTCTGGCATTTCCTTGTCTGCAGGTTTCTATTCTCCTACTCCATAATCCGAGGCAGCTCTTTTGACTAAATTGGCTCACTTGAGCCCCATCATTCCTGAGGTCTCTGTTTATGAGCCCAATCTCTGTGAGCAAACAAGGGCAGAGTGAGGAGCAGCCCTGGAAGAGCAGTGCTCCTACAGCTCAGGAAATAGGATATTTGCAAATTATCCTTCCTCTTGAATTGTCCTGAGGCAGAGTTTCCACTTTAGTTGGGAACTTCTCACCGGCTCACCGGTGTCGCCAGGCTGCCTCAGCCCCACCCTCGTCACCCACACAGTTGTCAGCTTCACTCAGTGCAGCATGTGAAGAGTGTCATCATTGTGTCATAATTGTGCTCCTCCAGGGCCAGGTATAAGCTACTGCTATGCTCTGCTGGCCCTTGAGGCTTCTTGTGTGCGCGAGTGCACCGGGAGTCGGCTTGAAGTATCCTTACCAATGTCTCAAATTGGACTTGACAGAAATGCCCCTCTCTGTGCTATTTTAGCTGGATTATGAAGCCAGCCTCTCCACTGGGTCCCCCAGAAATGTGTTCACACTCAGAACCCACCAGCATCATCCAGATCTGACACAGCCATAAAAGCCGCCCAAGCACATACTTCCCGCCCCAGTGGTTTAGGCAGCATGTGTGGTCAGCATATACGGAAGGGGCTTCTGGCTTCATAGACTGCTCACAAGGACAGCTGGCAATAGTGGACTCATGCGTTGATGCCTTCTGCTGCCCTCAGTATGAGAGAGGAAAACAACCCCATAGGTTTATGTGAAAAAATAATGCATTGACCAAATTTTATAGCATCATATATCATCTCTTTAGGTATTTATATTTAAATAGCATGATTATAGGGGAAGATTATTATTCTTATAAAAATCAAAGCACTTGAAAAAAATCAACCAGATGTCCACTAATACTTTCATTTTGCCAACATTAAGCACCTAGTTTGCACAAGGCACTATATACTAAATGCTTTCATATGTTCTATTTTATACACACACACACACACAGATATTATGTGCTCATTTGAAAAATATAAATGTGTCTGTGTGAGATTTGTTTGTTAACTGCAGGTAAACACCTAGGTTCCAGCTCATAGCGAATCTTCTGAAACAGAACAAAACACTGCCTAGTTCTGCACCATCCTCAGAGTCATTGCCACATTGCGGCCTATTTTTGTGGTCAATGTGCCAATCTGTCCCATTAAGGGTCTTTATCTCTCTTTTTTCTTACATTTTTATTGGTTTGCATACAATCATTTATACATATTGTTTGATACATCTATATTGTGTTTTAAACAATCTTTCATTTACATTGTATTTCACTCACGTATGTGATATCTTTCTACAATCATCTTATAACAACTATATTTGTGAAAGCATGTAAGCCAGCTACTTCATGCCCGTGCCTTAATATCGCCATTTTAGATAGCCAGTTTCTGATCTGCCCATTCCAAACCTGAGGAAACAAGGATGTCCTTTTTGCTTCTGTTCAGTTTGGAAGCTTTGAACATCTGCATCCACAAACAAAGTCTAATGCAGAGGACGCCGTCAGATTACAGCAATCCGTCCTAGCTCATAGTATGGGTCATCTTCTCTTCATCTGGTTGGGTTCTGGTCCACTCATCCCCAGGCTCTGTGTCAGGTCCAAATTGGCATCAACTTCAAACTTAGGGGTCCACATTTATTCCTGATTTTCAGACTGGCCAGTCCCTTCACTCAGCGTTAGCCCTCACGTAGGGCCAAGTCAATAAGCCTTCATGACTCTGTTCCTCAAGCCAGCAACCCTTTCTCACGTCTGCGCAAGCTGGGTACAGAGTGCTGAAGGAACACATCCAAGCTCTGCCTTTCTCTTCCTTATTGTATGCCTCCTACTTCCCACTCCAGTGTGTCCTGGTGACTGCCATGAGTGAGCATACTCTAACTCCAGGTCCTGAAAGTGGGCTCTGATAGGCACCAACTTTACCCTGCCTCAGAAGCCAAACAGCTTGCTCCAGTTCTTCCTTTTTCCTCTTTCTCTCTCTCTCTCTCTTCTGTTTGTCTGTCTTTCAAATGTTAATCTCTGCAACCAGAAGTCCAAGGTGGGTCTACAAATCCATTCAAATGCAAATCTCCTCCTCACAGTCTTAGGTGGAACTTAATCTTTCCTCTGGACTAAGCTCCAGAACCCACTACCAGATTGTACTTTTAACAAGTTTATCTCCAGGGCACATCTTCCCTTTTAGTACTTCCAGTCACATACTGGTCAAAGGTGGAATTACACACTTTCTAAGCTGGCAATATCCCATGTTCAAATACCGTACATCATTTTTTTCTTTTTCCCCCCTCCATTTTTTACTGGTTGGTTTGCATATAACCACCCATGCACACTGGTCTTTATCTTTTTTTTGCTAACTTAAGTTACTGTAGAAAGTTATGCTACTAACTCAAAGTCAAGACCTCTCTGGTGATTCAAATCCACCATTAGCTAGCTCCATAGGAGAAAGATAGACATTCCTCTCTCAGGTGATTTACAGCATTAGAAACCCAGTGGAGAGTCATCTATGAGTTAGTTCCAACTTAACAGCAGTGATTGGTTTTACTAATAACAAGTATGATGTCCTTCTCCAGAACTATCTTCTCTTAACCCAGAGAGGCTACATGTCCAAAGTATATGAGATTAATTCTTGCTATTCTTGCTTCTAACAAGTACTCTGATTCTGTTGTTGTTGTTGTTATGTGCCGTCGAGTCACTTGCGACTTATAGCTACCCTATGTACAACAACCCTAAACCCTGCTCTATCCTCTGCCAGTCGCACTGCCTCTGACACACCCATCCCGATTACCCCAGTCACTGAATCAATACACCAAGAATGTTGACTGTGGAGCCAAGCAGTCTAAAGTTGTTAACAATCTCAATCTCTTCACCGTTCATCCTGATGCTGCCAGTTGGTCCAGTGGTGAGAATCTTTGTCTTTTTGACATTGAGCTTTAATCCGTACTGAGGCTGCGGTCCTTGACTCTCTGCAGCAAGCATTTCAGGTCCTCAGTTTCAGCAAGCAGGGTTGTGTCATCTGCATAACGCAGATTGTTAATAGATCTTCCACCAATCCTGACACCACACTTCTCCTCATAGAGCCCAGCCTCTCGGATAATCTGTTCTGAATACAGGTTGAAAAGGTATGGAAATAGGACACATCCCCGGTGTACGCCTTTCCCAATTTTGAACCATGCAGTGTTTCCTTGCTCTGTTCTGACGACTGCCTCTTGGTCCAAGTATAGGTTTCGCATTAGAACGATCAAGTGTTTTGGGATTCCCATTCTTCTCAGAGTCAGCCACAGTTTGTTATGATCCACACAGTCAAACGCCTTTGCATGATCAATGAAACACAGATAGACATTCCTCTGGTATTCCCTGCTTTCAGCTAAGATCCATCTAACATCAGCTACAATATCCCTAGTACCACGACCCCTTCTAAACTCAACCTGGACTTCTGCCAGTTCTCTGCTGGTGTGCTGTTCCAGTTGTTTTTGGATAATCTTCAGTAGAATCTTTCTTGCATGTGAAATCAGTGATATTCTTCTATAGTTTCCACACTCTGTTGGGTCACCCTTCTTTGGAATGGGAACAAATATAGATCTCTTCCAGTCAGTTGGCCAAGTGGTTGTTCTCCAGATTTCTTGGCACAACGTGGTAAGCACATCCAGGGCAGCATCTGTTAGCTGAAATAATATCAATTGGTATACCATCTATTCCTGGGGCCTTATTTTTTGCTATTTCCATCAAAGCAACTTGAACTTCTTCCTTCATCACTATAGGCTCTTGCTCATATGTGATTTCATTAAATTGTTCTGTGTCTGCCAGCTCGTTTTGATACAGTGACTCATTATATTCCTTCCATCTTCTTTTAATACTTCCTGGATCATTTAATAATCTGCCTAAAACATCCTTGATTATAGCAACTCGAGGTTTAAATTTGTTCTTCAGTTCCTTGAGCTTAAGAAATGCTGAGCGAGTTCTGTCCTTTTCATTTTCTGACTCCAGCTCCTTGCACATTTCATTGTAATATTTTGCTTTGTCATCCCGTGCTGCCCTTTGGAATCTTCCGTTCAGCTCTTTAGTATCTTGAATTCTTCCTTGTGCTTTGGCTTCTCTGCACTCCTGTGCAATATTCAGAGTTTCTTCTGACATCCATTTTTGTCTTTTCTTCCTTTTCTGTCTTTGTAATAATGACCGTCTGCACTCTTCCTGGATGATACATTTGACATCCTCCCATAACTCATTAGGTCTTTGCTCATTAGTGTTCAAGGCCTCAAACCTGTTCCTGAGATGGTTCTGAAACTCAGATAGGATGAACTCAAAGTCATTTTTTGGCTCCTGTGGATTCGGTTTAATTTTCCTCATCTTCAGTTTGAACTTGAATATGAGAAGCTGGTGGTCTGTTCCACAGTCAGCTCCTGGCCTTGTTTTCACAGCTGATATTGAGCTTCTCCGGTGGTTTTTTCTTGCAGATATAATCAATCTGATTCCTATGCATACCATCATGTGAAATCCATGTGTATAACAACAGAGAAGCGACTGATTCTACTTCTTCTAAAATAGATTGGTTAGTTTTTTTGGCAGTCCATGGATATTTCATACTCTTCATCAGCATCATCTTGGACATCAGTTATTCTTCAGCATTGTTAGGCCTTTGCATGCATATGAGGCAATTGAAAATCCCATGGCTTGTGTCAGGCATACCATAACCCTCAAAGTGAAATCTTTACTTTTAAAAACTTTAGAGAGAGATTTTACTGCAGATTTTCCCATTGCAGTATGTTGTTTGATTAAAAATCAAAGTTATCCATGTTTATATAAAAGAGAAATGAAACTTTTCGTTCACCACCCTATCATTCAATTCTCTAGGGGCCTTAAATTTGAAGAGTTGTTGTTGTTAGGTGCATTTGAGTTAATGAAGGCTCACAGCGACCCTATAATCAACAGATCTGAACCTGGCCCTGCCCTGTGCCATCCTCATCATCGCTGATTTAGTTGAGCCCATTGTTAAAGTCACTGGGTCAGTGCATCTTGTTGAGGGTTTTCCTCTCTTTTGCTGACCCTCCACCTCTCCAAGCATGATGTCTTATCCCAAGGACGGGCCCCTCTTAACAACATGACCCCACAGAATGTGAGGTGAAGTTTTGCCATCCTCACTTGTAGGAAGCACCCTGATTGCACTTTCTCCAAGATATATTTGTTAATTCCTTTTCCAGTCTTTGGAATATTTAGTACTCTTATTTAAAACCACAGCTAAAAGGCTTTGATTCTTCTTCTGTCATCCTTAGTCATTGTCCAACTTTCAGATGCATAGCAAGTGATTGATAAAAACATGACTTAGATCAGGTGCACCTTCATCTTTAAACTGACACCATTGCTATTTGACATTTTGGAGAGGTCTTTGACAGCAAATTTTTTCAATACAACACATCTTTTCCTGTTTTGTTTTCCCTCTTTTTAAAATTCCAATAGCGTCAACAAGTCTCAGGACATCTTTAATACTTGCTGTCTTTTCTATTCCAATACCTAAAATGGGACATAACACTCAGAGTTGTGCCTCTAATTTTATGATCCTAAACTCACCACTTCTGAGTTGATTCTAATGCATCTAACCCTCCACAACCCTTTAGAGTTTCCAATGCTAGAACCCTCCCCTGCCCTGAGATTATGGCAGCATATCTTTTGATTTCTTTTTTTTTAAAGCATTCTTTTATTTTTTTTTTAAATTTTATTATTTTTGTGTGAGTGTACCGTCAAATCAGATCTGACTGGTACAGGAGAAGATTGTCCCCCCTTCCCCGGCAGAGCATCTGGTGGATTCGAACCGTGCACCTCTGGGATTGTAGTTGCAGCTCCTTACCACTAGGCCACCAGAGCTCCCCTATCTTTTTTTTTTTAAATTTAGGTTGTTTATTTTTCATTTCAATGAACCTATCTTTTGATTTCTTGACTGTTGGTAAGAATAAATAAAATTCTTGGGGCTGCTTTCAGTCTGGGAAGATGAATGGAGCAGCTGGCCGGCTTCTGGTAAGCTTTGTTTTCTAGTTTTTAGTTGGTACTTGGGTGTGGCCACTGCTCAAAACTGGGTATGAGCAGATTAGATTTGACCTCTTGTTTAAGAAGGCTTTTGATTTTTTTCTGTCATACATTCTTCTAAGTAGTACAGCAATGGTCTGGCAAATTTGCTGTAGAAAGGCTACTTGTAATTGCTGTGATGCTAAACACTGTGGCATTGATGTGTCAAATATGATAATGGTTACCCATGTGGACAGTGTTTGGTGGAGCTCCCGAATTAAAGACAGGCTTAGAAGCAGGAGTGGCATCCACTTCCGAAAAAGCTTGCCTCTGGAAACTCTATGAACTTGGAAAAATGATGAAAGTTTTTCGTGTTCAAGACTTTCATTCATGGAGTCGCTATGAGTCGTCTGCTACTTGATGGCACTTAACAACAACAATAACAGTACCAAGGATAGTGTTTGCAGATTGAAGTAAGATTAAATAGTTGACAATTTTAAACTTTCCTCCATATATCATGATGCTGCCTATTGATCCAGTAGTGAGGATTTTTTTTGTTTTCTTGATGTTGAGATGAAATCCATATTGAAGGCTCTGGTCTTTGATCTTTTGCAGCGGAGTTTCTAGTCCTCACTTTCAACAAGCAAGTTTAGGTCACCTGAATAATTCAGGCTGTTGATGAGTCTTCCTCCAATCCTGATGCCACATTCTTCTTCATCCAGTACAGCTTCTCAAATTATTTGCTCATCAAGCAGATTGGATGAGATTAGAGAAAGAATACATCTCTGATACATACATTTTTTACTTTAAACCATGCAGTGTTTCCTTGCTTTGTTCACACAACAGTTTTTTGGTTTTAGTATAGGTTTGCGCGAGCGCAAATAAGTATTCTGGGATTCCCATTCTTCTCAAAATTAGCCATAATTTGTGATTAGTCAAGTGCTTTTGCATAGTCAATGAAACACAAATAAATATTCTTCTGTCATTTTCTACTTTCAGCCAAGATTCATCTCACAAGAGCAGTGTTATTTTTAGTGCCACAGCCTTTTCTAAATATGCCTTGAATTTATGGCAATTCTCTGTTAACATGTACTAGCTCCTGCCAGCATAAATATGCATGTGTGTTTATTCAATGGTAAGAGAGATGCCAGAAATAAAATCTGGATTTAGAAGAGGCCATGACACTAGAGGCATTATTGCCAATGTCAGATGGATTTTAGGTGAAAGCAAAGAGTACCAGAGGAACATCTTGCTGTGTTTCATTGACTGTGCAAAAGTGTTTGACTGTGTGGATCACAACGAATTGTAGTTATCTTTGAGAAGGATAGGACTCCCAGAACACTTGATTGTTCTTGTGTGAAACCTATGCTTGAACCAGGAAGCAGCCCTCAGAGCAGAGCAAAGAAACACTACATGGTTCAAAATTGAGAAAGTTGTGCATCAGGAATGTGTGCTGTTTCCATACCTTTTCAATGTGTATGTGGAATAGATTATTAACAAGGCTGGCTGGCCTGTGTGAGGAGGAATGTGGTATCAGAATTGGAGGAAGACTCATCAACAGCATGCAATATGCAGATAACACAATCTGGCCTGAGGAGGACCTGAAACCTTTGCTGCAGAAAGTCAGAGACTTTCACTATGATGGAATTCCTTCAGTATGATTAAAGCTCAGCATCAAGAAGACAAAAGATCCTCACCACTGGGCCAATTGGCAGCATCATGATAGATGAAGAAGAGATTGAGATTATTAACAATTTCAGCTTGCTTGGCTCTACAATCAACACTCTTGGCACCAGCAGTCAGGAACTCAAAAAACTAATTGCATTGGGGAAATCTGGTGGTAGACACCTCTTCAAAGTGCTTCTACAGACTTATTTTCCATGGGAAATCAGTTGCCCAAGAAAGCATTTACCATATAGTGGTGTTGTTGGTCTGGTGGAAAGTAGGGCTCAGGTGGAGCAGAGTGAAATAGGGACCTACAGTTCACTCAGAGGGCTGGGTTATTTTATAGGATTTTTTTTTGTCCCAAAATGTGCATGGTTGTTTCTGTTGTTTTTTTTATCTAAAAATATAGCAAGAATATGTCTAAAGATGAATAAGTGGGTTCCTAGGTACACCACTCTTTGCCGCTCCAGCTTCGTTATCTCACCTTCCCTCATTTTTATGCTTCTCCTTGGACAGCAGACATGTGTCTTTTCCATCTTGGCCTCTCTCTTTGCTCTAAGTGTACTGTGCTAACGTAATCAGGAATGTCCTAATGAGGCTAGCATTGGCCCCAAGACTCCTATAACTGTAGTGATCTATGTAAAAAGAAGAAGAACCAAAACTGAGTAAAATTGGTGCTGGAGAGAATGGTTGACAGGTCTTAAGAAGGTGGCCAAAAGCCCAGAATTCAAGTTTCCTGGGTCATTTTCCAAAGGAGGTGAAAAAGCATAGCACAGAGAATAGAGGTGTGGATGAGCTTTCCAGCCTGAAGCAGGACCCCAGCCAGTGGTGGCCCAAGTTCCCTTCATTCTCCCATCTCTTCCCAACATGCAGGATTCCAAGCCAGTAGCAGCATGACTGTGTCCAGTGTCCCCTGCTGGTGGGACTGAAGGACTAAATCCTTTGCCTGCCTGCATCACATTGGTCCTGGGCAGACTTGATTGGGGTGATCATCCCCAGCTTTCAACTCAAACAGTGGTCATGGTCTTGGTGGTAGTTGTGTACCTTTGAATCAGAACCAACTCGTAACTGACCCTCCCACAGGTTTTCAGAAGCAGTAAGTCACACAGGAGAAGGCTGACCATTTTTCTCCCATGGAACATCTGGTAGATTTGAACCGTGTGCTTTGTAAAGAGCAAAACTGGCCCTGGTCCAGATGGATCTGGCAAGTTAAAATGTCTGATGTCCCAAATATGCCCTGGAGAAGGGCGGAAGTCCACAGAGATGCACTTTTGTAGAACACAGAAATGGCCCCTTCTCACTGAAGGCAGGTTTTCTGGTCAGTCCTCCAGGGACTTACATCATCTCATCTCTGCTGAGAAATGCAGGGTGAGATCAAAGCCCCTGAACCTGAAAACCACAAATAAATTAGTTGTCAGATGCCTTCTTCCTTTCAAAGAGGCCCAAGGAGCTTTTCAGTATTTCGTTTCAGCAAAATCAGGAAAGAATTTACTTTAAGAAAGTAAAAATTCGTTTGGATGTAGCTAACCGTCTGAAAATCTGTAGCTTGTTTTCCAGAGAATGCAGAGGACTGGCCACTGAGGTTTAGAATGTCGTGTTTTGTTACACAGTTTCCATTCAGTAATGAATAAATCTGACAGTTTTGCATTTGCTTCCATTATTTTTTGTTTGACTTAAAGACTAGGTACAGTGTGGTCAAGATATGTGAGCTCATTAGTAGAAGTGGAAAATGCTTTGGTGCCTGAAGCCGCCGTCCGTGAGCTCACTCTCTGGCTGGGATCCTGGTGGCCTCGTACGTCCAGGGAGCTTTCTGTGCACAGTAGCGAATCTCCAAGCCAGGGTTGGAAAGACAAGCTTGGGAGTGTTTTCCTTGGCACTTGGGCAGCCTCGGTTCTACCCAATATGAGGCAGGTTTCCGAGCCTTTTACTTGGGGAATCATCTTGCGTTTCCTTTAGATGACGTCAGCTGCTCAGGAAGTCCATTTTAGCACTCTGAGAAAGATATTTAGCTTGGAGGTGAGGAGCCCTGATGGTGCAGTGGCTAAAAGCTTGGCTGCTACCCCAAAGGTCACATGTGGCTGGCTGTTTCTGTAATGACTTACAGCCTTGGAGACCTATAGAGAAGTTCTACTCTGTCCTGTTTGGGTTGCCGTGAGCCCATGGGTCAGCAATAGGTTTGGGTTTTGCTATAATTTTCTAGTTTGGATGTACCAAAACACCGGATGAAGTTTCTAGTCTTTGAGGTTACTGAATTCCACTAAACAGTAAAACTTTACAAACAAGATTGAAGACAATCATATGTGTCAATAAAGATTCAGCATCATGCCTCGTTATACCCCAAACATTTTCTGAGCACCTACTTTATGCTAGGTTCAGTGCTGGGCACTTGAGAATACAGAGATGGGTAAGACATAGCTATCACCCACACAGAGTGTGTGTGTGTGTGTGTGTGTGTGTGTGTGTGCTTGTTGAGAGAGAGAGAAGGAAATTAGTGTGTGTGATAAATCAAGGGAAAGTCAGTAGATGCTGAAAGCCCAAGAAGAACCAGTTAACAGCCTGAGAAGGAGACTGAATCAGCAAGGGGAGGGAGGACTTTATAGGCGGAGAAAGTATTTTTGCCAAAGCTCAGAAGTGCAATGCCCTACGAGAGGAGTTGGCTGGAGAAGGAAGCTGAGGACATGTTCAGGGACTCATCAGGACTTCAATATCCAATATGAAAGTGGAGGGAAAAATAACGTGACAGTGGAAGAAGGATGTAGGGAAGCAGGCATGGGCTATCCTAAGGACTTTATCCCCTGTACAAAATCATTGGTTTGCTCCAAGTCAGAAAATCTGGCTAGATTTTAGAAAGAGCCCCCAGAATATTGAGAGGCCAGTGAAGAGATCCTGGATGTGGTCCAAATAAGAGATAATGAGGTGTTAACAGAGGCATAGAGACACAGCTCCAAGACAGACAGTAAATGTTTGTGACTTTTAAAATCTAAATCTAAAGGCTTAAGTCTTCTACCAGGAGTTAAGAATGCTCAGAAACATTGTCTGCTTAAAATATTATATCCTTTCCCCCCATCTCATCAAGAGTATCTGGTACTCTTAATGTTTTTTACAAAAACATTTTGCTCGTGTTTTGTTTCAAAAAGTGGTACATGTTTGTCCTGGGTGCCACTGAGTCGGCTCTGACCTATAGCAGTATTCTGTACAACAGAATGAAACTGCCTAAACCTGCGTCCCCATTGCCACAGTCAAGGTGTTAATCCATTACATCCAGGGTCTTTTTCTCTTGCACAGACCCTCCACCCTTCCAAACATGATGTCCTTCTCCTAGGAATGACCTCTCCTGAAAACATGTCTAAAATATGAGACAGAATTTAAAAATCCTTGCCTCCAAGGAGCAACCTGAATTCACCCTCTCCAGAACAGACGTATTTGTTCTCTTGGCAGTCCATGATAGGTTCAATACTCTTCTCTAGAACCATGACCAAAAGGTATTCATTCTTCTGTCATCTTAGCCATTGCAGCTCTCAGATGCATGGCAAGCAATTGAGAAGACCATGGCCTAGATCAGATGCACCTTATGTCTCCAGACTCACATCATTGTCCTCAGCATTCTGGAGAGGTCCCCCTGACAGCAGATCTCTTCAATGCAACTTATCTTTTGATTTCCTGACTGCTGGTGCCAAGGTTGTTGATTGTGGATTCAAGCAAGATGAAATCATTAACAACTTCATTCTTTTCTCCATCTATCAAGATGCTGCCTATTATCCCCATGCTGGAAGTTTTTGTTTTCCTGATGTTGAAATGCAATCTGTATTGAAGGCTGCAATCCTTGATTTTCTGCCACAAATGCTTCAAGCCCTCCTCAGGTTTACTAAAGTTCTGCATACATAAGTTGTTGAGTCTTCCCCCAATTCTGATGCCACATTCTCCTTCATAAATTTTAGCCTCTTGAATGATTTGTTCAGCATGTAGATTGAAAAGGTAAGTTGTTGTTGTTGTTGTTGTTATGTGCCGTTGAGTCATTTGTGACTCATAGCGACCCTATGTACAACAGCCCTAAACCCTGCTCTATGCTGTGCCAATCGCATTGCCTCTAACACACCCATCCCAATTACCCCGTCACTGAATCAATCCACCTCATAGAGGGTCTTCCTCATCTGCGCTGTCCCTCCGCCCTCCCAAGCATGATGTCCTTCTCCAAGGACCTTTCTCTCCTTACAACATGTCCAAAGTATGTCAGACGAAGCCCCAGAATCCTTGCCTCCAGGGAGTAGCCTGGTTTAACCCTCTCCAGGATGAATCTGTCTGTTTTCTTGGCAGTCCATGGTACATTCAGTACTCTTCTCCAGCACCACAGCTCAGAGGAATCAATTCTCCTTCTATCCTCCCTAGTCATTGTCCAACTCTCTGATGCATAACAAGTGATTGCAAAGACCATGGCCTCTATCAGGCGTACCTTAGTCTCCAGAGAGACACCGTTGCTCTTGAGTACTTTAGCGAGGTCCCTAACAGCAGACTTACCCATCGCAATTAGTTTTTTTTTTATTTCCTGGCTGCTGGTGCCAATGTACTACAGAAAAGGTAAGAATAAAGATTATATATCTAACATACTCTTTTCTTGATTTTGAGGCATGCACTGTTCCCTTGCTTTATATACACAACATCTTCTTGGTCTAGATATAGGTTTTTTATGAGCTCAATCAAGTGTTCTGGGATTCCCATTTTTCTTAATGTCAAGCACAGTTTGTTATGATCCACACAAATGCCCGTGTGACATCAGCAATGATATACCAAGTCCCACGGCCCCTTCTAAATCCTGCTTGTATTTCTGGCAGTTCTCTGTTGATGTATTATTTTGGTCATTTTTTTATAATCTTCAGCAAGATTTTGCTTGCATGTGATAATAGTAATATTGTTTGATAATTTCTGCATTCTGTTGGATCACCTTTTTGGGGATATGAATAAATAAGGATATCTTCCAGTCAGTTGGCCAGGTAGTTGTCTTCCAGATTTCTTGGCACAACATGGTGAGCACATCCAAAGCTGCATCTGTTTGTTGAATATATCAGTTAGTATTCCATCAGTTTTTATACCAAATATCCATATCTGCAAACTCATACTTAATTGACAGACTCCACATTTAGAGTTATTGGCTTATTTGTCTAATTCTACAGTAAATAAAAAATTGCTAATTTACATCATTACTGTGGCTTTATAGGAAATTTGACACATCATAGAACAAGCTCTCTTTATTTTCTTTTTAAAAATGTTCTGTTTTCATCTGTGTACTCTTGGAGGTAAACTTTGATGGTGGTAGTGAAGAATATTTTTTTCTTCTTTAATTGTGGTCTGAGTAGAAGTTTACTAAGCAAATTAAGTTTTACTTCAACCATTCATACCTATTTTATTCTGTAACATTAATTTCAACACCCACAATGTCATCACACTTTCACACTGTCTCTCTAATTCTGATTTCCATTAATCTTTCTATCCCTCTCTGTGTTGTTGCTTTATTTAGTGATACTGTGCTGATCATATCCTTGTTTTATTTTGCCTTTTCTTTCATCTAGGTAAACTTTAGAATGCATTTTGGAATTATTTTATATCATTCCAATATTAAGTCTCCTCATTTATATCTTCTTTCCTGCCCTTAAAGTATTTTTACCTTATTAATCTTTACCTTGCGGAGCCCTGTAGAACCCAACTGCTAAATGAAAGGTTTGCTGTTTGAACTTACTGTGAAAAAGGTGTTAGCAATCTGCTTCCATAAAGATTATAGCCTTGGAATCTGAGAATCAACCCCAGGCAAGTTATTTTTGTTAGTCTTTGTCTTAATTATCAGAGTGTTTAATTCCCATTATAATATGCATATATAGAGATGTAGAGAGAAAAAGATTATATTCTTATAAATTTGGGTTTTATGTTGCTAAAAATTTTTTTAATTTTTTTAAAAATTTTAATAATTTTAATGAACATTTACAGAGATTTTGGATTTCCATTCATTCATTGCTGCATAAAATGATTTTTTTAAAAGAGCCTTTTTTATAAAGCCCAGGATATATTTGTATTTGATTTTAATGAATGCTCTATAATTTTTCTATAAAATAAATTTTATTCAGATAGATCTTACACATTTTAAACACATATTCCCAGGTACTTTATATTTACAGCCTTTATGTACTACATGGCAGAAAGCTGCACTGCAATTCTGAAGGCATGCCGTTCGAGGCCACCAGTAGCTCTCTGCGGGAGAAGGATGGGCAGTCTCCTCCCTTGTGATTAAGAGCCTCTGAAAATCCACCAGAGGGTCTGCTATGGATTGGTTCTGATTCCATGATATACAACAACAACAACTTTACATTTTATAGCTGACAATTATAGATGTGATGGCAGAAAGCTATTGATTTCTGTATATTTACTTGACTATAAACCATATGAAACAAGATTGCCAATCTTCCTTAAATGGAGCAACTGGTGGACTCAAACTAAGTGCCTTTGATTTGGCAGTGCAGCTCCTTACCACTAGGCCACCAGAGCTCAACACCACCAACTTTTCTTTCAACTCATTTTGTTGTTATGTGCTGTTGAGTCATTCGCAACTCATAGCAATCTTTTGTACAACAGCTCTGAACTCTGCTCTATCCTGAGCCAACCTTGTCGTCTGTGACACATTTATCTCCATTACCCCAGTGACTGAGTCAGTCCATCTCAAAGAGAATCTTCCTCTCTTGTGCTGTCCCTCCAACCTTCTAAGCGTGATGTCCCTCTCCAAGGTCTGGTCCCTCCTTGCAACATGCCCAGAGTATGTTAGACAACGCTTGAGAATCCTTGCCTTCAAGAAGAAGCCTGGTTTCACCTTCTTTAGGACAAACCTGTTTGTTCTCTTAGCATTATTAGCTATAATAATTTTCAGTTTATTGACGTAGACTGTTTAATTATGTAACAGTAAATATAGCTAATGCTGTCACCTGTAAAAAAAATAAAGTTATGTGTCTATTTTCACATTTCTATCATATTGCATTGGCTTGTGCATACTAAACAATAGTAATTATGATGGGTATTCTTGGCTTGGTTTTATTCAAAAGGGCTTCAATATTACTATGAACATTCTTTGTTTTAGTTTCTTTTTTAAATGCATTCTTCACCATACTAAGAAAGTTTCTAGCTCAATGCTGTATCAGAAATGGATATTGAAGTTAGTAATTTTTCATTCTTCCACAAGGTCCATTGCTAAAAATCATTACACTTCCATTAACAAATATATTTAGTTTTTTATCCTCTTAAGACAATGCTTATTTACTTAGCTAATAGAATTTTTTATTAATTTTAAGGAAAGTTTACAAAGACTTGGGGTTCCCAGTCATTCACTGTTGCACTTTTCTCCCTGCCCACCCCTCCCCCCCCAGTTCATTATTCTTCTTGAAAAGTAAAAGAAAAACTCTTTCATTGTTATGCAATCCTTTCCCTCAAGTCTACTCCACTGTGCAGCCTTCATTCTGGACTCCTGTCTTAACAATAATACCCAATCATATATCCCTTTTAAACAGTTCTCTCCCTCATCTGTTTCAGAGCAGTATACATCATTCCTCTCTTCCTTCTCTGTCTTCCCTCAACCCCGATGTCAGTCCCATTTTACAACAGTGGCCCTATGCAATATTTGTCCTTTTGTGACTGAGATACTTCACTCAGCATAATGTCCTCCAGGGTCATCCATTTTGTATAATATTTCATGAGTTTCTTGTTTTCAGTGCTGCATAGTATTCCACTGTGTGAATATATCACAGCTTCTCTATCCATTAATTTTTGTTGATGGGCACGTGGGTTGTTTCCAGCTATTTGCTATTGCAAACAAAGCCATAATAAACATGGGTGTGCATATATCTGCTTGAGGGGTGGTTATGGTTTCTTTAGGGTAAATTCCCAGTAGTGGAATTGCTGGGCCAAGTGGTATTTCTATTTGCAACCTTTTGAGAAAGCACTGTATAGCTTTCCACAGTGGTTGCACCATTTTACACTCCCACCAACAGTGAATAAAAGTTCCAGTTTCTCCACAACCTCACCAGCATTTGATGTTTGCTCTTCTGTTAAATTTTGTTATTCTTACTGAGGTGAGATGATATCTCATAGTTTTTGTGAAATATCATTATTTTAAGACATTAATGAGTTGTATTAGCTAGTATTTTATTTGGAGTATGTACACTTTGATTTATTGATGAGATCAGTCTTTTTTATGCCATCTCTGTCCAGGTTTAGTATATTGATTATGATTGCTGTTGTTATTATGTGCCATCAAGTCAACTATGAACCATAGGGCTGAACTCAGCCTTGTCTTGTGCCTTACTCTCCATCTCCAACACACTGAGCCCACTGCTGCAGTTACTGTGTCAGTCCATCTTGTTGAAGGGCTTCTCTTCCTTTGCTGACCCTCCACCTTTCTTAGCATTGATGTCCTTCTCCAAGGACTGGCCCCTCCTAACAACATGCCCAAAGTATGTGAGGCGAAGTTTTGCCATGTTTGCCTCCAAGGAGCACTATGGTTTCACATTCTTGAGGGCAGACCTGTTTGTTCTCTTGGAAGTTCATGGGATTGATATTCAGTATTCTTCCCTAATACCACAAGGCAAAGGCATCAGTTCTTCTGCTGTTATCCTTATTTATTGTCCAACTCTAGGATGTATAGTAGGTAATTGAAAAGATCAATTGCTTGGATCTGGTGCACCTTAGTCTCTAAACTGACAGTTTCAAAAAACCCTTGAAAGTTTATTTCTAATTCTTTCTTCTTCTCCAAAACAATTTAAATAACATTTTATTTTTCCTTTAAAGTTTTGTGGATAAGTTCCGTAAAACCATTTAGATATCATACTTGTCAATTGTAGTATATTTTTATATAGCTAATATTTTCTCTTTATTTTTTAAGTTGAAGGCTTTGCCTCTTATTGAAACAGTTTTGAGGAAAATAGAGTTTCCTAATAAGCACCGTTTACCTAGATTATTAAATGTGTTAGCATAACAATTATACGTCCTTTTATGTTAGCATCTCTCCCAAAATTAGAGTTCTACTCCTTCTCTCTCTGATATTGTATATCTGTTGTTTTGCTTGTTTGCTTTCCTTAGACATACACAGTAAAGGGTTACCTACTTTATTGACTTTTTCAAAAAGCCAACTTTCTCTTTCATATTTCATCTATGGTGGCCTAGTGGTAAGAAGCTGCACCACTGTCCTAAAGGCACACAGAACATCCACCAGCTGCTCCATGGGAGAAGGATGGGCAGTCTCCTCCTGTGCAATTCATGAACTGAATTTGGAGGAAAATTGAGGATTGCTTCCCAAAGAATAGAGAGTGGATGTTAGACAAAGTATTCCCTCTCTGCTCCAAATAATTTGTTGAAAGATTGAACAAGATAGTATATATCACAGACTTATAAGTCCAATAATAATGTTTGTTGTTATGTGCCATCTAGTTGCCTACACATCATAACTCTGAAGCCTGCTCTGTCCTGAACCAGTCTCACTCACTCCAACACACCTACACCCATTGCCCCATTTATCATGTCAATCCATTTCACCCGGGGTCTTACTTTCCTGCATTGTCCCTCCACCCTTCCAAGCATGGTGTCCTTCTCAAAGGACTAGTCCCTCCTGGTCATGTGCCCAAAGTATATGAGATAGATCTTCAAAATCCTTACCTCTAAGGAGAAACTAACTTAGTTTCACTCTCTCCAAGACAGACCTATTCTTCTGGCAGTCCGTATATTCAGTCCTCTTCTCCAACACCACAGCTCATAAAGATCCATTCTTCTTCTGTCATTCTCAGTCGTTGTCCGGCTCTCTGTGTAATTGTGAAGACTATCACCTGGATCAGATGTACCTTAGTCTCTAGACTGACATCATTGTTCCTCAACACTCTGGAGAGTTCCCTGACAGCAAACTTCCCCAGTGCAATTCATCTATTTACTTCCTGACTCTGATACCAAGAGTGTTGATTGTGACAGCAGCTTGCTGCAAATGGGAGAGAAGAGGCACTGAGTCATAAGAAATCAGTCCTCAAGCAGGATTATTCAAAATCACTGGGACTTAATTTTTAGAAGGTCTCATTCATTAATTTTGTTCTCTCCTATTTGTACATTTCTGGCTATAGTAGTAAGCCTGTTTATGCCATAGGCCAGGGTTTTTAAGTTTGCTCACATTTTGCCTTTTATGATTCTTAGGTCTTTGCCTTCACCTCTGATCCAGGTCTCTGATCCCCCTTGAGTTGATTTTTGTGTCTAGTGTGAGATGTGAATTCTGTTTCCATTTTGTGCAGGTAGATGTCCAGTTTTGCCAGCATCTTTTGTTGAAGAGGTTGTCATTTCCCCACTTAATAGGTATTAATTCCTTGTCAAATATTATTTGGCTGTAGGTAGATGAGGTTTTCTCTTTACTGTTGACCAGAACCCCAGCTCATGCAGTACAGTTCAGTTTTCTGTGAGAACATTTTTAAACAGTAGATCCAGGGAATCCCCTTGGCATGAAAGGATCTATAATTGTGTCCTCATTTTACCCTGGAGAGCCAGGAACAGATTTGGCACCCCTAGACCTCAGGATTCTGTCCAGGCTGTGGGATGTTGTCCACGTGCATTTGTGATTCATGAGCCTCAACAACCAAGAAGTAAATAAGGCCATGTGCTCATCCGAGAAGCATGGTCTCTAATGGCCTGACATGTGACTGCCTGGGTCTGCCCCTTTCTGCAGACTTGGAAACATTTTGCCTTAATGACTGTGAGCTTCTAACAGATATTCATGTAAGAATTTGCTCTGAAGTCTAGATTTGCCTGATATTAATTGGCAGACATTCATTAATACTAGCAATCTTCCCTATCTGACAGGGAGCCCAAACTGCCTGCTGCGATCTCATTCTACAGTAATGGAATTGTTTTATGCTTTCCTTGAAGAAAAAAAAATAGAAAGAAAGAAAGACAAGCCCTAATGAACTGCTGTTCTGTTATTTCATTTGGAATTTATCAGGACAGTTTAAGTACAGCTCTGGGTGCCAGCACTCCTCATTTCTGAAATTTGGAAGTGATCTTTTTAAGGCATAAAAGGAGAACATGGAAAAAAGTCTTTCATCTCAAAATTTTAGAGAGATGGGAGAAAAAGGAAAGTGCATGTTGGAAATGTGGCACATTTTTATGCTGTGGGGAGTTTTTCCCCTCAGCACAGCAGAATTTTCCTTATTAAATAGATAGCTGTGTGCGAAAAACCAAAACCAGAGCCGGGATAGAAGTGAGACAGGATGGCGGAGGGAGGAACAAGAGGCCAGTGAGTCTCTGGGCTTGTGGAAAAGCCCGGGTGCCAGCGCAGCCTTTGGCTCTGGGAGTCTGCAAGTGCCCAGCTTCAAGTGGGCTCTGCGCCATTGAGCATGGGTGTCCCTCAGCTTCAGAGAAGGTGTCTATTCAGGAGAGGACCCCCTTTTTCAGCCCAGCACTCCCTCCTGGGAACTGGGATGTTTTGTAGACATCCCTGGTGGGGGGGGCTGGATTCACCATCAGGAAGAAGGTTTGGCCTCATGCCCCTGATGTTGGGGCCAGCATGACTGGGGAAGGTTCTCATAACAGAGAGCTGGGGGCTGCTCCCTCCTCGCTCCATGGGTTTCTGACCACCACACAGTCTAGTTGGCACTCACATTATAGCCACATCAGTATCACCAGGCTGTGTGTGGGGTGTGGAAGGAGGGAGCATAAACATGGTGTAAGTAGCTGTCCATCTCAGAGGAGGTCCAGTCAACAGCCATGAAGCAGATACTGCCTGCCAGCAAAACCCTCCGAGGGACAGGCCAACACAGGGGCCTTTGCATCCCAGCTCTAGCTGGGACCCTCGTCCCTATGCCAGCCAATGACTCCTAACTCCCAGATCCCAATACTCAACCCCTAACATTGCTGTCTGCCCCAATCTTTATACTCAGACAATCCTGAATTCAAATGTCAATTCTCTCATTTCCAGGCTATGATCTTAGACAAGTCACTTTTCCTCTCTGAGCTACTATTCCTAGTCTATAAAAGAGCAGATGGAAGTGGTGGTAAGAATACCTCCTGCAAAGGGTTGCTGTGAAGATGCTATGGTTCAAGCAACATTTAGCCTTTCCTGATGCAGACATCAACTGTTATTGTTTGCTCCGACATATCTGTGCCTCCCAGTCTAGCCCTAGTCCTTGGCACTGTTCAGCCTCAAGGCAGCCAGAGCCAGTTCCTGATCCAATTAATGTCCGTCAGTCTTAACAAGGCCAACAACGCAATGTCATCTGCTGCAGTAACTTCTGTATAAATAGGGAAAAGAGCTGAGACTTCCCAGCTGTGCTATCCCATTCCAGATGGAAGCTCCCAGTACTGTCCCAGCTGAGGTGGGTGGCCACCGTGTGGTCAGCATCTGGGTACCATCCTTGGCTATAGCAAACTCTGCTGGGCACATCTCTCCCATAGGCATCCTCATGTTCACAAGAGTAGGTGTGTCACCACAGAGCCAGCTCAGGGTCAGTTTCACTCTTCCATACTTGAGTGATCCAGGCCCTGGGCCACAAGTTCCTTGAAGCCACAATTATTAGCCTCATTACACAGACAAGGAAACTGAGGCACCGGGAGGTGTAAGAAGCTTGTTAAGGCTTCCCATATGAGAAGTGACAACACTAGGGTTTCAAGTCTCCCTGGCTCCAAGCCTTATACTCTTCCTTTTATTCCACAGCTGCCTGTCATGTGACAGAATTGGCAGGGTTCTAAAGACTGGACCCAGTATGGATATCCACTATAAAGTATGAGGGAGACGATGGAGAATGGGTGACAGCAGTATAGTCATGAGCCAGTGTGATAGTGATGCCTGCAAAAGAGAAATCAGATGTGAAGGACCATAGCCTAGAACCCCTGGGCTCAGCCATGTTTCCATCTTACCTCCTTTGCTTCCAGGTGCCAAAAAATTTGCCTGCCATAGAAAAAAGATTGACAGACAGTATGTCCCCCAGGGCAGATCTGTACTGAAATGTTCTCTATGACTTTCCAGCCAGTTGACTTCTGACAAGTGATACAGTGTCTCTCAGCTTCAGTTTCTTCCTTTGTAAATTGCAAAAATACCTCCTCAAACACAGTATTTGTCTTACTTATAATCTGTTGAAAGCTCTTAGTTTATGGCCTGGCATATGGTAAATGCTTATAAAGTAAACACTTGCTATTATTTTCATCACTTGACTCTTCATGTAAAAAAAAGCATGTGCTTAATAGATTATTGTATGGGTTAAATAAAATTGATCTCTATTCTTGCATTCCTTCTTCTGGCTAATGTTTGCCAAGTAGCTCCCATGTGCCCTTTTCTTAATGCTGGTGATTTGGATCAAGGGACAAAGGCATAGAGGAGTCAGACTTAAATGCATAAATGATACAATGGTAGTTGTGGTGTTAACTGAATATCTGAAGTTTAGCACCATACCTGGCACAGTGCCAATGGAGGAGGCTTTTCTTATCTCAGAGAACTCTGTTGGTGTAGTCCATAGGGATTTGCACTACTGATCCAAAGGCTGTGCCTCTCTGGTGATTCGAATCAACCAGTGACTCCCAAGGACAAAGATGGGAAATTTCCTCCCCTGTGATTTTAAAGCTGCAGAAAACCTGCTGGAAGGGTCAACTCTGAGTTGGCTCCAAATTGACAGAGGAATTCTTATTTCATTATGGTTTAAGCCTTTCAATCTTTTCCATTATGGGCTAGTATGTTAATGGAAACATTTCCCTGGATTTGTGGAGTGTTAACTTGAGAAGATTTTGCTGCTTTGGGAGCCATTTTTATTGTGAGAAATTAAAGGTTAGGTATATGGAGATTTTTGTAGAGGCTCACAGTCTCCCCAAGTCACTGGTACCAGGAGGCCTCCTTGGGCCTCTTAATACTTAGCAAGTTTTGGCCTTGACGCATGCTCCTAGGTCCTGGAGAGTAGACAGCTAAGAGTCTGTTGGTTGATTTGTTTGTTTTTGTTTTTAATACAGTGGACTGAGGAACAGACTGGCAGTGGGATTTATTCTTACATGAAATAGTGAGTTCCCTTTGCCCACAGGACACGAGTAGAGCTTGGGGCCAATCTGTGAAAATGGTGTTCTTGCTCCTTCTAAAGCAAGCTTCTCCAGGACTCTGTTGAGTACTCCCTACTTAAGAATCCTCCTCTGGAAACCTGAGGGGAAGCAGAGAGGCTGGTGCCCATCCTCACAGGGCCCCACAGGGTGAACTTTCCATTTGAGGTTTTTATTTGAGAAAGGGCGATTCCCTGTTTTGTCTCTGATGACTACGGGTGGAAACATCGGCATTCAGCCAGATCGACCTGGCTCCCTATCCCAGCCCCACCAATACTCGCTTGCTGTGAGGCCTTGACTGGCTGTCCTAACCTTTCTGAGCTTTGGTTTTCTCTTCATACTTCACAAGGTTGATGAAAGGATTACATAAGACATTAAGAGTAAGAAGGATCATGCCTGTTACACTTCTCTTGTGTCTTCAGTTCTTGGCTTTCCAGGCTCATCGTTCGCTCTGCCATTCCAAGTTGGAATCTAGAATAAAAACTGCCCTGTGTCTTGTATCCTCTCACCTCATGCTCGGCACTGGAGGATACTTTTTGTTGCGGTTGAAGTGGCAATGACATTTTTAGGATAGCCATTGCTGATTCCCTTGGGGAGGCCACTGAGTTACGTTCATAAGAGAGAAAACAAGGCAAAGGAAAAAATAAATCTCTGGGCTTACGCCTACCCAAACGAGGATATATCCGAAAGAAATTATTTATAATTATTCAACTTTTGGAAACATGGCACTACCAGAAAGAAAGGAAAGGGCAATGGTTCCTATGAGAAGTGCTAGCATATGTTTCTGTGATTTAATAGTTTCCTATAACAATGTGCAGCTATTTAAAAAGTAGATGAATGACTCATTGTAACCAGCTCCAGTGGTGCATGCACTGTGATGGCATGAAGTGTGTTCTCTGGAAGAGACGGGCTCGAGTTAGACTCCTACTTGTCCTTTGGGCTCGAGTTTGACTCCTACTTGTCCTTCCCCAGCTGTGTGGCCTTGGAAACCCTGTGGAGCACTGTTCTGTCTTGTGTCACCAGGAACTGGAATCCAGACATAAAGAGGGAGTTTGGGTTTGTTTTCTGCCAGTGTCTTCAGTGCAGATTGGAATGCTTCCCTCAGTACATTCTTGCTCACATGCTACCTCTTAAAAGAACTGAATGTCAACCAGTTCTTTGGATACAATGATTGTTAAGTGTCATCTACTCTTTAGGGTAAAATGGTTGTCTGTCAAATATTGTACTGAAGTTGAGCTTCAAAATTAAAAAAGACTAGAAAGGATTGGCCATCCACTTTCGAATTCCAATGCCTTTGATAACCCCTGTGAACCTATTTCTTATTGAGGACTCTCGTTTCTAGAATTAGTTCTTAAACTATGTTCTCTCTCTCTCTCTTTCTCTCTCTTAAATAAATTGATGTTTTTAAATTTCAAGCATAATTGCAAACATAATGACTTAATCAGTAACCAAATTTCTTTTTTGCTTCTGATTGCTAGAAAATGTAAAAATATGCTAAAGCTTAATTTTTCTCTATTGGTTTCTTTTGTTTCTCAGTTAATTTATGATTTTTGGTTGAGATGTATGTGTATATGTTTACACAGGTAGATTAGACAAATAGATAGGTAGATCACTGCATGGGTAGATGTGAATGAATTCTGAACAAATGAGTCATCCCATGGATGTGACACTTAGACTTACAATTATCAGTTGGTGAAAAACTCATGTATTCGTTTCTTTTATAGCCTGTCATTTTCCTTGCAGGGTTACAGGTGAAAATCTTCTTGGTGGAGAGTATATGAAGAGTGCTAAAATATTTCTGACATTTCGTTTGTTAGTCATATGTTTGATTTGCATTTGAGCCATCTATGTGAAAAATTAATAAATAGGATTAAAACTTAAGTCTAAGTCATACCTGAGTTTTCTGTAATCATCCCTTAAACCTTTTAGCATTGTGTCTCATTTTGCTATTTTGTTCTGAAAAGTGGTGATCTCTAACCATTATTCAATATCTTCTTTCATTTCAGGGATCTATCTTCTGGATTTAATCTACATTGATTCTGCATATCCTGCCTCAGGCAGCATCATGGAAAATGAACAAAGATCCAATCAGATGAACAATATTCTCCGGATAATTGCTGATTTACAAGTTTCCTGCAGCTATGGTTAGTATCCTAGGTATTGGAATTTTGAAATCTTAACGTTATTGAAATTTGGAGGCCAACACTTACTTGTCAATGAGAAAGCTCAACAAACCAGCTAGTTCTTTATTTTAATAACTTTAACATCAAATAGGTGCTGAATCTTTTACACAAAGTGTTAACTGTTCATAAAGAATCTGCAAATCAGACTTTACTTTCTCTGTGTGAGAGAACTGAAGCTTACACCATTTTAGTTACTTATATAATTTCACGTACTCAAATGAGTATCAGACCCTAGAACTCTCTGGTTCCAAGTCCTTCATTTATTCAGTAGATGTGTTTGTGTACTCTGTACCTGATTGTTATGGATTATAATGTGTTTCCCTAAATATATAATTTCTGACCTCCATATTTATAATTACAATTACATATGTGAATGGTTAGATTTTGTTTATTAATGATGTAGAATTAATGTAAGGTATGTCTTGAGTAAATTTCTTTTGAAATATAAAAGAAATAAGCATGGGGGGGCAAAGAAGAGATGAGGAAAAAGAGATGCCAAACAATATGAAGAACAATGTAGATGAACTTTATTATCTTTATAAGTAAACCAGTATAAAATAATGATAATAAAATTAAAAAATACAAAATAACATGAAGATCACCAGGAGCAGTTGAGGTCAATGAAGGGATCATTGATGGTGACAATATCCACTTTGCTAGAGTGAAAAGCAGTCCTGGTGACTAGGTGCCCAGTACGGCCAAATCCATTTACTCCGACCTTCACCATCGTGTCTCAGGGATGCGGCTGAGGCTGCACAAGAAGAGAGGGCAAAATCTGGATCGACGAGGAGCAGAGAGCCTGGAGTTTTTTTATCATCCAATATTGTTTTTGGGTTTTGCTGTTTTGTTTCTTTCTTATTGTTCTGTCTGAAAACAGAGCAACTAGTCTCACATACACCTCATGAAGCTTCATCCAAGGGACAGGAGTAAATACCAGCTCCTGTTCCATGTAACACATGAAAAACTACCACCTATCCCAACCAATCTACTCTCACCTCTTACATGTGACTAGAAAACTGCGTACATACCTCTATCCTCTGTCACTAGAAAACAGGAGGTAAAGCTCTAGGAACTACCAACTAGGAAGCTGCTTAGCACACATGCATGATTTAGTCAGCTATATGAAAGCAAAATAATGAAATACTGCATTGTCTTGAAGGCAACAGATGAATTTAAATAACTCAAAATTTAAAAAAACACCAAAATATTTCCAACTAAAGAATCAGAAAATCTTTCAGAAAATATAACTTCTCATATAAGGAATGAAAAGGAATGCTAGTTTGATTCTTTCAACATATTGAGGAAAATATAAAAGAATATTTTTAAAAGACAAGACAAAATTAAGTAGAACATTAGAAGCAATATAAATGCAGCAAATTGATATGCAGAATATTAAGACTAAAATTTGAGAAACAGATAACACATTGGAAGGACAAAAGACAGAATTAAAACACTGGAATATAACATTAGTGAGATGGAGGACAAATCCTTCAATACTATTGTATTTGAGGAACAATCAAAATAAATAAATAAATAGAGAGAGATGGAAGAAGGAAGGAGGAAGGAAGATGAATAATTATATGTGAATAAAATGAAGAGGAATAGTTTTGATAAGATTGGAATGCCAGAACAGGAAGAGACAAAGGGAAGGAAATCATTGAAGATTTGTTGGAAGAAAACTTCTCAAATATTGTTAAAAATGAGGAAATAAAAATTCAAGACCGAGCTAAACGTAAAGAAGACAGACCCCAAAAGGAAAACACCAGCATATATCATAATCATATTTTCCAAAATTAAAGACAAGGAAAAAATACTGAAAATAGTCCAGGAAAAACAAAGAATTTCTCATCAAATAGAACCAATAATACTATCTGATCTTAGCAGAATCCACATAGACAAGAAGACAATGGGTAACATATCTAAAGCTTTAAAAGAATACAATTACCAACTAAAAAGTATTTGCCCTGCAAAATTATCATTTATCAAAATTATCAAAATGTGAAGATGAAATTAGGACATTTTTAGATTGCAGAAATTAAGGTTGTCCTTGTGAAAACTAGGACAACCTTTCAAGAAATACCAAAGGGAATTCTTCAGACATAGAATCAGTAATGACTGATAATAACAACCCAAAGTTAACATACATGAAAGCATCATTCAGAAACCAACACAGTTACATATACACAGACTTATTAAACATACAAGACTGAAAATAGGGAGCCAGACGTATCAGTCTATAAAGCAAAAAGAGGGTATGAGTATTGTAGTTACAGAATTTCTAAAGAGAGAGGAAGCCAATTGGATTCATGATAAACTGAATTGTTTTAGACTTGGGAATAAAATGTTAACTTACAGAAAACTGCAAAGAAAAATAATAAATCTTGTTATTTCTGTTGTGGAACCAGTAGATTTAAATCATCACACAAATGCTGCCTTTGAGTTAGGAGCACAACTCCCTTTGTCCCAGAATATATTCTAGAATGAGTAAAGGTCTAATTGAACATGAAAACATAACTATAATATCAATGCATTTCAATTACAGAGCTATAAGATATATAAATTGAACTTTAATAGATATGAATAAAGAAATCATCAGCATAATAATAGGATAATTCCTACCTTCGATGAAGGTCAAAAAAGCTTGACACAAACTCAACAAGCACACCAGCTGGGTGTCGGTGACTTATCTAGGACACTCTACCCAGCAAGAGTCCAATATACGTTTTTTTTCAAATGCGTATAGAAAGTTCTAGAATAGATCATACATGAAGATACAAGCAAGCCTCAATAAATTAAAAAGCACATCCAAATACTAAAAGTTGTCTCCTTGGATCACAGTACTATAAATTAGAAATTAATAATAGAAAGATCAAGGAGAGAAAAATCAAGTACTTAGAAGCTAAATAACACCTTTCTTGAACACTACTGGAAAATAGGAGATTTTTTTTTTTAATTCTTGCAAAAAATGAGAAGGAAAACACAGCATACCAAAGTCTTTGAGACACAGCAAAAACAGTACTAAAAGATCAATTTATAGCTATAAATGTACACATTTTAAAAAAAGAAAGACATCAATATCTATACCTTAATCCAGCTTTTCCAACAGAGAAAGAGCAGCAAGCAAAGGCTACAGTCTCCAGAAAAGAGAACAAGAAGATAAAAGATTAGAGCAGAAATAAATGAAACACTAAAACAATAAAATCAACAAGACTAGAAGTTAGTTCTTTAAAACGATAAATAAAATTAGCATATCTCTGGTAGAGCTAACAAAGAAAAAGAAAAAAATTATGCAAAGCACATATAAGACTTAAATGGGGGAAAAAGAAGAATGAAATGGGTGACATCACGATAGAACCAGTTGAAATAAAAGTAATAACAGAACAGAATACTATGAAGAATTACTTGCTATGTTCCTGAGGGCTGGACAGTGAATAAGGATGACAGAAGAATTGATGATGCCTCTTTGAGTTGTGGTGTTGGAGAATAATACTAAATATCTCATGGGCTGCCAAAAAAACAGATATGACTTCACAAAAGTGCAACCAGAGGGCTTCTTGGGAGCAAGGCTATCAAAGCTTCGTCTCTAATACTTTGGACATGTCTTTAGGAGAGGTTACTGATTGGAAAGAGATGTCACAGTGGAAAGGTAGAGAGTTAGTGAAAGAGAGAAAGACCCCCACCCCCCAACAAGGTGGATTGACTATAGCAGTGGACTCAAGTATATCAGAGATGATGAGGATGGCACAGAAAAGGAGCCAGACCTGTTGTTCATAAGCCCACTATGAGTCATACTCAACTCGCTGGCACCTAACAAACAACAACATGAAGAACCATACTCCAACTTGTTTGAAAACTTAGAAGAAATGAATACATTTTTAGAAATTCATTGCCTA
>NW_006399866.1:5720858-5730599 GCF_000299155.1 Elephantulus edwardii | reverse complement strand
CCTCCATCTAATAACTTATATATGAAGCTTCCATGGCTTCTGTGATTTCAAACACATCAGCTGATGGTAGTTCCTTATGTTGGGATCAGTGTCTCTGAAGTTTAGTCGCAATATTTATCGGTCAAAGGTAATGCATCCTGTAGAATTGCTGTGTAGATAGGCCCTCGGGCCGGAACGGATATCATGTGCTTCTGGTGTCTCTGATTACCTGGGAAGATGGGGGGGTCTGCGGGATTACAAAATAAAAATTTAACAAGTCATAAAAGCAAACAAAATAAGTCCTGGCCCAGACTGCTTCACTGGTAAAATCAACCAAACATTTAGGGAACTGTTCACACCAATTTTACACAAACTATTTCAGAATGTAGAAAATTATGGAATATTGCTGAATTCATTCTGTGAAGCTATTATAACCCTAATACCAATGCCAGGCAAAGAAACCACTGAAAAATAAAATTATAGACTAGCATGACTTAATGGTAAGGAGTTGAGTCACCAACTCAAAGGCACATGGTTTGCATCCACTAACTACTCCGTGGGAGAAAGATGAGCAGTTTCCTTCTGTGTGATTTACTGCCTCTGAAAACCTGCTGGAGGGTCAGCTTTGGATTGGTTCTGAATTGATGGTATACAACAGCAATCCATCATGAACATTGAGGCAAAAATGGTCAATGAAATTCTAGCCAATAGAATCCTATGTTATATTTTTAAAATTACTCCATGGTCTGCATATCTGTTGATGTATCAGTACCGAGCTGTTTTTATTACCATGTCTATGTAGTAGGTTTTGAAATAAGTATAAGCCCCTTACTTTCTTTTTCTTCTTCAGTCATGCTTTGCTTATCTAGTGTCTCTTTCCTACTCACATAAAACTGATGATTACTTTTCCATCTCTTCAAAGAATGATGATAGGATTGGAATTGAGTTTGTGTTGTATTTATAGATTGCTTTTGGTATTGACATTTTTACAATATTAAGTCTTCCAATCTAAGAGCATGGTGTATTCTTCCATTTATGTAAGTCTCTTTCGGCTTCTTATGCAGTGTTTTATTATTTTGTTTGTATGGTTCATCACAGGTGCACAAGGATGGATCAACATAAAAACAGTGTAACATACCACATAACTAAAGTGAAGGAAATTAATCACATGACCTTCTCACTCGATATAGAAAATTCACCACTTTCCCTCATAAAAATGCTTGACACAATAGGAATAGAAGAGGAATTCTTCAAAATAATTAAAATCACAGCTATAAAACCAATGGCTAGTAGTCCTCTCAATGATGAATGATTAAAGGCATTCTCCTTGGAAACAGGAACCAGACAAGAATGCCCTTTATCACCACTACTATTCAATATTATATTGGAAATCCTAGCCAGAGCAATAAAGCAAGAAAAGGAAATAAAAGACATCAAAATTGGCAAAGATGAATTAAAACTATTTCTGTTTGCAGATGATATGACTATAAATATAGAAAATCCCAAAGTCTCAGCAAGAAAATTACTGGATCTAACTGACCAATTCAGCAAAGCAGCAGAGTGTAGACCCAATCAGCCAGATTCCTCTAAAATAAGAGAACTGTGAAAAGGAAGCAAACAGTGCCATTTGTAATATTAAAAAATGAAATATTTAGGAATAAATATGTTGAGAGATACAAAAAAACTGTACAAAGTAAACTACAAAACACTACTAGAAACTCAGAGACCTATATAAACGGAAGGAATGCTCATGAATTGAAAGTCTTAACAATGTAAAAATGTCAGTAATAGCAAAACTCTCTAGAGATAGAATGAAATCCTATAAAGTTCTACCATCATTTTTTTAAAAGGTGGAAAAGTAATCACCAACTTTATATGGAAGAGAAAGAGACCCTAAGTAATTAAAGTACTACTGAATAAGAAAAACACTGTAGGAGGCCTGACACTCAAAACTTACTACACAGCCACAGTGATCAAAATAGCTTGGTACTGGTACAGCACCAGTAACATAGGCCAATGGGATATAATTGAGAACACAGACATAACTCCATCCACCTATGGATGACTGATCTCTGACAAAGAGGTGAAATCCATCAAGTATGAGAAAACACAGCCTCTTTAACAAATCGTGCTGCCAAAACTGGCTATTTATTTGCAAAATGTTGAAGCAGCATCCACACCCAAAATAAAATATGAAATAATTAAAAATGGATCAAAGACATAGGGCAAAGCTTAAAACTGTTAATGATCATGAAATTAAAAATTGGGGCAAACATAGTAGCCCTTATCTATGGTATAAATAGACTATCAGATATATCTTAAAATGTACAGTCAACAGGGAATAAGCTAGATGATTGGGAACTCCTAAAAATTAAATCCTTATGTGCATAAAAAAATTTCTCTAGAAGAGTAAAAAGAGAACCCACAGACTGGGTGAAAATATTTGACAATGACATATCTGACAAGGGACTTTTCTCTAAAATTTATAGAGAATGCCAACACTTCAATAATAAAAGACAAATAGCCCAATTACAAAACAAGCAAAGGACATGAAAAGACACTTCACCAAAGAAAAGATCCAGATGGCCAACAAATACATGAAGAAAAGTTCAAGCTGTTGTTGTCATGTACCAGTGAGTCAGCTGACCCTCCAGCAAGTTTTAGAGCCTGTAAATCTAGGAGATTGCCCATATGCAACTCACAAAAACAAGCAGTTAATCATCTCGCACCATCAACAATAGTAAAATTCAATAAGAGAGCAAACAACAAATGCTGGCCAGGGTGTTGAAAGGTTGGGATTCTCATACAGCGCTGGTAGGACTGTGAAATGAAATCTACTATAGAAAACAGCCTGGAGCTTCCTTAAGAAAGCTGGGAATAGAAATACTGTTTGATCTAGCAATCAGTCCCTCCCTCCACATCCCTCTCTCTTCTTCCCCTCTCCCCTCCCTTTATCTCTGCCTCTCTCATTTCCATCCAGCTTATATAATTGACCCTCCAGTGGGTTTTCAGAGGCTATAAGTCACATGGGAGAAGACTGACTTTCTTTCTCCATCGAAGCAACTGGTTGTTAGATTCTAACCACGTACCTTTGGGTTGTTAGGGCAACTCCTAACCCACTGGCTCACCAAAGCTCCCTGCAATCCCATTGCTGTTGTGTGCCAGCTGTTTGGATCTGACTCTCCAGTGGGTTATTTAGAGGCAGTTAATGACACAGGAAGAGATTGCCCATCCTTCTCCCATGGAGCAGCTGATATATTAAAAATCAAATTTCTTAGGGTTGGCAGCACAGCTCCCTACCGTGAAGCTACTTGCAATCCCACTGAGGATCAAACTGTCTCATCTTTCTCCCAAGAAACATCTGGTGAATTCAGTTGTTGGCCTTTTGATTAGATATGCAATGTTTAACCCACTCTACCACCAGAGCTCTTTAAATAATAACACAAATAATTTTAGCATTCTGTTATTGTTGTTGTTGTTAAGTGCCATCAGGTCAGCTGCAACTCATTGCAACATTTTGTACAATAGCTCTCAACCCTGCCCTACCCTGAGCCAGTCTCACTGTCTCTGACACATCTACCCCAATAACCCTAGTTACTACGTCATTCCATCTCACCCAGGATCTTCCTCCTTAGGGCTGTCCCTCTACCCTTCTAAGCATGATGATCTTCTCCAAGGAATGATCCTCCTGGCCACATGCCCAAAGTATGTGCAATAGAACTTCACAATCCCTGCTTCCAAGGTTTCACCTTGCTTCCTTGGTTTCACCTTCCTCAGGACAGACTTGTTTATTCTCTTGACAGTCCGTACTCTTCTCCGGCACCACAACTTAAAGGCATCAGATTCATCTTCTATCATCCTTAGTCACTGTCCAGTTCTCTGATTCATAGAAACTAATCGCGAAGCTGTGGCCTGAATGAGGTGCACCTTAGACTCTAGACTGACTTGTTGCTCTTTAGCATTTTCGAGAGGACTCTGACAGTGATTTCCCTAATGAAATTTGTCTTTTGATGTCCTAACTGCTGGTGCCAAGAGTGTTACTGTGTTTGTACATTCTGTATTATACATTATATCAAACTAGAAGCACTTTGTGGTTGTGGTTGTGGTTGTGGTGGTGTTAGGGGTAATCAAGTAGGTTCTGATTCAGAGTAACCATGTGTACAACAGAAAACAGCTCTGCCAGCTCCTGTGCCATCCTCAAAGTTGTTGCTGTATTGGAACTCAATGTTGCTGCCACTAAGTCATTTTTCATTGAAAGTCTTCATCTTTTTCACAGACTCTGCTTTACCAGGTATGATGTCCTTCTTCAGGGACTGGCCCCTCCTGATAACATGTCCAAAGTACATAAAATGAAATCTCACCATCCTACCTTCTAAAGAACATTGTGGCTATTATTCTTCCAAGATAGATGTGCATCAGGGTTGCATCCTCTCACCGTACTTATTAAATCTGTATGCTGAGCAAAAAATAAAACAGCTGGGCTCTATGATGAATATGATATCATAATTACAGGAAGACTCATTAACAATATGTGATATGTAGATGATTTTGTACTATAATGGCTTAAAAGGATGACTTGACCAAGTGAAAAAATCAAGATAGGGTTAACCAAGAAAAAGAGGCAGGAGAGTACCCTCTCTAAGGGTATAAATATCTCATGCAAAAGACTTTTGGTGGGAGGGAGAACAGACTGTCAGGGATTGAAAGAAGACTGCTTAGCTGGAGTAGAGACAGCAAAGGGGACCAGCAAGGCTGAGTAGGGCTTTCCTGGCAAAGGTATAGATCTAGATTTTTATCCTAAGAGCAAGAGGAAGTCATTAAGGTGTCTTAAGTTAGGTGTGAAATGATAGATCTGAATTCTGGACTGATACTCTTTCTGTGGGATACAGAGTCCATTAGAAGGAGCATCACGGATGGTAGCAGGGAGAACAGATAGTAAGTTATCGCTATATATGAGAGAAAAGAACAGTGACTTTTCTGGAGGCTACAATCCTAGGAGAACTAAATGAAGGGGAAAAAAGAGAAGCGGAGGAAATACAAAATCAAGAAAAGAGATGTTGTTTTGTGTGGTTTAGTGTTTTGGATTTTTTTAAGAAAGCAGTGATATTTTTCTAGTTAATAGGAATAATGTAAAAGAAGAGAGAGGTTAAAGATAATAAATTATCTAAGATTGTTGAGAATAAGAGGGAAGGGATCCAGAGTAGAAACAGAGAGGCTGGCTAGTTAATGATGTTAACAAGAGGGGCAGAAATGCGGATGGATATGGGGCCTGAGAGTCGGAAAGTTAAAACATATCCATCTGATGGCTTCTATTTTCTCAAAAATTGGGAAGTAAGCAAATCTGCTAGGTTGAAAAGGGAAGTGGAGGTAGGAGGCTTAACAGTAGTGGAGACAGTTTAAAATAATTGTTTAAGAACAGGGGAAAGAATTTCTTTAGGAATGCAAAGGGACTAACAAGGGAAAGAGTTTCTCAGGAAATGCAATGGGGCAATGAATGGATCCTGGGATTGGATTTGGGACCAGTTTATTTCCAGCAGGTCCCAGTTGCTCAGGTACAGTCATAGAAGAGAGTTGACTCATCCAATATAATGATTTTTTAAAATGACAGGACAGAAAGAGGGAAGACAAAGGGAATTTAGACTATTGGCAAAAGTTATTGAAACAATGGTCAATGGACATGAAGAGGTATAAAGTGCAAACTAAAGAAAGAAGAAGGTGATAAATAAAGGAGACAGCAGAGATGACAGTGACCTAGAGTTCCCATAAGATCTGAGAACAGTTCTTTTCTTTAGTAATTTTAATGAAAGTTTACATAGACTCAAGGTTTCTAATCATTCATTGTTGAACTTTTTTACCTGCCCACTCCCCTAATTCACTCTTCTCCTTGAAAAGTAAAACTTTCATTGTTATGCAATCCCTCCCCCCAGGTTCACTCCACTGTGCAGCCTTATTCAGGACTCCTGTCATAACAATAATACCCAATTGTATATCCCTTTTAGACAGTTCCCTCCCTCATCTGTTTCAATGCAGTATACATCATTCCACCCCTCCTTCTCTGTCTTCCCTCAACCCCCATGTCAGTCCCATTTTACAACAGTAGGCCTATGCAATATTTGTCCTTTTGTGACTAACATATTTCACTCAGCATAATGTCCTCCAGGGTCATCCATTTTGAATAATATTTCATGAGTTCCTTGTTTTTCAGTGCTACGTAGTATTCCATTGTGTGAATATACCAGAGCTTCTCTATCTATTCATTTGTTGATGGGAACTTGGGTTGTTTCCAGCTCTTTTCTATTGAGAACAAAGCCACAATAACATGGGTGTGCATATATCTGCTTGGGTGGTGGTTATGGTTTCTTGAGGGTAAATTCCCAATAGTGGAATTGCTGGGTCAAATGGTATTTCTATTTGCAACTTTTTGAGAAAGCACCATACAGCCTTCCATAGTGGTTGCACTATTTTACACTCCCACCAACAGTGAATAAGGGTTCCAATTTCTCCACAACCTCACCAGCATTTGATGTTTGATGTTTTGCTATTCTTACTGGGGTGAGATGATATCTCATAGTTGTTTTGATTTGCATCTCTCTTAGAGTTAGGAATTTTGAACATTTCTTTATATGTTTGTTTGCCATGTGACTGCCTTCTTTGCTGAAGTGTCTTTTCATATCCTGTGCACATTTTTCAATTGGGTTATTTACCTTTATCTTGTTGTGGTGCTCGAGTATTTTATAAGTTCTAGTTATAAGTTCCTTGTCTGACATGTCATTACCAAATATTTTTTCCCAGTCTGTGGCTTCCCCTTTTTACCCTGTTGGAGCAGTTTTTGGATGTGCATAGGGATTTGATTCTTAGAAGGTCCCATTCATCTATTTTATCTCCTCCTGGTTGTAGATTTCCCAGGATGCTTGGAAGCTGTTTATGATGTGGATTAGGACTTCGACAGTTCTTCCAAGCTTTTCTTTAATGAAGTTTATAGTTCTTGGTTTTAGTCCTAGGTCCATAATCCACTTTGAATTGGTTTTTTGTGTATGAAGTGAGGTGTGAATCTTACTTGAGTTTTCTGCAGATAATTTTCTGAGAACAATTCTTGGGAGTAGTGGAAGAAGAAGAAACTTTGGTCAATGAGTAGACTCATTTATTGGTGGTTTTAAAGATAGAGCAATTGCCATTTGTATTAATCAGGATTAACTAACTGCCATAACAAGCAATGCCAAAATGGGTCTTAATGTTAGTATGAGCTTATTCCTCATTAGCACAAGAGTTTAATGTTTGCTCACACAATAGCTCCATTTGAGATACTCTTTGGGAAACTTTCCTTCAAGTAGATTCCAGGACCAAGCCCTTTCTATATTGTGGTCCTTCATAACTTCAGTCATCACTGGACTCTTTGCATTCAGGAAGATGCAGGAAGAGAGAGAGAGACTCATCATACATGGGTGGGTTCTTGGAAACAGACTTGCAGGTGACAAACATCACTTTTACATAGGGAAACTATGAAATATAATCTAACTATATGCCTAGAGAGAAAAAAATCGATGGTGAATAACTCAGCTTCAAAGTATGCCCACAAAGACCCCTTGAGAATCTAAGATGGGTAGAGAACGTTGTTGGAGATGAGCTCAGGGAGCTGAGCAGTGTGAATGCTAGAAGGACCATCCATGTGAACACTGGTTTCCTTTAATGTAAGGGTGGACTTTAGGGTGTGGAAATCGATTATGAGCCAAGTGCCCAAATTCTCTAGGAGTGAGCCTGACTGAACAGATGCCATTCAGAGAATGCCAGCAATGAAGAGAGCAATGTGAAATCTCCTCTGGAGACCAGATCTCTTTTCTGGCCTTTCCCCTGAGTAGAGACTTCACCTCCTCCTTCCTTCCTACTCAAGGAACCTGGAAGTATGGTATCTATAGCCCAAAAGTCTGGGGGCTATTCCTCAAGGGCAGAACTAGGGTCTGATCATGCTTATGTACCACATGATCTGTGCATGGCCTCACCCAGTGGATCATCTATGACGACTGAAAGAGTGAACACATGTCTCAATATCCAGGAAGCATTTCGTGGTAAAATCAATGATTTTTATACTTGTCTTTTGTGGCCTAAAGATGAGGCAAGATTGAAGTTTTGGGTTTTGTTCATCTTTCACAGATCACCTCACAACCCTGCCCCATGTGCAGAAGTACCTAAAGTCTGTACGCTACATTGAAGAGCTCCAGAAGTTTGTGGAGGATGACAACTACAAGTAAGTCCTCGTGTTCCTCAAATTGGGTAGACCCACCTTCTTTCAGCTGTTGCCTTCAGATTTTTGGTATTTAAGGTAGTCTGGATCTTTTTGGAACCAAAAAGCTCCCTAAACAGATCCAAACACACTCATATTTGTGCTTACCACACAGGCCAGGGCTTCTAGAAAGACACCCCAGGGCTTATAGAAAGTTTCCCTTAACACACCCAAGTACACGTATGTGTGCACTCACCCTGTATACCATACAGCCGTGCTGTCTGAAAATCTTTTTTAATTTGTTTTTGTCTTAACCTCTCAGGTTCATTGTTCTAAAGAAAGAGATCTGTTAATAGCTTGACTTTTCCATGTTGTATGCAGAAAATGAATTTAAACTTCATAGTTGGATATACCTTTTAGGTAACCCTTTTTTTAGTTATAACAAGTTGCTCCTTCTCCACTGACACACAGCAGTCAGTGGAAGATGTCTCCAGGACAGCATTTTTCTGCGAACCTCTTTTATATATGGAATATCCTCTGAAACTGCCCGTTTTCTATAAGACATTCACTGTCAAGCCCTGTCCAAGGTCCTGTCTTCATCTGTATGCAGGCCCTGTAGCAGAGACCCACCCAGTTTCCACAATGAACCCTTGTGGATTCTAAGGCTCAATTTCCACTGGTTGTTCTTGGGCATAAAGATATTTCTTTGTAGCCCTGGGAACTTGCTAGCATGTCCATGTCCTTAGAGCCAATTTTTCATGTTAACTCTATCTGCCATGTTGATTAGATAGTTTCTTGGCTCATTTTGAGCTTGAGGTCAACTATAAACCTCTGTAATTTTCATATGCTCTAATATTATTATAAGTCTAAGACATCTTGCAGTTAATGATGTATAACCTCAATGCCAACTTTACATTTATTGTTGTTGTGTACCGTTGAGTTAGAACCAACCCATAGCTGACCATCTGGAGAGTTTTCAGAGGCAGATAATAACACGGGATGAGATTTTATCTCATTGTTGTTTCCAGTATACCATGATCCTTTGGAGTTCCATTATCCAAAATATGTTTTATCTCTTCCAGTTTTATGCCTATGAATTTTATCAGCTCAATTAATTTGTCTTCATCTAAGTCCTTGAAAACTCTGGAGTGCTGCGGCTGCTGCCAACATACTCAGGTTACCGGTGATCCATTTACCAGGACCTTGGGAATGACTGTTCCAGCAGCTGCACAGCTGACCAGCTCTGCAGTCGTGATTGGTAGTCTCAAGTATAAATCAGAATCTCCTAGAAAGTTTTCTAATGTACAGGTGGAGCCAGGAAATCTATATTTCTCAGAACTCCTCATGTAGTTCTGATGATCAACCATTTGAGAACATAGAGTTATCTTTAGTTGTGAAGGTATAATGTTGTTGTTGTTGTTGTTGTTATGTGCCGTCGAGTCGTTTGCGACTCATAGCAACCCTGTGTACAACAGCCCTAAACCCTGCTCTATCCTGTGCCAATCTCATTGCCTCTGACACACCCATCCTGATTACCCCAGTCA
>NW_006399866.1:5716898-5719764 GCF_000299155.1 Elephantulus edwardii | reverse complement strand
ATCTTCAGTAGAATCTTGCTTGCATGTGAAATCAATGATATTGTTCTGTAGTTTCCACACTCAGTTGGGTTGCCCTTCTTTGGGATGGGAACAAATATAGACCTCTTCCAGTCTTTAGTAAAATATGAAAAAATACACAATTGTGCTATCTTACATAATTGTAAAAACAGTAGATGAAAGATAGAGATTAAAATTATATCTGCCACTCAGTGAGCTCATTTTATTTAGAAAGTATTTACTCTTCCTGAAAAGAGTACCCCTGGAGGGAAAAATCATTCCCACATAGGTTCTGGGATAATATTTTCCATCATGTGCCAGTATTGAAATGAGAAAAAAAAAACCACAACGCAGTAGATTTTCATTAACTCTAATATCCTTTAAGGGGAGAAAATGGTCTATAAATACTTCTGACCATGAGATAATCCTTGGACAAGTTACAGATCATGACTAATTACTCCCTCCATCCTGAAGGACATTTACACCCCCAGTACTTGATGTTAAACAACAGTGGCAGCCTGAGTTTTATAAAGATCCTTTGTTATGGTCACAGTGGGCAAACAAGTGGAAAGTATGCATTTTCACTCTGCGTCCCCAGACCCATGGCAAGCAGAGGGTGGTCAGTAGGAAGGCCTTCTTGATGAGGTCCTGGCTCTGAGTGGCAGGAGGTAGGCGGCCCCTGAAGAGCCCATACGTCACAGCCCAGCTCATGCTCTGGAGACTTGCTCCCCATCCCAAAGGATACAATGGTTTACTTATTACATTTAATACATTGTGTTTCTAACATCCTGTCCCCAGCTGCTTTGTAAATATTGTGCCAACGGCCCAGCCAGTGCTTTGTTGTTCTTGGCCATTTTTTCTATTTTTTTAATTTAAGAAAAATTACCCAAATTCCTATCATATAAAGAATTTTAACTATTAGCATTAAGTAAGCTAATGTCAGACATTTTTCTCTGTGTGTGTGTGTGTGTGTATATATATATATATATATATATATATATGTGGATGGACTGATGGATAAATACAGAGTAGAATTTCTTAAAATTGGGCATACTATACTCGCTATTTTCATTAAAAGCATTCATTTTCATTTAACAAAAAAAGGAACTAAAATAAAACTTAAGGAATTAAATGTTTCTTCACCTCTGGAGATATTGTCTTTTTAAATATCCTTCTGAGTTTAATAAAGAGAGATCATGAAAAATGAGAACTTTGGGTCAATAAAAACTTTATTTTAACTACATTTCCATTGTGGTCAGTCAGTTGACTATAAAAGAAAAGAACAGAAAACATTAGCACTGTGCCCCTTCCTTTGCTTCCTCTTCATGCCCTCCTTGGTTTTTGTTAGGTACCACAGAGTCCAAGTTTACAATATAAACTTGGGAATGATAATTCCTACTATTTAGTAATTTTAAACAGATTCCATTCAGGCCACCTGTTGTTTTACCACAAGAGTCTTCCCTCTTAATTCAAACGCTTGTTTAGGAGATTTCATCCTGAAGTAGGATTTCTAATTATTATGCTGCACCCTCTCTCACCAGATGCTACCAGAGGGCCACTAGTTCTGAGTCTTTCTTCTGTAGCCCAAGGAAATTGGGGAAAAAAGGATCTCTGGCACCATCAAAGCATGGGTCCTTTTAGATATGTAAGTCTTTAAAAAAAAATCCTTTCCTCCACCTAGTTCGGGGCTATAATCCATTCCTAAAAGAAGATATCCACAGATCTCAAACCCTACCCATGTGGGGACTTTTCATTTCCATCCATTAGTACCAAGTTCTCTACCCATATAATCTGTTTCTCCCCTACATCTATTTTCTCGTAAGAGAAAGATGAGATCTCCCACTTGGAGCTACAGAGAAATCTCAAAGGACAGGAGTTAAGCCAGTCTATGTTGCAACTTTTGTCATAACTTCAGAAAAAAATAAATCTTTTTTTTTCTTTCCTCCAAGTTGCAAGTTCCTTGCAAGTTGTGAAAGTTAATGACTTTAGATTATACACCTCAATTTGCTTAGCTTCAGCAGGCAAGACATTTTATTAATAAGCCTTTATAATTGTTTGTTAGCTTTGTTGGGAGAGGGAAAGTCTGGAATCTGGCTCCATACTGTTATTTTCACCCAAGCATTCTTTAAAAACAAACCAAGAGTGAGATGTGAGTCCTCCCACCTTGTCCACTGTCTGATATTTCTCTGGTAGCATCTGGTGAGAGAGGGTGCAGCATAATAATTAGAAACCCTGGTTCAGATCAGAAAGTCCTGGATTTGAGCCTCTGCATTTCTTTTACTAGCCCTGTGAATTTGGGAAAGCTACTTAACATCATTGTTCTTCAGTTTCCTCATCTATAAAATGTGTTCAATAAATATGCTTAGTTCATAGTGTTGTTCTAAGACTTAACTCATTTGTCCTCAATAAACAGACAACTAGAATTACTCTTTTTACTTTGTCATCTTTTACCATTGTTTTCCAGATACAAAAATGGGAACTTAGAAAAGTGAAGGTGGTCTCCAGCATACCTGGCAGGATTCCTGTGTTCCATGTTTGCAGATAGCCTTTAACATAAATCCATTCTCCCAACCCCAAGCATACACATATTTACTTAACCTCTGTGATGTACCAAAGCACATCTTATCTTATGAATTTTTTTCTTTTCAGATTATCTCTCAGAATCGAACCAGGAAGCAGCTCTCCAAGACTAGTTTCTTCCAAGGAAGATCTTGCAGGTATTGTAGCCACTTCAGATGGGAGCACATCCACTAATAGACTAAACGTAATGCCAAGATTGGCTTTTTTTAAAAATTTTTTAATTTTTTATTTTTTTTACACAGAGGTTTTGGATTTCCATTCATTCATTGCCGCAATTTTCTCCCTTCCC
>NW_006399866.1:5686085-5713543 GCF_000299155.1 Elephantulus edwardii | reverse complement strand
GAGAGCCAACATTGTTCTCAATGGAGAGAGGCTAAAGGCATTCCCTTTTAAGAACAAGATTGGCTTTGACTATGCACTCAAAGAGCACAGTTGTGTTTGCAGGTTAGCCAACTCAGCTGTCCCTGCTTTCCTCGCTCACAGCCTTCCCACAGCTGCCTGCCCAGGCTCCATGATCACATGGGACACATCTGTGTTGAGGAGTCCTGGAATAATCTGATGTTGGCACTTGATATCAAACAGCCCCAAGAGTAGCTGGATCAAGACCCTTTTTGGGACCATACAGTGAGTAGAGAAAGCACTAGGGACTTCTGCACACCACTTGACCTTATCATAAACATTCTGCCCAGAGTCAAGTCTTGTGCCCTGATGAAGTGCTCAGAATGGTTGAGGCTTTGGGTGCAACCAGACACATGGGACATTGCTGCATCTTCTTGGTTTTATTCACATATTTGGAGGGAAAGGGGAGACCCACCCACAAGTGTCTCCTAAGAAATGAATCCTCAAGCTTTAAAATCATAAACACTTGGGTTGAGACCTGAGTTCTTTTGCCCTGGTTTTGTCACTTTACCTTTCTGGTCTTCTGATGAGTGGCCTCATACAGGTAATAGTCCTCATCTTAGATAGTTGTTGGGAGGCTTTGCTAATTTCATGCTTATAAAGTATCCTGCATAGACTGCACGTTGTGAAAATATACATGCTGTTGAATGCTTTGTTGTTATTGTAATGGTTACTTCTTGTTAGTATTCCAGCCAACTTTCAGTGGCTAGTTCTGCTCTCCTCTACTGCTGCCCAGTGAGGGAGTCAATGAGGGGTTGTGGATGGGAGAGGCAGATGGTCCCACTACCTTTCTTCCTGCTAGTTTCCTGTACTCATTGTGGGAGAAATTTGGGTCACTAATCACTACAATCTTAAGTAAGTTATTTCATTCAGACCTTTGGGGGTTGGTTTCTTATTTATAAAATGGAGATAGTAACTTTGTCCTAAGAATGTGGAAATGTCAAAATGAAACTATTTTTCCCTTTATTTTTTTCATTATACTAGGTTTTTTACAAAATTTGAATACATTGTTTTCCAGACCAGATTCTTCCAATTTCCCCTCACCCCCACCCCCATCAAATGTCCAACCCCATGATTAAACCCCTGTCCCCCTGCACATCCTATTTTGGAAAGATAGTTGGTATAGTCTGACTTGGAGAGTGTATTCACTAATTATTTGATTCTCTGACTTGCTTGGCTAGCTCCTCTTTGAGGAAGAGACCAGGCCTCCCACCCCTGCCTTTTCCTCCAACCCAGATCTGCACCACTATCTCTTCTACTGCAAAGGTTGGGGAAAAGGCCTGAGTGCGTACCAGGAGCTAGGGTGTATACCAGAGGGTGTGTACTAAAACTGCTAATTAGAGCTCAAGAACGTGGCTACTCAGTGACACATGGAACTAAAGAAGAGCTGAATTTACCAGCCTGTTTAAATCCCTGCCCAGGATGGACACCTGTGCCTAGGAGCCAGGAGCGTGGATGCAGGCCCTAGCTCAGCATTAAGACTCAAACTTGACTTTCCTTCCCATCCACCATCACAACTGCCTAGTTGTGTTGTTTATCAGACAACTTCTAGCTAGAAACAAAGTTGATCCCAGATGGTTTTCATAAAGAGACTAATGAAGAGAACTAATGAAGCATGGTAAGATTCCTAGTAGACCTAGGCTGAAGGACATGGGGAAAGAAAAATGTTACTAGCTTAGTGTTTACCAAATCACAAAAGAGCTGTGGTTATTTAAAAAAAATAGATGCATGCATGAAACAAGAAAGTAGGAAGCAATATCCTGACCTCTGTCTCCCCCAGCTCTCCAGTTGTTGCCAGAGCCTTCCATTGGTAAAACCTAGCTGGAAGCCACAAGAGAGGAAAGAGATGCATTACAGGGGTCAATCTTCTAGGGCCTTGAGCAGGGCAGAGAATACATCTAGATGGGCAAAGAAAGAGCACCCAGCTTTACCCACCTGACCTCAGTTCCTCCATCTGTAAAGTGGGAGCAATACCTCTTTCAAAGGGTAGTTGTGATAATTTATTGAAGATAATTTAATTTGAAGAGTCAGCACAGTGCCTGACACATAGAACATATTCATTGTTTTAATAATTTAGTGCTACTAAAGCAGAAATACTACAAATCAGTGGCTCTAACAAATGGAAAGAAAATGTATTCTTACTATTTTGGAGTCTAGATGTTCTAATTCTGGATGGCATCTCTAAGGGAAAGCTTTTTCTCTCCTTAGCTCTGGAGGAAGGTCCTTGTGTCTTCTGAGATTCTCCTCATGGATGATCTAAATGTAGGTTGGCATCTCTGGTCCTTATATCTGCTTCCTAGCTTGTTTGTTTAATCTCTGTTATGTCTCAAAAAAGCCAGATTCAAGATACACCCTGTACTAATCCTATCTCATTAGCATAACAAAGACATATCAATGATATTATAACCACGCGATATAGAGGTTAGGAATTTTAGTGTAGCTTATTTTATTTGAATCAAGGCTTACAAATTCATACAAAGCTTCATGTAATCATTCACTGGCATTTTGTTTTGTAACATTAATTGTCATTGGCTAATAAAATTAATTAATTACACCATATAACTCACACATCACCATCCAATTAGAACAAACTCACAGCTGACTCTCCAGTGGGGTTTTGAAGGCTAAAATGGCACTGGAGGATATTGTCCATATTTCTTCCTTGGAGCCATTGATGGATTTGAACTGCCAGAGAGGTGCGGCCCTTGGGTGAGCAATGGCCAACTCCCTACTGACCACGCTACCAGAGCTCCTTATTGTACATTGTCATTCCCTTACAACTCATATTGGTGGTGGTGGGGAATACAATTCAGTCCACAGCACTTAAGTGATTTGTGATATTATTGTTAACCTTATCATTCTGCCTCCATCACTGAATCAGCCTTCAGATTTTAGCTAATTATATGGGAAGCCTTCCCTAGCTCCAGACCTCCTGTCATAGCACAAGTGGGCAAACTATGGGCCACATCAAGCCCACGTATGTTTGGATCACAGCCACATCCTTTTATTGACATACTGCCTGTGGCTACCTTCATACCACAACAGAACTGAGCAGTTGCAACAGAGACCCTTTAGCCTAGAATGCTTACTTTCTGACCTTTCACACTGACCGTGTTGCAGCTCTCTATCTTCCTCTGTAGTGCGTCTCTCTTTAGTAACTACACAGCTCTCTGTTTGCTTAACGGTTCTGTGACTGTCTTCACTGTAAGGCTGAACTCTTCCTGAAGTAAGGGTCAGACCTGGAATTTCCAAAGCCCCTCACATACAGTCACTTGCTAAATACCTGTGAGTACCTGCTTGGTCCCTTCAGCCCTGACCTGCAAGCTGCTCGGCTCTCGGGTCACCTGCCCCTCTCAGTATGGCAGCTCCAGAATGGGCTGACTACTGACCAACTCCCTTCCGGGAAAGTGCTGATGCTGCAGTTTTCACACGGAGCAAGTCCCGGCTCACAGGAGTGTTTCCTACCAATTTTCCAAATCCTTGGCTTCAGCCCTGGAAATAGGATGTTTAGGTTTTCATTGATCATCAGATGGGCTAGGAGTATCTAGAAGACTTTAGACCACTCTGTGGTCCCAGCTTTGTACTTGTACCTCAGATGACTGAGAGGCAAGATGCCACAGCAGCCATGGAACACAGAGGATTTGGGGGAAGGTGGGAACAAAGGGCAGCTCCAAGGAGGCCTCCCCCAGGTCTGGCAGTTAGACTGCACTGCGTGGCAGGAGCCCGCCCTTACACAGGGACAGGAATGTGCCTCTTACAGTCCTAAGAATGGAAGGAACGCAGCTTCCCTCACCTCCTCACAACGGGGGTTTATGCTTCATCTCTGGCCTCTCTATCCAGCAGTCAATAGTTACTCTATACACTCTCTCACACACACACATACACACAGGAAGACCCCCAAGGTGCATTCATTTAATTTGTTCACTTAAGATACGCATGCCAAAAGCCTGCCGTTCAGTCAATTACTTGCTGTAGGCCAGGTGCCCATTGAGAGTAAGACCACAGAGTTTACATTTTAGTGGAGAAGACAGGCAGCAAAAGCCATGAAGGGCCAGGAGAGCACAGTGAGACCCAGAGGCCAGTGTGAGCCCCGTGGAGATGGCTTGGTGGCCCTCTGACCCTTCTGTGAGCTGCCCCCACATCCCTACCTGACTTCATTGCGTCTCAGATTGGAGTGGCCCTCATCCTGGCATCACGGGCAAATCTTGGTTGCGGTTTGCCCTAAGACTTTGTTTAATGTCAAAAGTGATCCTGAGTTGGGGCTACGCCTTTGTCTCTGGGATGTTCCTGAACCTCACAGAGAGCTTCCACTACTCTGCACCCCTCAAGAAGCGCCTGTGCAGAGTTCCAGGCCAACAGATAGACTGTGAGGAAGAAAGTGGAGAGACTGTCTCAGTTTCTGGATCAGTAGAGAGAGGGAAGGGAGAAAGGCCAGGAATGCCACATTTTCAATTTTTCTCCCCTATGTAATGTTTGGTTTATATAAATGAATTAATATTTTCCTGGAGAGCACAAAAATCATAAAAAGCATTGACCCCCAGACAGGGCAAAAAATGTTTGTGTGGGCCTTGGAACCAGTGAAGACATTTCCAGAGTTTGCTAGTCCCGCCTTCAGGTGGCTCAACCAACCAGCAGGGTTTTTTTGAAGATTCCCTGGCAGCAGAGAGAGCCCATGGAAAATCTCTGCCTGGCGCAGGTTTCTAAACTCATACCATCAGACACACCATTTTATCTTCCTTTGTTTTAGTGCCTTGAGGTTAAAAGTCCAAGCTCTATAGTCAGGCAGAGTAAGTTCAAAACCCAGCTCTAACATTTCCTAGCTGTGGAACCTTGAGCAATTGGCTTAATCTTTCAGCGCCTCAGTTTTCATATTGATGAAATGGGAGCAGTCCTTACTTCACAGGGCTGCCAGGAAGGTTGACCAAGACTGTATTAGTAAAAGGCAGTTTGGCGCTTCCTCCAAAAGCTGGACATAGAAATTCCATATGACCCAGCTATTCCACTGCTTGGAATATACCCCAACAGAATGAGAACTGAGGCACAGAGACTTGTACACTAGTGTTCATTGCATTATTCACCATCACCAGAAAATGGAAATGCCCAGATGTCCAACCCCAAGCAAATGTCTTGAGAAGTTAAGGCATGTTCACAGTGGAATACTTACTATGCAGCATGCAGGTGCAATGATTTTGTAATTACTACCTAACTTGGGAAGACTGGAGAGCATTATGCTGAGTGAACTCAGTCCCATAAAGACAAATACTATATAAAACCTTTATTGTAGAATGAGTATGAGGATCCAAGGGGGGGGTGGAGGGTGGAAACACAAGGGTGAGGATGGGAGAGGGACAAGGGTCACACAATTTGAGGGGGAGGGGGTAGAGGAAGTGAGAAAGATACAGTGTAAAAAAACAATGTATTTGAACTTTGTAAATAAACCGGTACAAAACTTTTTAAAAAAGCTTTTAGCATAGAGCCTGGCACATACTTCCCACTAGGTATTGCGAGCTCTTCTCCCTCAGGGTAAGCTCGGGTGCTTTGAATACAGGGCAGTAGTCTGAGACAGGAAGCACACTGTACAAGAAGTCAGAGCCTCTCACTTCAGCTCCCACTCAGCCACTCACCAGCTGTTGCAGCCATTACTGCTGCATAACAGGACACCCCAGAATTAGACACACAAAACAACACTTTATTACACCCTTTGATTCAGGAGTTGAAGACACAAAAAAACCACGTTATTATATCTGTCCACTGGACTCATGGGTCAAGGAAGTCAGACTGCATGGCTGGATGGCTTGTCTCTGCTCTGCATTATCAGAGGCCTCTCACACAATGGCTGGAATTATGTGGCAGCATTTTCATGTACGTGCTTGGTACTTGATGGTTAGCTGAGACTGGATACTTGTGTGGCTGACTCAGGGTAGTTGTTGTTGTTGTTATGTGCCATCGAGTCATTTGCGACTCATAGCGACCCTATGTACAACAGCCCTAAACCCTGCTCTATCCTGTGCGAATCGCATTGCCTCTGACACACCCATCCCGATTACCCCAGTCACTGAATCAATCCACCTCATAGAGGTCTTCCCCTCCTGTGCTGTCCCTCCACCCTCCCAAGCATGATGTCCCTCTCCAAGGACCTGTCTCTCCTTACAACATGTCCAGAGTATGTCAGACGAAGCCCCAGAATCCTTGCCTCCAAGGAGTAGCCTGGTTTAACCTTCTCCAGGATGAATCTGTTTGTTTTCTTGGCAGTCCATGGTACATTCAGTACTCTTCTCCAGCACCACAGCTCAAAGGCATCAATTCTCCTTCTATCCTCCCTAGTAATTATCCAGCTCTCTGATGCGTAACAAGTGACTACAAAGACCATGGCCTGTATCAGGCTCACTTTAGTCTCCAGAGAGATACCATTGCTCTTGAGTACTTTAGAGAGGTCCCTAACAGCAGACTTTCCCATTGCAATAAGTTTTTTTATTTCCTGACTGCTGGTGCCAAGAGTGTTGACCGTGGAGCCGAGCAAACTGAAGCTGTGAACAATCTCAATCTCTTCACCATCCATCCTGATGCTACCAATTAGTCCAGTGGTGAAAATCTTTGTCTTCTTGACATTGAGCCTCAGTCCATCCTAAAGGCTGCAGTCCTTGACCCTCTGCAGCAAGTGTATGAGGTCCTCCTCAGTTTCAGCAAGCAAGGTTGTGTCATCTGCATAATGCAGATTGTTAATAGATCTTCCACCAATCCTGACGCCACACTTCTCATAGAGCTCAGCCTGTCGGATAATCTGCTCTGCATACAGGTTGAAAAGGTAAGGAGATAGGACAATCTGAAGATTGCACTAGAGCGTAGAGAAGCCAAAGCACAAAGAAGAATTCAAGATACTAAAGAGCTGAACAGAAGATTCCAAAAGGCAGCACGGAATGACAAAGCAAAATACTGCAATGAAATGTGCAAGGAGCTAGAGTCGGAAAATCAAAAGGGCCAAACTCGTTCAGCATTTCTTAAGCTCAAGGAACTGAAGAACAATTCAAACCTAGAGTTGCTATAATCAAGGATGCTTTAGACAGAATATTAAATGATCCAGGAGGTATTAAAAGAAGATGGAAGGAATATACTGAGTCATTGTATCAAAAGGAATTGGCAGATACAGAAGAATTTAATGAAATAACATTTGAGCAAGAGCTTATGGTGATGAGGGAAGAAGTTCAAGCTGCTTTGAAGAAAATAGCAAAAAATAAGGCCCCAGGAATAGATGGTATACCAATTGAAGTATTTCAGATAACAGATACTGCCCTGGATGTGCTCACCAAGTTGTGCTAAGAAATCTGGAGAACAATCACTTAGCCAACTGACTGGAAGAGATCTATATTTGTTCCCATTCCAAAGAAGGGTGACCCAACTGAGTGCGGAAACTACAGAACAATATCATTGATTTCACATGCAAGCAAGATTCTACTGAAGATTATCCAAAAAAACAACTCAGGGTAGTCGTCAGACTCTTATGCAGCAGCAGCCGGCTTTCCCACAGCATGAGTGCCTTAGAGAGGAAGGTGGCAGCTACGTGGCATCTTTATGGCTTGGCTTCAGAAGTTACATGATGTCACTTCTGCCTTACTCTATCACAATATCACAAAGCTCTTACTGGTCTCAAGGAAAGGTTCAAAGACTCTACCACTAAATGGAAAGTGTTAAAGAATTTGAGGGCATATTTTCAAACCATCATAGCAGCTGTTACTTGGTAGGAAAACAAGCTCTGAGAGGTCAGTAATAATGAGAATAATAATAGCAGCAAATGTGCAGAGTGCTTACTCCTACCCAGACACTGTTCTCAGTACAGCCCGTGTTCTCTTTCAGGGAATCCTTTCAACAGCCCTGTGAGATGGTTGTTGGTGTGACATCCACCTCACAGCTAAAGATGCCAAGGCTACAAGAGACAGGGCCCTTCTCTCAGCATCACAAATAAAATAAGTGCAGAACCAAGAGCTGAACCCAGGGGTCAAGACAGATACACTGCTTGGCCTCAAGTTTCTGTAGTCATACATGTGGGTGACGTGTGAAGTAGTCACAATGCACGTGGGGGCCTCAGAGCCACCATACCCTGTCCTCTTTACCTCTAATGCAATATAAGTTATCCTTCTGTCCTGTGTGACAACCTTGGCATGTCCATGACTAGCCTATAGACATGTTGAGTCAAACACTGTCCCTGTTGGATACTCACACAGAAGGCAGGAGTTCTGTTTAAGAATCAGAACTCCAGATCTTGTTTATTAAATTCCTTTGACCAGGTTGGAGTGTTTCAGGCTCAACTGCTATAGCAGGAGAGCAGGGCTGCCTGGTCTTTCTCTGGCCCTTACTGTTTCTCCTCCTCCCTTGGCCTGAGGGAGAAGTTGGGAGGATGCACATGGTCTTCACAGGCCTTCAGCTCTCTTGGAGCACAGAGCTGTCTAGGAGTAGTCAAGAAAGCGAATACTTCCTGTCATAGATATAGCATGGGTGATTCCACAGATCACTTGACCTTGGAAACGACAAATTCCTTCTGGGGCCACTTGTAGCCTTTTCCATAAACCTTCAGATTCTGGTGCCCACAGTCAGCTTCTTGCCACTGTGTCAAGACTTAACACAAGCCCACACCAGCTCTCCTTAAATGAAGCCCCCTGCCTTTTTCTTGGCCTGAGTGCAGTTAAACTATGTAGACTTCATTGCCCTCTGGTATGGCCAGGTTGACTGGGGACATAAGATAAGCTCCCCAACTAGTTCATGGAAGTCCTCTTCACTCATTGTGCCTGCGATCGTCTCTCTGGAAAGCTAATTTCTATGCCCTTTTATATCTATAGGATGAGTGAGGTTCTCAAGAGCTGGGAAGCTAGTTCTTGCCCTTTTACTCTAGAATTCCATCTTTGCCCCTCCTCCCTTCTTGAAGTCGCTCATCGTAATAGCCTGTTATATCACAGCTAAGCAGAAGAGGTGAAATTCATACCTAGTTCTGTCTAACTCTGTTGCCCTGCTGTCACATAGCTTTACACAAGCCCAAGTGGCTTCCCTGATATTCCTCTGCTCTGTGTTCCCTGTGGCCGGGGAATCTGGGCTTTCCTGTTGCAAGGAGAAAGCCTCTCAGTTGCATAAGAGCCTGCGGGCAATTGGATGCCTTCTTTCACATTTGAGTGATGTTTGAGTTTGATCTTGGCTCCCAATAAGGACCTGTGAGAACTGCATGGATGAAACACAAAGAATGTTTGAAACACAAACAAAAGCAACCAGCTCACAGGCTCCATCGTGAGATCTGTCCAGAGAAGGTTTTCTACATAAACTGATGTTTTGTGCATGGGGGTCCAGTGCCTCAGAGAGCTGCAGGACTCTGGCAGACCAAGAGAGGGCCCAAGTCGCTGGTCTGAGAGGAGGACCTTCAGCTTGTGAAGGGACAACACCTGAGAAGCACATCAAATTCAATGAGGGTACACTTCGTGCCTCAAGTGTGCAATGTGCCTTTAAAAGTTCCAGATTGTCATTCCCTTCTGTCTAACGGGGAAACTGAGGTTCCAAAGGATAAGGAGACTCGTCTGTGAGCTTCCACTCAACGAAGGACAGAGATTGGACTAGAACCTGAGTCTCGTGACTCTTGAGTTTTTTGCCCTTATGCCGCAGCTGCCTTCTATTACTTTCTGATGTGAGACTTTGAAAGCACCCGCCAGAGAAGCTGCAGGCCTGCCAGACTACTTAAATAGGGCAATGCTGACCCAGAGCAAGGCCACTCATATGCTGGTAGAAATCCGTGGGAATGAGACTCCCTGTCCCAGTCCGGTGTCCTTCTCAGCAGAGCCAGCTCCTTTGTAGGAAGGAGCACCACACCCAGCCATTCAGCAAATGCAGCATCCCAACTGTTTGTCTGTTCTGGTGCTAGGAACCAGTGCCTGCATCCTGGAGCCGGAGACTCATAGGGAAAGTAGGTAGTAGATAAGTAATGGCACTAGGTTCCTTGATTAAAAGCAAACCGTGATGTTCCATACACAGCACCATGAGAACAGATGAGGAGGACAGGGCACTCCTCTCCACCCGCTCAGATAGATGGGCCTTGGTATGAGAACTGTGGTGTGTAAACTGTGTAGAGTTCTGAGCCTCCTTTTTCAGCAAAATTACCCATTTGTCTTCTTAGGGACCCTGTTAGTACAGTGGTTTAATTGTTTGGCCACTAACCTGAAAACTAACAGCTTGAACCCAAGGGCCACTTCAAGGTGGAAGCAGATAGCATTCTGCATCTGTAAGGGTTTTTAGTATTGAAAATACTATAAGACAGATCTACTCTGTACTGTGGCATCATTCTGGGTCAGAGTCAACTTGATAGCAAAGGTTAAAGGGTTGTCTGCTTTAAAGCTTGAAGTTGCAGGGCTGGAGGAGCAGCAGTTTGTGAACACTAAAACATTCCCCTGGGATCAGCACTTCTCTGCTGCCATTTTTCTATGTTTTCTCCTAAGAGCAAGAATTAGGATGAACAGGAATTCATTTCTCGGGTACTTTGGTTTGCCAAATATTCTAGGTTTGTCTGCTATGAACTACCTGAGGGACAGGGGACAGTGTAGTTCTTAGTAATACTCTGGTACCAGCTAGTGCCCAGGGCCCATTTATCTTCCTTTCTCTGGACACCTAGACTAGGGGAAAAGGGACAGTATTGTATGTGTTCCAGCCCCAAGTGTGGATGTTGCCTCTGCATGGCTGCCTGAGAAGGAAGGCATTATGGCAGAGGCCTGATGGGGTTAGGAGAACAGCACATTGCTTCTGAGATACCTTCCGTTAGAATTACAAATGAAACACAAGATAACCTTCCTCACGCAACTAAAACTGATAATTTTCTCTGGCCTTCCTTTATTACACAAATTCCTTCCTTTTTAGCTTTTTTTCTTCACATCTCACAGACATTGATTTCCTCAGCATCTTCTCTGCACTTTTCACTGAATAACTCCCTGGATCACCTTGCTTATATCAGAAGTTCCACAACTCCTGTGTGACGACAAAAACACATCCATCCAACTTCACACCCTTTCTACCAGTGGCCTATCCAGGCCTATGTAACCAGTGACCCCTAGATAGCAGACCTAAACTGAACTTGTCATAACCCCCCTCTCCTGCAACGTCCTCCATGAGTGAGTGGTGCCGCCTAACCAAGGATTACTCTGACTCATTTCTGTCTCCACGCTCCCTAGAAAGTCTAGCTCCTGGACACCTCTCATCCACATCTTTTCCTCCTGGGATATATATCTGAATCTTGGCCACATCCAGTTGCTCTTCCAACTATAACCAGATCTGAGTTAGCACTGTCCCTTCCTAAAGGCTCCATGCCTTCCCTCCTTATAATCTGGGCTTCTCAGAAACCTCTGCAGCTTTTTCTGTGGACTCTCCTCTCTGTCCCATCTCTCATGTTCCCTACCCTTGATTCTCCAGCCAAATTTGTAGTTTCCTTTATAAGCGCTGTTCCTCATCATCTCTGGGAATTTGCATATGCTGTGAATTCTGCATGCATCACCGCTTCTGTCTGGACCTCTTGCTTCGTTATTACTGGTATTGTTGTGATAGTTGTTACTATAACTATATTTATCATTATGATTATTCTCTCATACAAAATTCTAGCATGTGATCTCCAGTCTCCTTTCTATCACCAAGGCCATATTTTTCAATTACCCGTCCTCCTTCTTTGTTTCCAACTTTTGAGTTCCAGTCACCACTTATTATTAATGGATCTTGACTGCACAATCCAAAGGCATCAATTTTTCTTAGGCTTCTTTATTCATTGTCCAGCCTTCACATGCACATGAAGTGCTTGAAATTCCAGATCTTGGGCCAGGCACCCCTTTATCTTTAAACTGGCATCCCTGCTCTTTGACATTTTCAAGAAGTTTGACAAGTTGAGTAATAAGCATATTAACACATTCTCTTTGTATATGTATCCAAATTAGCATTGTACTTCAGGATACATCTTGAAATACTCTTTTTGGCAATGAATGTGACACCATTCCTCTTTAATTTGTCATTCTTGGCCATCCTAGGCCACATGATTGTTTTCTTTTCACAGTGTCCAATACCAATATATTTCAACTCATTAATGCCTAGAATATCTTTATGCCTTCTTTTTTTTTTGGCACCTTCCAGTTTTCCTAGATTCATACTTTATGTATTTCTCATTCCTATGGTTAATGAGTGTTTGCAGCTGTCTCTCCTTATTTTAAGTCATGCCACATCAGCAAATAAAGGCCCCTATTGACTGACAGCTATACTCCATCCACATCATTAAGGTAGACCCTACTTTGAGGAGTCAGCTATTATTTAGTCATATTTTGAGTGCCTTCCAGCCTGAGGTCCTCGTCTTCTAGCACTATATCAGACAGCATTTCATTGCTATTTATAGAGTCTTCAAGGGCCCATTATTTCATAAGTGAATGGCCAGTCTTGCTTCTTGTTTAGTCTGTTATAATACAGAAACTTTATTGAAACCTGTCCATCAGGAGTGACCCTACTCGTATTTGAAATACCAATGACATAGCTTCAGTCATCACAACAGCACACAAATCACCAAAATATGAAAGTACACATAGACCTCACCTGATGAAATGCACAGGAATCACCCCAACTACATCCATGGAAAGAGCAGTAGAGAAACTCAACATCATTAGAACAAAGCTGAGGTATCTGTGGAACAGATCATCAATTGCTCATGGGAAAGTTAAGATTGAAGCTTAATAAAATGAAAACAAGTCCACAGGAACCAAAATACAATTTTCAAGATATCCCAACTGAATTTAAAAATCATTTCAAGAATAGATTTGAAAAATTGACTACTAATGACCTAAGGTGAGATGAATTGTGGGATGACATCGAGGATACCATACTTGAAGAAAGCAAAAGGTCATTAAAAAGACTGGGAAGAAAGAAAAGGCCAAGATGAATGTCAGAAGAAACTCTGAAACTTGGTCTGGAATATAAAGAAGTGAAAGCAAAAAATGAATAAATAAAAAAGAAAAAAATGGAAAAATAAAAATACATTATGAAGTGAAAGAACTGAATAAAAAATATCAAAGAGCAGCCTTAGAAAACAAAGCAAAGTATTATAATAAAATGTGCAAAGACCTTGAGATAGAAAATCCAAAGAGAAGGAACACATTTAACATTTCTCAGGATCAGCAAACTGAAGAGAGATTAAAGCCTTGAGTTACAAGAATGAAGAAGTCTGTGGATAAAATATTGAATGATGCAAGAAGCATCAAAAGAAGATAGACAGCATGTACAGAGTCACTGTACCCAAAATAATAGGTCAATATGGAACCATCTCATAAAGGAGTTAGATGAACAAAAACTGAAGAAAGACATCCAGGTTGCTTTGAAGGCATTAACAAAAAGGAAGGCTTCAGGAATTGACAGAATATTATCTGGGATGTTTCAACAAGTGGATGCAGTCCTGGATATGCTCACTTTTTTGTGCCAAGAAATTTGGCCAACAAGACTGGTAAAGATCCCTCTTTGTGCCAATTAAAAAAAAAACAATCCAAAAAAGATGGAAATTATTAAATAATATACTGGTGGTGGTGATGGTGGTGTGCACCATCAAGTTAGAACTGACCCATAGTTTACCCTCCAGCAGATTTTCAGAGGCAGTAATCACAAGGGAAGAGATTGCCTGTCCTTCTCCTGTGGAGCAGCTGGCAAATTCAAACCACATGCTTTAGTGATTACATCACAGATTCTTACCACTAGGCCACCAGAGCTCCCTAGAACACTTAATTGTGTTCAAACAGAACCTGTACATAGAGCAAGAAACAGTCTTTCAAACAGAATAAGGAGATACTGCATGATTTAAAGTCAGGAGAGGTATGTATCAAAGCTCTTTCTTTTCATCATACCTATACACATGGACCTCACCTGATGGACGACACAGGAATCAGATTGTTTACCTCAGTGGTAAGAATCATTGGAGAAGCTCAATAACAGTTGTGAAAATAGGCTAGGTGCTAACTGTGGAACAGACCATCAGTTACTCATGTGCAAGTTCGAACTGAAGCTAAAAAAAGTAAAACAAATCCACAAGAACTAAAATATGACCTTAAGTCTGCCCCACCTGACATTAAAAAACCATCTGAAGAACAGTTTTGAGGTCTTGAACATGAATGAATGAAGACCAGATGAGCTATGGGATAATAGCAAAGATACTATTCACAAGAAAGCAAAAGGTTATTACAGAGACAGAGGAGGGGTGGGAAAGACCAAAATAGATATCAGAAGGGGCTCTTGACTATCACATTAAAATGTCAAGGAGCCAAAACAAAGGGAAGATACATTGAATTTAAAAGGTGGACAGAAGATTTTAAAGAGCAGTTAATGAAGACAAAGCAAAGTATTATAACAAAATGTGCAAAAACCTGGAGTCAAAATATCAAAAGGGAAGAACTCAATCAGCATTTCTCAAGCTGAAAGGACTGAAGAACAAATTTAAGCCTCTACAAGAGACCCTGAATAAACAAAACACTTCTGAGAAACAAAAATGAAGTGGGGGGTATAGCACTCCCTGACCTCAAAACACATCAGTAGTAACCAAAACAACATGATATTGGTACAATGACAGGCACATAGATCAGTGGAACAGAATTGACAACCCAGAAGTAGACCCAGCTATTTATGGTCAACTGATATTTGAAAAGGAAATAAAACCTCTCAAATGAGGAAATGACAACCTCTTCACAGATGGTGCTGGCAGAACTAGACTGCTACCTGCAGAAAGCTGAAACAAGATCCACATCTCACACCATACACAAAAATCACCTCAAGGTGAACAAGAGACTTAGGAGTAAATCCCGAAACTATAAAGTTCAAAAGAAACAAACGGGGATCAAGCTTAGAAGTCCTAGTCTGTGGTATAAAGAGATTGCTAAATATAGCCAGAAATGTACAGTCTGAAAAGGATAAAATAGATGAATGGGACCTTCTAAAAATTAAATCCCTGTGTTCATAAAAAACTTTTTCCAACAGGCTGAAAAGAAAACCTACTGACTGGGAACAAACATTTGGCAATACCATCTCAGACAAGAGTCTCATAACAAAAGTTTATAGAATATTCCTGGGCCTCTGCAAGAAAAAGTCTGATAAGCCAATTAAAAAGTGGGCAAAAGACATGGAGAGAATTTTCACAGAGGAAGATATTCAAATGGCCAACAGACAAATGAAGAAATGCTCCAAATCACTGGCAGTAAGAGAAATGCAAATCAAACTCATTCCAGTAGTGAAGGCAAAGTTTAATAGGATAGCAAGTAATAAATGTTGGAGAGGATGTGGTGAGATAGGAATTCTTTTACATTGTTGGTGGGGTTGTACATGGTCCAACTACTCTGGAAGGCAGTTTGGTGTTTCCTCAAAAAGCTGAACATAGATATGACCTAGCTATTCCACTGCTTGAAATATACCCCAAGAAAATGAAAACTGAGGCTCAAGTAGAAATTTATACACCAATGTTCATAGCATTATTCACCATCATAAGAACATAGAAACAGCCCAGAGTTCCAACCACGAACGAATGGATTGAGAGGTTGTGGTATAGTCATACAGTGGAATGCAGCACACAGGAGCAATGATTTTGTAAATTACTCTCTAACTTGGGAAGGACTGGAGAGCATTATGCTGAATGAATGAACTCCATCCTACAAGGACAAATACTATATAAAACCATTATTGTAGAATGAGTATAAAGATACAAGGTGTGGAGGAGGGAGGAAATACAGGGGTGAGGATGGGCATTAGGATGTTAATCATAGGGTTGCACAATTTAGTGGGTGGGTGGGTGAAGGAAATGGGAAGGATCTTTTGTGAAAAACAATGTATTCAAACTTTGTAAATAAATCAGAGTAAAATAAAAAATAAAATTTAAGCCTTGAGTTGGAATACTGAAAGATACAGTATGCAAAATCTTAGATGATCCTGGAAACATCAAAAGAAGATGGAAGGAATACACGAAGTCTCTTTCCAAAAAAGAATTGCCTGACATAGAACTATTTCAGAAAGTAGCATATCATCCAGAATCAATAAGAATAAAGGAAGAAGTTCAAGTTACACTGAACGAATTGGGATTAAAAAGAAAAATAAGGCCTCAAGGATTGATGGAATACCAACTGACATATTTCAGGAAACAGATGCTTCCTTGGGTGTTCAGGTTCTGCCAAAAAATCTAGAGGACAGCTACCTGGCCAACTGACTGAAAGAGACTCATATTTATTCCCATTCTAAAAAAAAAGAAAAAAGGTGATCCAACAGAATATGGAAATTATCGAACAATATCGTTCATAATCACAAGCAAGCAAAATATTATTGAAAATTATCCACAAAGTACATCAACAGAGAGCTGACAGAAATACAGGGTAGGTTTAGAAGAGGCTGTGACACCAAGAATATTATTGTTGATTTTGGATGAACCTTGGCTGAGAGCTAATATTGAGAAGAATAAAAATCCTAGAACACTCAGTTGTGCTCATGTGAAACCTAAACCTAGACCAAGAAGCTGTTATCTAAACAGAGCAAGGGAACATTACATTGAGTGCTTCAGGTATATATCCTTTATCCATACTTTTTAAATCTATATGCTGAACAGATCATTAGAGAAACTGGACTTTATGAAAAAGAATGTGGCATTAGGATTGGAGAAAGAGTCATCAGCAAGCTTCATTATGTAGATAACACAACCTTGCTCACTGAAACTGAGGAAGACTTGGAGCCCTTGCTGCAGAAGATCAAGGACTTCAATATGGATTCAATATGGATTGTATCTCAACATCAAGAAAACAAAAATCTTTGCTGCCAGGCAACAGACAGCATTATGATAGATGGAGAAAAGATTGAAATTGTTAACGATTTCATCTTGCTTGGATCCATTATCAACATCCTTGGCACCAGCAGTCTGGAAATCAAAAGGTGAGTTGCTTTTGATAAAGTCTGTTACCAGGGACTTCTCCAGAGTGCTAAAGAGCAGTGATGTTAGTGTAAAGACTGAGGTGTACCTGATCCAGTTTGTGGACTTCTCAGTTGTTTGCTATGCATCTGACAGCTGGACAGTGACCAGGGATGACAGTAGAATATTTGATGCCTTTGAGCTGTAGTGCTGCAGAAGAATACTGAACATACCATGGACTGCCAAGAGAATAAACGAGTCTGTCGTGAAGAAAGTGAAACCAGGTTGCTCCTTGAAAGCAAGGATTTTGAAGCTCCATCTCACATACTTTGGGCATGCTGCCTATCAGGAGGGGCCAGTCCTTTGAGAAGGACATCTTGCTGAGAAGGGGGGAGAGTCAGCTCAGGAAAGGAAGACCCTGGATAAGATGGATTGCAATAGTGACTATGGCAATGGAATCAGGTGTGTTAGAGACGATGACGTTGCCTCAGGATAGGGCAGGATCAGACCCATTGTTCAGAGGGTCACTATGAGTCATAACTTGATGGCACATACTAGCAACAACAGTAAAGTATCATTCATTCTGTATGCTGAGGAAATAATCCCAAAAGCTGGGCTCTCAGGAGAATGTGACATCAGGATTAGAGGAAGTCTCCTCAACGTTCAATATGTAGATGACACAACCTTACTGGCTTAAAGTGAAGAAGGCTTGAAGTTCTTAGTGGAAAATATCAAAGACTACAGCCTTACATATGGATTACAACTGAACATAAGATAAAAATTCTGATAACTGTGCCAATAGTCAATTTCATGATATATAAGAAAAAGATTGACATTTTCAAGGATTTGATTTTATTTGACTCCACAGTCAACACTCATGAAATAAAACAACATTGAATGAAAAAATAATATACTTTGAAAATTTTCACTCAAATCACAATTAAAAGAAAAAAATTATGTGACATAATGTCTTAGACACATCTGCTGCCAGAGACCTCATCTCTCCCCTACAATGATAGCAAAATTCAATAAAGCAGCAAACCATAAATGCTGATGAGGTTGTGGAGAGATTGAAACCCTTATTCACTGCCAGTGGAAGTGTGAAATGATGCAGCCACTGTGGAAAGTGATTTGGCACCTACACAAAAAGTTAGAAATACCATTTGACTCAGCAGTGCCACTACTGGGTATATATCCTAAAGAAACCATAATCACCATCCAAACAGATGTATGCACACCCATATTTTTTGTATCAAAAAGATGGAAGCAACTCAAATGCTCAACAGCAAAGAAATGGATAGAAAAACTATGGTATATTCTCACGATGGAATATTATGCAGCACTGAAAAACAGTGAGCTCATAAAACATTACACAACGTGGGTGACCTTGGAGGACATTATGTTAAGTGAAATATCTCAGTCACTAAAGGACAAATACTGCATGGCACCACTATTACAAAGCAGGTCTGACATGGGGGGTTGGAGGAGAATAGTGAAAGAGTAGATAGATAGATAATGAACACTGCATTGGAACAGATGAAGGAAAGAACTGTTTAAAAGGAATATATGATTAGGCATTATATGTTTGACAACAACCAGAATAAAAGGAAAATTTTAAAGAGGACTCTGGGAAGGAGAAGAGGGGGAGGTAATTATGCAATAATGAATAAATTTTTTTTAAAAAAAAAGTAAACTGGAGGAGGGAGAAGGGGGAATATGCAACAATGAATGAATGAAAATCCAACTTCTCTGTAAACATTCAGTAAAATAACGAATTAAAAAATTATATATATATAAAAAAAAAAGAAAGTGCTGAAGAACAAGGTGTGCCTGGCCCAAGCTGTGTTATGTTCAGTTGTCTAATGTATGTGAAAGTTAGACAATGACTAAGGAAGGCCAAAGAGAATGAATGCTTTTGAATTGTGTTGTTGACAAAGAACCCCAAATATACTCTAGGCAGCCCAAAGTACAGATAAATCTATCTTAAAAGAAATACAGCTGGAATGTTCCTTACAGATAAAGATGGTGAGGCTGCCTCACATATTTGGGCATATTATCGGGAGGGATTAGTCCCTGGAAAAGTCAGCAAGGAGAGGAAGCCCCTCGGTGAGGTGGATGATGTAGGAACTGCAGTGATGGGCTAAGCACAGTGGAGATTGTAAATGGTGCAGGACCAGGCAAGGTTTCATTCTGCTTGTTGTACTTGGGGCTATTGTGAACCATCTTGGGGGCAACTAACAACAACTTTATTCTGCCAAAGCGTGTGTCTCTCATGAACGTAATTATTGGAGGTAAGGAGTTGAGTTACCAACCCAAAGACTGGCTGTTCTAATCCACCAGCTGCTCTGTAGGTAGTCTTCTCCCATGTGATTTACGACCTCTGAAAACCTGCTGGAGAGTCAGTTATGAGTCGTTTCTAACCCGATGGCACAAAACAATAATAATAACATCACTTGATTATAAGCTGCAAGCAGACAAAACAACTTTCTAATTCATTGTTAGGATATGTACTGAATTATCTGTAGCACTTGACCTAGTATCTGGCAGGTGGTTGGGGCTCAGTGAACACTGAGTGTGTAAAGGAAGGAAGAATGATATTTCATTTACCAACAGAGGCTGTAAGGTTTTCATCACTGTCCCTGTTTGGCAGAGGTGGACACATGCTCAGACATGTGAAATGAGTTGTATAAAATCACATCCTGCAAGGAGCAGGCAGTGGGAACTCAGGCTTGTCTGCCTTCAGATCCTGAGTTCTCTGTTGTCACTCATACCTTTAATTCTGGCCACTTCTACTCCAGGACTGTTATTAGGAGGCCTGTGTGCTCTTCCCTCCTAATCAATGAGTTGGTAGCATGTTGGTTTCATGAAAGCAGTGTAATGAAAACCAGATTTTTTTTCCAATATAATATCTTGTTCCCCACAGACACTGTCATTTCTCTTATGTTCCAATAAACTGCTAAAGAAACAGTCATTTAAAGGGCTTTAAAGATTATTCATGGAAAAATTATGTTGAGGAAAAATAAAGCAATCCTCTGAGATAGTCAAGCCACATGGTCAGTTTTTCCAGATGTTTGTGCCATATCGGGCTGGGCAACAGGGACTACACTGCACAAAGCGAGGCCAAAGCTCCAGCCCCCACCCCACCCCTGCCTCAGAGATATGGAGAAACACACACATGCACCCTGCCCTGGTTGAATTTGACTGACTTTAAAAAAAAACCAAATAAGATATGGAGAAATAAACCTGCTAGCTGCCCCTGCCCAATAACTGTCAGAAAAAATGTCTCCTGAGAGCTGTCACAGGGATGCCACCTCAAACCCACAAGAACATAGCGGATGTCACTTACTGGAAGAGAACCAGAGCCCCATCACTAGTTCTCAGCTGAATGGAAATTTTTCTGCTTCTGAGTCAGACCTAGGTCAATTATATAGAAAATGGGAGGGGCTGGAACCAGGAGCACGGAGGGCAGCATCAGCTTTGAACCTAGGCTGAGGGACATAGTGAGCTTTTCTGCTTGCGCCACAAACTCTCCCTAAGTTGGATTAATGGGCAGAAATAAAGCCAGAAATACAAAAAGAAGTGGGGACTATCTGGGCCACATCCTGGAGGAAGGGACAAGAGCTGAATAGAAGAGGCCAGATGTCAACAGCAAGTCCAGAAGCATGGAGAGACACTGAAAAGGAGAATCAGAGCCAGAAGGCAGGACTTATGTGGAGATACATGGAAGAAGGAGTCAGTCTAGAGTGTGCAGGAAGGGCCCAGAGAAAGTTGCCAAAAGAGCTGCAGAGCATCCAGCCCTCCCCTGAAGGATCCAGGTTAAGGTAACACATGCAGTGTCTTCTCCCTATAAGGTGGGAGGCCATGTAGCCTCAGTGTAGTGTTAGCCTCCAAGCTCCCTTTAAAATGGGAGTACTTAAAGCACCTGCTTCTTGGGATTCAGTGAAATGTGCCAGGCTGAAATGGAACATTTAAGCCTGGTAAATATTAAGTGCATAGTAAGTTTTAGTCCTCTCACTAGCAACTAGATCTTATCCATCACAGATTTCCTGGAGGAAGTGCTTGCTTATTATTAACAACAATAAGAAAGCCACTGCTATTGAGCTGATTCCAGCTCATAGCGATGCTATGGGACAGAGTCGAACAGCCTCACTTGTTTCCAAGGCTGAAATCTTTGTGGAATCAGAGTGGTGCACTTTTCTCCCCAGACTGGGCTGGTGTGTTCAAGCTGCCTATCTTTTTGTCTAGCAACCAGATACATGAATCTCACTGCCACCATGACTTCATGGCTTCTTCTTCCTGTTTACTGTTGTTGCCGTTATGTGCTGTTGAGTTGGAACTGACTCATAGCTGACCCTCCAGTTTATTAGATCACCGCACATGTAGTCACCGTCCCTTCCACGTCATGTTTTAACCAGGGACTGACCTTTGAGCAACTACAGTTTCTCTCCTACCAGCTCCTATCCCTGCCACTACCATGATAGTGGTGTGTACCTGTGTTCAAGTCCTGGCTTTAGCATGTAGGTGATACATAAGCTCTAGCTTTCTCATCTCTAAAATTGGCAAACCTGTGGTTTGCAGCACAAACACAAAACACAGGGATGGGCATGTAGCATTCAACCGTCATTATCACAGGTACTGCTACTGCAAGAACAAGGAGTGTGTAGTTGCAGTTTGAAACCCATGAGGAGGAACAACACAATTTGACCTCTAGAAAACATTTTCCTAAACCTGGGATGGAAGCCAGTGTGACTCAGGCAGTGAGGTTTTAATCCCTCATACATGACTGCTGATAAACAAGGCAAATCCCACCCTCTACATGGATTCATTTGTTGAGTAATATGTGCAGAACAAAAACAAAGCAGGGTGGTTTTCATTCTTCCTTTTTCTCTGTGGAGCAATCACACCGGACAGTTCCTCTGGGACAGAGATTTAGAGGCGGCCTTTGGTGCTGCCATTCTGAATGGAGGTTTTTCACCAAGATTTCACAGCTTACTCACTGGGGGAGCTTTTTCAAAACACCGACTGATTGCAGGCCAGCTGAGCCAGAATTTCCCAGGATGGGTCCCAAAACTCTACTTTTAACACATTTCCTATATATTTCCTAATTAATTCATTGCCTGGTTAAGAATCTTAGCCCTAAATAAGAAGCTGATGACAGCGTGGCCCCACACACCAGAAAAATTCACATGCAAAGTTCAGATGCTGTTTTAGTAGCTCAACACACTTCTCAAAGGCTTTTCTCTGGATTCATAAAGTCCAGGCCAAGAATCTTTCCTTCAGGGCCACGGCTCTGTGTTTCTATTACTATGTATACATCTGTCAAAATCCTATTGAGATACAATTTGAAGGCTGAACTTGGACCTCCCCTCCCTGGAATCTGTCACCAAGCTACTATGCTGAGAGGCAGTCAAGTGCTGTAGGGTTTCTCTGTTAAGGTCCTTTGTGCTGCAAACAATTAAGAAAGACCCACACAGGTTTCAAGCAAAAGAAGAATCATTGGCTCATAAAATCTAAGTGGTCCCAGGTCTCCACTCAAGGGATTCATAAGACCTGAACATGAAACAAGTTTGTTCCCATCCAACTCTGTCCTTGGGGGAGGGAGGGAGATGCTTTAATTTCTTGAACTTCTGCTTCCCTGTCGGAAATAAGGATAATAATACAGACCTCAGAGGGGTGTTGTATGTGAAGGGACTTCAGGGTTATGACAGAAAACAGAAGGCATGCCAAAATTGGGTGACTGGGGGGAAAATTTCAGAATAGAGCCATTTATAAAGATGTGGATAAGGTAAAGGAAACCCCAAGGGGTGGTACAGCATCCCAGAACTGGAAAGCGTGAAGTATTATTAATACTCTTGGGCCCACAGGAGTGCAAGAAGCAGTGGTCACCAAAATTCAGTCACAGAGGACTTAAGAAGACTTACCTGTAGGGGTGATCCCCTACACAAGGTGAGAACTGGAGGACAAAATGTTCCACCTTCATTCTCCTCCTTTATTCTACTCCAGTCACTGCTCTCCACTAGTCTAGTCAATTAGTCAGGTCAAAGGATCCCAGTGATCTAGACCCCAAGCTCATGGCACAAGGTGGAAAAGTGTAGAGTCGATCTACAGGAGCAAATGGAAGGTTCTATCACAGAACCTGGCACAGAGTAGGTGTCCACTCTGAGAGACAGTGATGACTCTGTGGTAGAAATTTTTCCTTACATGTGGAAGATCCACGTTTGAGTCTAGTCAGTACAGCCACCATCTGTCTGTTAGCTTGCTTGTTGCTATAAGGGCATAACACAGTAGGAAGAAAGGTCCAGTGATCTACCTTTGAAAATCAGCCGGTGAAAACCAGTGGGTCACAATGACTAATCCTCCTCACCCATCAGAGGGATGGCACAGGACTGAGCAGAATACCTTTCCGTTGTGCATAGGGTTACTATGAGTTAGGGACCATCTTAGCAGCAGCTAACAGCAACAATAATTTTAAATAATGAAAGATTTAATATTTAAAGTACAGAAAGTGATATTATAGATACTTGTCTTACCATCCATATTTAATGAAAGTTTAACATTTCACCATATTTGCTTCCTTTATTTTTTTTTTTTAGTAAAACAGTATTACGTGAGCCCTGGTGGTATATAGTACACTAACAAAATGTGCAGCAGAGAGTTAGAAAATAACAAAGAAAGACCATTTTGCAATCTGCAAAAGCTAACTAAATTAATAAATGCAGGCCTCAAGTTGCAGCAGTGAAGAATGCTTTGGGCAAAATCTTGAATAATGCGAAAAGCATCAAAGGAAGGTGGAAGGAGTACACATGCTCACTGTATCAAAAAGAATCGGTCAAGAGTGAGCCACTTCAAGAAGCAGTAGTAGATGACCAAGAACCAAGGAAGAAGTTGAAGCTGTGCTGAAGGCATCAACAAAAAAATTAGACCCCAGGAATTGATGAAATACCAGCTTCTACATATCAGCAAATAGATGCAGTCCTGGATGTACTCACTAGTCTATGCCAAGAAATTTGGAAGACAGCTACCCAGCCAACTGACTGGAAGAGATTCCTATTTGTGCCTGTTGGTGATCCAACAGAAGGTGAAAATTGTCAAACAATATCATTAATATCACATGCAAGTAATGTCTTGCTGAAGATTCTTAAGAAATGGTTGGAAACTGTCAGCAATTCAAGCTAGATTCAGAAGAGGCTATGGAATTAGGGGTATCATTGCTGATATCAGATGATCTTGGCTGAGAATATTAGAAAGATGTTCACTTGTTTTTTATTGACTATACCTTTCACTATGTGGGTCATAACAAATTATTGCTAATATTGAAAGAATGGGAATCCCAGAACACTTAATTGTGCTCGTAAGAAACCTATACATAGACCAAGAAGCAGTTGTTTAAACAGAACAAGGTTTCAGGAAAGACATACATTAGGGTTGTATACTCTCTCTGTACCTATTCAATCAGTATGCTAAGCAAATAATTCAACAAGCTGGATTTCATGAAGAAGAATGTGGCATCAAGATTGAAGGAAGACTTATAAGGACATGTCTTCTGTACACAACAAACCTTGCTTGCTGAAAGTTAAGACTTGAAATACATGCTATAAAATATTAAAGACACTAGCCTTCAATACAGATTATATTTTGACATCAAGACAACAGAATCCTAGCCACTGGACCTCTCAGCAATATCCTGATAGCTAAAGATTGAAGTTGTTAGCAATTTCATTTTACCTGGATTTCATAGACAGAGCAGCCAAGAAATCCAAAGATGCATTGCATTGGGAAAATCTGCAGTCAGAGACTTCTCCAAAGTACTAAAGAGCAAGTGTTTTAGTTTAAAGACTAAGGTGTGCCTGATCCAAGCCATGGTCTTTTCCATTGCTTCCTATGCATCTGAAAGTTGGACAATGAAAATTGGAATCTGAAAATATGAAAAGTTGAACAATGAAAATGAGAGTCTGAAAATATGGAAGCCTGAAACAGAATCGATGCCTTTGAATTTTGGTGCTGGAGTTCTAAATATCCCAAGTTGTTGTTATTTGGTGCTGTCAAGTCGAGTACAACTCATAGCAAACTAATGAAAAGTCTGCCTGAACCCTGCCCTATCCTGTGCTGGCCTTACCATCTCTGACACACTAGAGACCGTTGCTGAGGTCAGTGTGTCAGTCCATCTCATTGAGGGTCTTCTCCTTCATTTGACCCTCCGTATTTCCAAGCATGATATCCCTTTCTAAGGAATAGCCTTGCCTGGTTACATGTCCAGAGTATGAAACATGAAGCTTCACCACCCTTGCCTCGAAGGAACAGGCACTCTGGCTGCACTTTTTCTAAGACATACCTGTTTGTTCTTTTAGCAGTTCATGGAATATTCAATACTCTGTTCCAGCACCACAACTCAAAGGCATAAATTCTTCTGTCACCCATACTGTCCAGCTCTCGGATGTGTAGCAGGTGGTTGAGAAGACCATGGCCTGAATCAGGAGGCACACTTTAATCTTCAAACTGACATCATTGCTCTTCAGAATTTTGGAGAGGTCCCTGATAGCACATTTTCCCAACGCAGTACATCTCCTGATTTCTTGACCAGTTAGTACCAAGAGTATTGATTGTTGACCCAGGGAAGATGAACTTGTTAACAATTTCAATCCTTTCTTCATCTATCATATGTTGTCTGTTGGTCCTGTGGTGAGGACTTTTGTTTTCCTGAGGTTGAGATGTAATCCATACCAAAATCCTTGATCTTCTGCAGCAAGCATTTCATGTCTTCCACCCTTTCAACAATCAAACTTGTGTCATTTGCATAATGCAGGTTGTTAATGAGTGTTCCTCCAATCCCTGTATCACATTCTTCTTCATAGAGTCTAGCTTCTTCAATGATTTGCTCAGCACCCAATTTTAATAGGTATGGAGAAAGGATACAACCTTGGCACATACTCTTCCTAATTTTAAACCATGAGTGCTCCCTTGCTCTGTTTGGACAACAGCTTCTTGGTCTAAATATAAATTTCACATTAGCGCAATTAACTGTTCTGTGATTCTCATTCTTCTCAATGTTAGCTATATTTTGTTATGATTCAGTCAAATGCCTTTGGACGTCCATAAAACACAGATATTCTTCTGGTAATTTTTTGCTTTCATCCAGGATTCCCCTGACATCAGCAATGCTTTCCCTGGTGCCATTGAATTTCTGGTAGTTCCCTGTCATTGGACTGTTCTAGCCATTTTCTAATGATCTTCAACAACATTTTGGTTTTGTATGATATTCAGTAATTTCCACATTCTTTTGGATCACCTTTCTTGGAAATAGGGACAAATATGGATCTCTTCCAATCAGTTGGCCAGGTAGCTGCCCTCCAAATTTCCTGACATAAACTGGTGAGCACATCTAGGACTGCATCAGTTAGTTGAAATATTTTAATTGGTATTCCATCAATTCCTGGAGCCTTAATTTTTTTTATTTTTTTAATTTTTTTTTTTTGCTAACGCCTTCAGTACAGCTTGAGCTTCATCCTTCATTATCATTGGCTTTTGTTCATATGGTAGTTATTGAAACTTTTCAGTGTCAACTAATTCTTTTTTGGTACAGCAATTCTGTGCATTCCTCTCTTCTTTTGATGCTTTTTGAATTATTCAAGATTGTGTCCATAGCATCTCTTGGTATTGCAACTCAAGGCTTGAATTTGTTTTTCAATTCTTTCAGCTTAAGAAATGCCAAGTGAGCTCTTTCATTTTCATTCTGACTCCAGCTCTCAGCACATTACTATATAATATTTTGCTTTATCTCCTTGAACTGTCCTCTAAAATCTGTTCAGCTCTTTTACTTTAGCATCCCTTCCTTTTATTTTGGCTTCTCGGCCCTCTAATGAAATTTTCACGGTCTTTTCTGACATCCATTTTGGTTTTTTCTTTCTCCTCATTCTTTGTAATAACCTTTCCCTCTCTTCATGGATGGTATCTTTGATGTCCTCCCACCATTCCTCTGGTTTTCAGTTTTGGTGTTCAATGCTTCAAACCTGTTTTTTGAGATGATTCTTAAATTCAACTGGGATAGACTTAAGGTCATATTTTGGTTCCTGCAGACTAGATCTCATTTTCTTCACCTTCAGTTTAAACTGCACTTGAGTAATTCATGTCTCTTCCACAGCCAACACCCGGTCTGATTTTGACTGCAGATATTGTGCTTCTCTGACAATGCTATCCACATATGTAGTCAGTCTGATTCTTGTGCAATCCATCAGGTGAGGTCCATGCTTAAAGTTGCTGCTTGTGTTTATTTTAAAAATATTTGCTATTTGAGCACACAAATTTCAATCATTTGATCTTACCAAGTCCTAACTTCCCACTACCGTTCCTTCCTCGTTGTATCCAACTTTTGCATTCCAATCACCAGTAATTATTAATGCATCTTGATTGCATGCTTGGTCAATTTCTTTTTTTTTAATATTTTTTTTATTGGGAAAAACATATTGGGGGTACAAGGAGGTGAGGGTTGGGGGCA
>NW_006399866.1:5673679-5685286 GCF_000299155.1 Elephantulus edwardii | reverse complement strand
CCTCCCAGGTGCCTGTCGGGGCCTGGGTTTCAGCTGTCCACACCACAGCAGTGGGCAACGAGCTTAAAGCCCCTGATGGCTCTGGGCGCTGACTCTCACCAGTGGCTATGGATGAAGTCACAGGTGATTTTCAGCCAGCGCCGAGCTTGGTCAATTTCTGACTGCAAAAGTTGGTAGAAGCCCTCAATTTCCAGAAGTAGTTAATTGCATTGGAGGAGACTGCCCATCCTTCTCGCAAGGAGCAGCTCATGGATTTAAACTGCATGCCTTTGGGATTCCAGTGCAGCGTCTCACCACTAGGCCACCCAGTGCACACTCAGTAGAATTAGTGGCTTCCAAACACTTTGGCTCTAATGACCTCCTGTTGACACTTTGGCTGGAGCTAAGGGAGTATAATAATAGTCATGACCATAAAATAAGTATAGGTATTTTCTACATACATTACTTTACTGATTACTCCCAACAACCTGCAAGATGAAGTTAATTGTTCCCAGTTTTCAGATTTTGAAACTGAGGTTCAGGGAAACAGTCAGTTTCTCTCTCCAACGAATCTAAATCCCTACTTGTCTAACTCCTTTCACTGAGTAAATGAAACATTTTTTTCCAGTAAATTCTGTTTCTGTCGAATGAGAGTCGAGAGAAGAGAGTGTGTACAGGCACCATGGTAAGGGCACCACTCCTAGAGTATTTTTAAGTCTAAATGCTATCACTTAATAGCTTGATGTCCTTAAGTAATTCATGGCCTGGGAGGATGGAGCCAAGTTCCACATCTGCTCATGGCACTCTCTCTGGAGCTCTGGATTAGACATTGGGGCTGCCTAGTTAATAGGTACTATGTGCAGTAGGCCACAGGGCCATTTGGACAGTTATCAGCTCTGGAAGTTACTTTGATGGGAGAAGCTGGTTTCTAATGAGAATGAGGCCATAGTACATATAAACCTGTAATAGCCATGATAGGCACTCACCGGAAGCCTAGGGCCTACCAACATTAAACAGCCCTAAAACAGCCCCCACAAGGCTACCTGCCATCATTGTTCCTATCATTGCTCTTTGTCTCTGCTTCGTTCACAGGCCCCTCTGCTGGCTCCAGTTCTGTGAGGTTCAGCCGGAGGCCTACCTGTCCTGATGCATCTGTTGCTGGCAGCCTCCCCACGCCCCCAGTCCCAAGACACAGGAAGAGCCACAGCCTAGGCAACAAGTAGGTGACTAAGCAGGTCTTCTTGAAGACCTTTTGATCAGATTGAGCTGAGAGATATGGCGTAATGGAATGCTGGGAAATACTTTCCACTAGGTCCCTTTTCTCATACCAGGTTGGGGATTGTTGATGTGGGCACTGGAATCCTTGACTTGTACTCACTATCAGGGTTGGCACAGGCTCAAAGGAGAGCTAAAGGCAGCAGTAGCCATCATACTGCATACTATTAATATATATCAGTAGGCAACAGAGGAAGAATGACCAGGACAGGCAACAACTGTGTGGTTCTAGAAAGTTTGCCAACATTTAGTGTCTTGCTTACAGAGAACCTCAGAGTCCAGTGGACCTGAAGTGACCAGTGATCAGGGAAGCATTAGGTGTCTCGTGTCTTAAGGGCCCAATGTCTCTTTGCTTGCCAGTTACTGCAGAAGGCCTGCAGAACAGTGAACCTGCTGGCCCACCTCTCTGTGGGGTTGGCAGCTGGTGGACATGTGTGGGTCCTTGGCTCCACTGGCACAGGCTTCTGAACAGATCTAGTTCTCTCTCCCTCCCTTCTCCCTTCCTTCCTTCTTTCTACCCTGACACAAGACTTGGCCCAGAGCAGCTGGCCCTGGGGGTATTCACAGGCCAGAGGAGAGCGGTAGTTGCTCTAGCAGTATTAAGCACTTCCTCTGTGCTAGGTGCTTTATTACTGACCTGTCAAGCAATAGGTCCTTGAGTCCCTGGGTATGTCTCTCAGGTGGTAGCTGTTGTTGTTAGGTGCTGTTGAGTCAAGCACAATTCATAGCGACCCTATCAACAAAAGATCTAGACTATCCTGCGCCATCCTCACACTTCCTGACACACAACAGCCCATTGCAGCAGTCACCATGCCAATCTACCTGGTGGATCTCCTTTCCTTTGTCAACCTTCCACCCCTCCCAGCATCATATCCTGTCAAGTGATAGCTCCTTGAGTCCCTGGGTAGGCCTCTCAGGTAGGTGTTACTATTATATACATCCTAAGGATGAATCTAAGAGGGTCAGCAAGGTGAAATTCCTTACGATGGTGAGTAAGCGCTGGAGCAAGGATTTGGACCAGGTGTGTTTGACTCCAGAACCAGGCCACCTGGCCCCAGGGTTGTGCTGTCCTTCACGCCCACAGCAGGCTCCATCGACCACAAGTTCAATCCCACTATAACTGTGCTAGGAGATTGTAGGGCAAGTACCATTATCCCTATCCGAGAGGTGGAGAAACTGAGGCTCAGGAAGAGAATGTGACTTGCCCAAGGTCTCACTGTAGTAGCCGAATCAGAACTGCACTGTGGTTCTGGGTGGAGGCCTTTTTCCTGCAGCTCCTCCTCTGCTCAGCATCCCAGGGCAGGCGGAATCACTGTTACTCCCTAGATAAGGAGCTTTGCCTTCTCTCTTCCTTTCCGTTTTCCAGTATGATGTGTCAGTTGAGTGTAGTAGAGAGTAAAAGTGCGACATTCCCATCGGAGAAAGCGAGGCACCTACTGGACGACAGCGTCCTAGAGTCCCGCAGCCCCCGCAGGGGCCTTGCTCACACCTCCTCTGCCGTCACCAATGGACTCTCCCTAGGTAAGCGTCTCTGGCCTGCACATGACAAGCAGGAGGGCCCACGAGCCCTGCGTGTGCTCCGTGTCTGTCTCTGTGTCACTGTGCAATGCCGAGTGGCACTGTCCTCCCCGTGGGACACTCAATGCTTCTCATTCCCTACAGAAAAGATTTTCTCAGAATAAGTCCAGAGTCAGAGCAGCCGCTCCTGGTCAGCTTTGGGGCTTCTAGAGAGTCTGGGTTTTGCCCGTTTGTAACCCCTAAGTATAGAGGCTGCTAGAAGGAGCAATGAGAGACATGACAGATACCAGCTGTCAGGAATTGACCACTCCTAAAGCCTGGGTGCTACTGGGAGGTGAGGGCCACTGCTGACCTTGGGGGTCCATGAGCCTCACGGTCCTGCAGGCAAATCAGGTGAAGCTGCCCCAGGACAGCATTTGAGTGGGCTAAGATGCCACCAGGATGTGTTTCTGTGTTTGCTGTTACACTGAGAAACTAGAATTAGGGAAAATAAAAAAATTAGTCTTCTGCGTGAGTGTGCATTTCTGAGCTTCAGCCAGAAAAGGTGTTCGTGTCAGTGGAATAGACAGAAGCTGTGCAGTTTGGCGAGGCTAGGAGGGGATGATGGGAGGTGAAGGCTGGCGTTGACTTCTGGCCACAGGCAGACTCCACAGCACCCAGGTGAGCTCAGGGCAAGTGGACTCGCCCCATTGTTCTGTGCTGACACAAGTACATCCTCTAATTGCGTTCCCTTTCTGCGTGGTTGTGCTTCTGCAGTCTGTGTCTATGTGTCTGTATGTCTTGCTTAACAGTGCCTCCTGGGGCTGACAGTGGGTAGACATTTGTCAAGCTGGGAATTTGATCTGGTGAGGACTGTAGGGAGGGGACGTCTAAGCACAGAGCAGTGGCCAGCTCATGTGCCATGACCCTGTCGAGTTAAACCACCTGGGCAATGTCACTCAAGGGCCAGCTGCCTCCCAGCCTGAAAGTCTGTAGCAAGCACGTTTTTGTCCCTGTACAAGGTTATCTTGTTTGAACCAAGTCAAGAACGTGCTTCAGTTTAAGACACATCCCGAGGTTCATAGGTGTGACCTGGCCAAAGAGATCTGGGGCTGGGAAAGGCTGGGTTAATCAAAGATAAGCAGGCTTCTTAGAGAGCTTAATACACTGATGTGCCATGTGGCTCCTCCCAGAAAGCATTAAAGTCTGCTGTGTTCCCACACTATTCGCTGGTGTTCCCTTTTCCTGGGAGTGCCCTGTGGGACCGGGGTTCTGTCAAGTCCACTCTGGAAGATGCTGGCTGAATGCTGGGAAGCAGAGCAGCGTCTTATATCCAGGAAACTTTCTGAGCTGTGCCCGAGTCCAGGCTTTGCTATTCCTAAGATAGAAAACTGAGGATACTGTCCAGTAAGCCAAGCAGCAGATCACAAGATGGTTTGGTTCTCAACTCCTCAAGTCAGGAAACAATACTCTGTCGGGAGTTGAAGGCACTGCAGTAAGTTGCTGTGAGCCTATGTGCCCTTTTTGGAATGGGGGAGTTCTATCCCCCCTCCCCATCCTGTGATGAAAGCCATTGCTCCAACTGATTCCAAGGGGCATGAGGCCTTTACTTTTTCCCTTTCCACCACTCAGCTGAGGTGCAAGCAGATGATAGCCCAGGCAAAGAGCACTGGATCAAGGATCCCCAGGGTCCGAGTAAGACTAAAGCGGCTTCACTAGTTGCCTGCTTGAAGTGACAGGAGAAAATCCCTGTGCTGCCCTTGGCCTTGGAGTGCCGTGAGGTGCCTCATGTCTCAGTCAGCTGCCATTGGACAAGCCTGAGGGAGGAGCAGAGCACTGGAGCTGAGCCCCTCTCTCTTGTCTACACTGGATCTGAATCTTGTTGAGATTACTATCTGAAATGAGGCAACCACACTGTGACCAGTATCTAGTCAAGCCTCTGGCCTGGAGGAGAGATATGCTCATTTTTGCCTCGGTCTTTACCAGCAGGCCCTGTTCCACCGCGGGCTTCTCTTAGGCCACAGGGAGGCAGTGATGTGCCCTGGCCAGGGCAAGATAGAGGACCCAGACTACACTAGGCCAGTGGCCAGGCAGCTAATGCCTCTCAGGGATAATGGGAAGAGAGTAGAGGACTGTGGGAGCAGTTCTGTGAGATGGGGTGGTGCTGTTAACCTTCCAAGAGTAGAGAATCAGAAACAGCAGCAGCGAAATTGGTCATGTTAATACCCACAGAGACAGGAAGTGATTCCCCCAGCACTTCTGTGCGTGCAGGGGCCTAGGCCTGGGTCTGGGGACCTGGGCACATGGGCCCCTGCAGGGTCAGCCCCTCTTCTGAGAGGCCACCATGTTCATTGATCTGTGTTCCTTTTCCAGGCAGTAGTGAGAGCTCAGAGTTTAGTGAAGAAGTGTCTTCAGGGCTGGAAAGGTGAGTGTGGCCTCAGCTCAGCCTCCCTCCCAGGGGAAGTTCTCAGGCCCAAGGGAGCTGAAAGCAGCCTCCAGCCAGAGCCAGACCCCACCCCCATCCCCCACCCTGCCTCCCTGCCTCCCTGTCCCAGCCACACAGATGAGGGCTGCTCTGGGGCCTCTCATCTCAGCAGGCATGAGGCCAAGGAGGGGAAAGAGAGAAGAGAAGGAAGCACAAGATGGGCCCCATGCTCTTAGCCACCCACTCCTCATCTCAGCCCAGAGCCAGCCCTGGAGCCTGAAGCCAGTGACCTCTTCCTTGGGCCAAGCAGCAGGAGAAGACTTTGGAAGCGATTTGGTCTCAAATATGGATTCTTAAGACCAGAAGCCTGAACCGCAACCTAGTCTTGAGATGGGCATGTGGCTCCACCTGGTGGGGTTTGAAAGTGTTGTATGCACATGACCCCAGGCCTGTGCTATGGCCCAACGTGCATTGAGTGCTCACTCTACCATCACAGGTGGCAGAGCATCAGTCATGTGCCCTTGTGGCTCTGTTGCCCAGGGTCTGGCTCCCTGTGGAGCCTGCCTGCCCCAGGCTCAGGAGTTCACCCATTGCCCAGGCAGCTACTGGTTATTTTTGTCTATGTGAGGCACCAACCAGATGTTCTCTGGAAAGCTAGGAGACACCATGAACAGGATACTCCCACAGCTGTGGCAATGCCAAGGTGAAGGTGAAGTTTGGGGACTGGTGGTCTTAGGGGAGAGAGGGAGAAATGCAGTCACGTGGAGTGTCAGTGGGAGGCAGGCTTGCACTGTCTGGAGAGCGGCCCCGTCACTAGTACCCAGGCCCACTGCACACCAGCAAGCACATGTGTACGTGCTCTCACAGCACACTCCCATACTCTTACACACTCCTACAGGCATTTGCACATTCCCAGCAGACATGTGAGTGCATATATTCTCTCATACTTGCACACTCACACATGTGTGTCCACTCTTCCACATGTTCTCCCTTGTGAATATACTCTTAGACATGCACATTGCACATTTGTACACATAAGTTTGTACACATTTATATACATGCTCTCAAGCACGTAACATATATGTGGGTATACTCACACATACACACTCACATACACACTGATGCTTAAGCCTTGGGTCCTGTCAGCCCCCACAATCATAAAATAAATGACCAGAGGATATTTCCGTTCTTCCTAGCACATCCTCACAGGGCAACAGGACCTATTATGATAATAACTATTCATTATCAGTAGTTGTTAAGCATTGGCTATGTGCCAGACCCTGTCTTAAGTGCTTTGTTTAAACCAAGTCTACACAGTAGCCACTCATCTTCCCTTGCTAGATATGCAGGAAAAGCCAGGCTCAGAGGGGTGTTGTGACTTGTCCTGCTTCATACTTACCTAGTAAGTGGCAGAGCTGACCTGGATCTGTCTTCTTGGCAGCCAAACCTACCTCTTCATCACTGTTCTCCACAGCTTCTTACACAGAGCAGGTTCTCGAGGCTACAAGACCGGTCCAGGTCAGACCCGCCACTGTTTCAAGGGAAGCTGGTCAGGTAGTCTGTCTCTGGATCCTAAGGTGGAGCGATTGGAAGGGTGCTGTGAGCCCTCAGAGGCTCTTTCCATAAGGCATCAGTTCAGGACTCCTGGAGGGACAATAGCTCTGTCCCCATTTTTAGAACTCAGACATATAGGCCCAGCTTCTCTCACTCTAGGAGTATTCCAGCTGTAGGGATGAGGACCAGACACCCATCCCCAGCAGATTCTAGAACCACTGACTAGAACATTGCCATTTCTCAGCATTCAAGGGGGTCCCTGGGAAAAGAGAGCTTACAGACAGGATCCTGAATATCAGCTAGAACTGGTTCTGTTTGTTCATCCATATGTTTGTTCATTTGTTCATTCATTCATTCATTCATTCAGTAGCTGTTTATTAAGCAACTGGTCCCTGCCAGACATCATGCTAGTTACTGGGAATTTAACAGATACAGTTCCTGGTACAGACCCAAGGCTGGATGGAAATAGAGGTACAGGGAGAGTGGTGAGAGAAAATTCTTTGCTCCATGAAGATAATGCTATACTTAAGTCATTCTTGAACACTGTGAGCTATAACATTTCTCTTTTTCTCTGTTTTATTTAGAACATAGCATTTACATCCATCTATACAAGGCGCCTTTTGGGTAGAACCTCCTCCAGTCCTTGGTCTCATGGTAGCCGTATGCCCCGCCCCGCCCCCCAACAGCCTTTGGGGCAGCCCTGCAGGGATAAATGGCCTATTTTTCATTATCTTAAGGCCTAGTTCCTGACCCAAACCTCCCCCACCTTGCTGAGGGGAGCAAGAGGCTTTGGAAAATGTCATTTAGTCTACCATCCCTTCTCCTTCCCAGATTCAAGGTAGTCCTGACATTTCAAATGCCCACTGTCTTTTTGACCTCCAATTCTGTGATCCCTTGATGAGTCTCCATTTTTATCCTCAGCTAGCCCCTTTTCATGTTCACCAGAAAAATCCTCTGACTCCCTCAGAAGCATGTGAGCATTCCATACTTTGCTGGATGCTGCATAGGAGTTTTGGAGGAGAGGATTTACCTCTCACATTTGGTGGTGAAAGCCCTTGAAAAATCTTTGTTAGAAATTGTTTATACTCATGGTTTGGTGACCTTCGTATTGCCACCTGGGACTCCTTTTGTTTCTCCCCCCCACCCCCCAGTGTTTGGCTTTCCTGAGTTCTCCCTCTGCATCCTCACTTTCCTTCAATTCAGATTGCTCCCACTGATAAAGGGGAATAGATTGTCAGTTCTCTGGAAGACTGTCACCCTGCATTACTTCATGGAGAAAAAGAACCTCCAAAATACTAATAGGCAAAGTAGGTTCTCCTTAAACTTGAAGTTCTCACCAGCTGTGCCTAGCAGATTCTTTCCCAGGCATTTTTCTCTGCATCATTTTACCTATGTGAGTTAACTGAGGCCTTGAACCCAGGGCTAAGGGTGCAGGAAATGCCTGATCCTCACCAAGAAGGATTAGAATTGAGAGAAGAGACCATTTGTTGGCTTTTCCATTCCACCAGAGGCCCAGCAGAGGTAGAGACCAGTACTCTGTTTCAAGTGAATCACCTACAGGCTCTCCAGCCCTGGTGACAAGCTTGGCCCAAACTAGGAAGAACAAAACCAGAAAGCAAGATGAAGGACAGGAAGTCCCACAGTCAGTGTCCTCCCATCCTGCCACCCAAACCACCATTGGTTTGAGGGCACAGTTTAAATCACTAGATTTATCACCAGAGTGTCCATTTTCCAGGCTAGAATCCTTTGGCCTTAGCTTGTAAATTTACTTGCAGGGACAGACATCTCATCCCAGTGGCCAGTCCTGGGGTGGCAGTGAAGGATCAGACCATGCTCAGTTCTTCCAGGAGTAGCCAGTCTTAAAAGAATACCCACACTGGACCTCCCTGAGCCCAGCAGACACACTGCATTGTTCTCTCTGGGGGCAATCAGGCAAAGAGGCTGATCGTCTAGAACTGAGAAGTAAAAGTGTCAGAAAAAAAGGGAACCTTCCTCTTCTGTTTTTCTGGTTCTTTTTTAGTTGTCCTAGTGTTGACACGGGACCTGCCGAGCTGGAAAGGGGCAGATGCAGACTGTAGCTGGGGCCACACAGCTAAACCTCAAAAGGTGCTGGTCATTTCTCATCCCCCTGAGCTACCTTAAAGGCTCTCTTCTGTTGCCATGTGCCAAGGCCTCTGGCCCCAGAATGCAGGCAGGGTGGTGGTTCTGAGCCGGGCCTTCAAGAAACAGCCAGCCAGGGAAACAGAAGGGGAAGTGGAGCGAGGATGGGCTTGCTACCTGCAGTTGTTGTCTTTCTATCCTGGGAGCCTGGAGAGGTAGAACCAGAGCCCTGCAGCCCACTCTGCTTTCCCAGGGAAGAGAAGGAAGTGGCCCGAGGCAGCATTTGAAATAGTTACTTAATTAACTGACTAAAATGGACCTCAAGCAAACCTCTACCCCTCAGAGAACTCAGCAAGAGGTGGTAGGTGGGTGTTCTTTTATGCTGGTTTAGAATGCTGCTTTAGAGAAACACTGGCACCAAGATGACAAGAAGAATATCTACCTACAAATTTACAAGTTTAGGGGTTTTTTTAAAAAAAAATAAAGGGAAACAAAATGAATTATAGAGATGAACATATATCTATGTAAGAAAATATTTATTTTTATTTATCTCTGGGTTGTAGGATTATTATTGAAGTGGGAGTTTTTCTTGTATTTGTCAAATTTTTTACAATGGCAAAATATCAGGAAAAAATCTAATGTTTCACTTTTGTAAGGAAAGTAGAAGAGTTTTAAGAGGTGAAATAGGAGCATGTATGCCAGTGCTTGTTACAGAGCACTTGGCCAGCCATCTCCTCTGGCTCACGTTGCTCCTATGAGAGCTGGTCCCCTGATAGTGTGAGGACAAGGACTGGGCGGCTGAGGGGTCCTGAAAAGATCCAGCGACCTGAAGAAATAATCTCTGCTGAGAGAAGGGGGAAAGGATCAAGAAGAAGAAGTTCAGGAGTCTCTGCGCAGGTTCAGAAGGTCATATTGTGACCCCAGGAATGACTTCTATAAGAGGTTATGATTAAGCAGAAGCTCAAGGCTCTGTGGTGACCAGGACCACAGTGGGCCTCCAAGAGGCATTGTGGGGTCTCAGGAGGCTGTGAGACCTGAGTTATGTTACTAGGATGAGAGAGGTGATCTGGGAGGACTTGGTGTCTCTGAGAATATACAGTAGGGGAGATGAGCTTTGTAATATATCCCATGACTGAAGTTCTTCATGATCCTTGGTGGTGAAAGCTCTCAGGCTGGTGTCTGGACACTGTCAGAAGTGCTAGGAGGTGGCCTAACCTCAGGTCCACTCACTCTCTCAGTGACTTTGAACACAGCTTTGAACTTGTCTGCACCTCAACTTCCTCAGCTCCACAAGGGGAGTGTTTTTGTTTGTCAGGTGCCGTTGAGTCGGCTCGAACTCACAGCAGCCCTGTGTACAGTGGGAGGAAGGCCGGCCTTCCCTGGCCTGTGCTGCCCTCACAGTCTTTGCTGTGCTTGGCCAGTTGCGGTCACTGAGTGGATTCATTTCATTGAGGGTCTTCCTCTCCTTCCCTGACTCTCTTGTTTTCCAGGCATGGTCTCTTTTTCCCAAGAATGAGGTCTTTGTCCAATGACTTCCTCAGAACATGCCCAAAGTAAGTGAGATAGTTGATAGCAGTGAATACTTAACCCATAGGAACTATGGGGATAACTAATTTTAGGATTTTTATTCATTTCACTCAGTGGGAATCTTTTGCCATTAAGAAAGTAATCCAGGAATCTAGGCTGCGGGAATGAAGAAAAAAATTTCCCCAAATAGCAGTTCAGTTTGATAGATAGGATGATTGACGTAGAAGCAATTCAAATTTCTGTCATCCCCTGTTGGCCTCCTGCACAACCTTGAACTGTGGTGAGGGCCTTTTCAGAGGTTTCTACAGACAATTTCTGCCTCCAGAGATAAATATATACCTGAGAGTTTGGGTGATGCGCTTTCTGCCTTGTGTGAGGTTTGTTACTGTTTTTAGCTGTGACAGAATCAGCCCTTAAATCAAGCAGATCTGTGCACAATATCGTCCAACCCTGCACTGTTGTCTTGATGAGGCAAAGGTATGATGGTTTGATTCCTAAGGTTTTCCTGGTTGATTTCTCAGAAGTAGATCACCAATCCTTTCTTCATAGACTTCCTTAGTTTGGTAGCTCATTGAAACCTGTTCAGCATCATAGCAACACACAAGTCACTACAAGCAGACAAGCTGATAGAATGTTGTTTTTGTTATGTGCTGTTGAGTCACCTGCGACTCATAGTGATCCTGTGTAAAATAGCCCTAAACCCTGTTCTATCCTGTGACAATCTCAGTGTCTCCAACACACCTACTCCCTTTACCCCAGTCACTGAATCACTACATCTCATCAAGGGTCTTCCTCTCTTGTGCTGTCCCTCCACCCTCCCAAGCATGATGCATCTCTCCAAAGACTGTCTCCTCCTTGCAACATGTCCAAAGTATGTCAGATGAAGTTTCAAAATCCTTGCCTCCAAGGAGCAGCCTGGTTTCACCCTCTCAAGGATGAACCTGTTTGTTCTCTTAGCAGTCCATGGTGTATTCAATACTCTTCTCCAGCACCACAGCTCAAAGGCATCAATTCTCCTTCTATCATCCCTAGTCATTGTCCAGCTCTCTGATGATAGCAAGTACTTGCAAAGACTGTATCAGGTGTACCTTAGTCTCCACACTGACATCATTCCTCTTCAGTAATTTGGCAAGATCTCTGACTGCAAACTCTCCCATTGCAATTTGTCTTTTCATTTCCTGCCTGCCAGTGCCAAGAGTGTTGATTGCAGAGCCAAGCAAACTAAAACTGTTATCAATTTCAGTCTCTTC
>NW_006399866.1:5596134-5673374 GCF_000299155.1 Elephantulus edwardii | reverse complement strand
CCAAGAGTCTTGAACTTGACTCATGCAGACAGGCAGGCCTCCCTTTATGAGCACTTTCACCTCCATCTGTAGTGGCAGATCTATGGAGTGGAATTGTGATCTCACCCTCTTGTGCTTCTAAACATGTTATAACATAGTCAATGAAACACAGATAGACATTCCTCTGGTATTCCCTGCTTTCAGCCAAGATCCATCTAACATTAGCTACAATATCCCTAGTACCACAGCCTTTTCTAAACCCAGCATACATTTCTGCAGTTCTCTGTTGATGTGCAGTTCCAGTCGTTTTGGGATGATCTTCAGCAGATTCTTGCTTGCATGTGATATTTATTATAATTTTTTATAATTTCCACACTGTTGGATCACCTTTCTTTGGAATGGGAACAAATATAGATCTCTTCCAGTCAGTTGGCTGGTAGAATACTCATCTAAAGTCCGAGTGAGACACCAGGAAAGTAAATTCATAACAACAGACTAAGCTTGCTGTCCCAGATCATTATTTTAAAGAAATTCATTTCCTTCCTTGAGGCGATCGTAGGAGTATGGTTGATATCCTAGGTTTGCTAGGCATCAAGGCTATCTCTAAAACCCCTGACTCTAGTTTTTCAGGAGAGGTAGGTCAAGCTCTGGAGGTGATCCATGAGGTGAGGAGTCTAGCCTGGCCTGTACCACAACCATCAGAGTAGACAGTATGATGGCCGCCTCACTCTACCAGTGACTGAGGCCCAGGGAATCCCTCATCTGCCCACCCCCAAGTTCCACCTTGTCATGTCCATCCTGCTGCTCTGTGTCTGCATTCACTGCTTTGTCTGCCACTTTGGATGGCATCCCAGTTGGACTTTTTACCTAGCTTCTGATTTGGTTTCCTTCTAAAGATTCTGTTTCTTGCATTACTAAACGCACTTCAGGCTCTAAAGTCGTGCACTAAAGAGTGGCTACACCCAGCAAATCAGTCTGACAGAGTGGACAAAGTCCTTCGGCCTCTAGATCCCGGGGCCTTTTGCTTGACCTTCACTGTAGGTCCTGGAAGACAAGGAGAGATCCTTCACCATTTGCTGCTGAGTCATGGCTAGCTGAGAAATCGATGTGTATAATCCTCTCTGAATCAGGACCTGGAAAGTGGCCAGAACTCCCTTTTCTTCTCATGTGTGTCCTTCTCTATATGTATCTGCTTTGCCTTTTTTTCTCTTTGCATACTGGCTTTCTGCACTTCTCAGTCCACAGAGGGACAGATGGGCACCACATGATTCCTAGGTTTTTATGTTATCATTTCACCTGCCATGAAATTTTTCAGTCTCTTGAATCTGGTTCTTAGTTGCCAGGAGAGGGAGCTCGAGTGACGTTCTCCAAAGACAGTTGCATCGCTATTACAAAGATGGTGCTTTGGAAGGGGGTTTGAATCAGTGAGAGAAAGATGGAAAACCTCCTTCCATGCAATTTACAGCTTCCCAAAACCCTGCTAGAGAGTCAGCTATAAGTTGCTTCAGTGGCAATCAGGTGGGGTTTTTGGTGGTTTGATTTTGTTTTAGTTGACAGCAGAAAAAAACCTGGCTTGGTTCAAGCATTGATCCATTCAGCTACCGGAAGCAGTACACCCATACATGCAAGGAGTCAGGAACATTTCACAGAGAAGAAGAAAGGCTAACAGGTAGCACAGGTCTTTCAAAAATCACTGTTGGGAGAGAATCCTTGGAGCCAATAGAAGTCAGGACAGCAGATTCCTGTGGGCCAAGCCAGGGCTTAGTGGAACGAGCTTCCCATCCAAGGCTCACTGGTGCAGGTGGACACTGCTGATGAAGTATCACCTGGACCCTTCCGTCAGTACACTCTTCCTGAGGTGAGGGGTCTTTGCTCTCATTCAGAAGAGTGGGGTTCCTACTTCTTCTGAAACAGATTACTGAGACTTCAGTATTTTTTTTTCCACTACCTCCTGGAACAGCAGCAAGTACTTGGACAATTGATGCCATTTGAACCCCGGGGGTGCAGGGGTTAAATGTTTGGGTGCTAACAGAAAGGTCAGGGTGCAGACTGCTTCTCTAGGCCGAAGATGTGGCAGTTCGCTTCCACGGCAATTTCAGCCTTGCCTGGTGTTAACGAGTAGAAAACTTATCTAAAATCCTTAGCGAGCATTTCTACTCTGTCCTCTAGGGCCACCATGAATCAGAATTCACTCAACAGTCATGGATTCCTGGAGGCACCTACAAATCAAATGTGTATCTGGTGGCTTAGTGGTAAGGAGTGACGCGACCAACCCAAAGGCACATAGTTCGAATCCCACAGCTGATCCAGGGGAGAGTCAGCTCCCGTTTACCGTCTCTGAAAATCCTCTGGAGGGTCCGCTATGAGTCTTTCCAATATGACAGCACCGAACAGCAATGTATGTCTAGAAAATGAGTGAGAGGAAGGTAGCCTTTCAGACCCACCTTGACTAGTCAGAATGCAACAAGCAGTACTCTGGCTGATTCCGCCTCAGTAGCACCAGCCACTCCCCTACTTCCTGGCACTGTAACCTTGGGCAAGTTACTCCACCTTCCAGGGCCTCTGCTTTAGCTGGGAATAATAATGGTACGTATTTCCAACATTGTGTGATTAAATGAGATAATAAACAGATACTGCATCCATCACCATCATCATCATCCTCATACTCCTCTACATCATCATCACTCCCATCATCCTCTTGTCCATCTTTCAGAACCGAGGTGTTTTACCTGGTTGCCAGCCTGTGTTCCCCATCTCTCCCATGAACTCTCAGTGTAGGAAGTTTCATATTTCCACTCCTCCCTTTCTATATATACCTGAGAGGGGACAGAGAAATGGCATTCCATTGACATATTCTGCTAAATTCCACATTTCCCCTGAATGATGCTGGGAAAGATGGCTGTGGTTCTAGAGTGACAAACCCCATACAAATCAGAAAAATCCAGTGGTTCCAGATCCAGTGGTTTACCGGATACCTCCAGTTGTTTATTTTTACATTTTCTGTCCATGGAATTTTGAATAACAAATCTACTCAAAGCTGAAGTGATCAGATAGTCCGTTTCCAGGTGCTGAAGATTTGCCCCTCTGTAGTGCATATGATGTTGTGTAGTGCATATGATGTGGGTTGCTGACGGAAATGTTAGCATTCTGACTTCACTAGAGAGGATGAGGCAGTCCCTCCTGTGCAGATTTGCATGGTAAGGGGTGTTGATGGGTCTGAATTGACTCGATAGTACTGGTGGGTGCAGACAGGATGTCAGCTTGCCCATCACAACCCAGCCCCATCTCTGCTAGGGGCTTTCCCTGGGGCAGCACAGCTCTAACCCTGCTGCTCCTAAAAGCTGGCTCTGGGCAAAAATTCACCATTGCTGTGCCCATCAGGGCCCAGAGTCAAGGCCCTAGACCTCAGATCAGTAGACTCGGACTCCCACAGTACACCCAAGAGTCTTGAACTTGACTCATGCAGACAGGCAGGCCTCCCTTTATGAGCACTTTCACCTCCATCTGTAGTGGCAGATCTATGGAGTGGAATTCTGATCTCACCCTCTTGTGCTTCTAAACATGTTATAATACTAGTACACATCCCCCTCACTGTGCTAAGTGAAAGCACTTGTTGGCATTTTCTACACCTCTTTAAGTTCCAGGCCATAAAAACTATCAGGAGAAGACCCCTATCAAGTAAACCACGGAGCCAGCAAACTTGAGAGGTAGGTCCACTTTGGGCCATCCTCAGCTAAAGAATTCTGTGCCCCCCCAATTTCATAAAAGTTAACCAACCTCATCTAGTGAACTGCAGGCAAATACCTCCAGGGCCTGGTGCTTCTGGAAGTAGAATGCCCAGGGCAGCTCCTACGTAGCACTAGACCCAACCATGCCACCCATTCTTTGGGTCTTTTGGTGGATGCCCATCGGAGATACCACCTTGTGTGATACTTCTAGCTCCCCCTCCATTGTGAAGGGCAGCATCTTACAAGGAGATGACCAGGAGCCTGAGCTTTAGAGTCAGGCAGACCTGAGTTCAAATCCTGGCTTAGAAGACCCATGCCTTGGTCAAGTAACTTCACATCACTGAGCCTCAGTTTCCTCAAATTGGGGGTGTTACAATTGCTTCAAAAAAGTTTTAATGAAATAATGACTATAATGTCCTGGCGCATATGAGCCACTCAATAACTAGTGACTCCTTGGTCAGTGATGCACTCCAGTGAACTGTGAGTAGTTACATTGCCCTGCCAGGCCAGTACATCTGGAACGTAAGGAGAGACTGCTTCCAAGGTCAGACTGGCTGGAAGGTCCAGGTGTAAAGCTATTCATTGATTGATGTCATTTCTTCCAAACACTGTTAAATATGCAGCCATGGACCATCACAAAAGGAGGGAAAATAAGGATGGAAAAAAGGTAGCAGCCCTCAGAGCAGTGTTAACTGGACCCTTTTCATGGGGCTCTGTGCTCTTGAGACAAAAGGATGGAGTCCCTCTTTCTACTAAGACTAAAATTATTGACTCCTCAAAATAACATTATTCAGGAGTGCTTGATCACTGCTTCCCAGCTTCCTAGATCAGCAGCAGGGCCTCAGGACTTTATGAAATATATGCCCCAAGATCCTCATGCCCTCTCTGAAGAACTACTGGTAATTGTCAACATCCCATGATCAACACAAACCATCCTGGGGGACCAGCAAGAATGACTCATAAGAAGAAAGGTGGAGGAGAAGGGCCAAAGGACCCAGCTCTGAGAAAGGAGGTTCTGAATCCTGCTCACGTGGAAGGAAGGTCTGAGTGGGGATCTGGAACAGGTGAAGAGATGCCCTCTGAGACATCCACCAAACCATGAGGGATGCTGTTGCAGACAGGACCATGGTCAGGTGCTCCCTGAACCATAGTTCTTTGTGGGAGAGGAGTGATCCTGGAGGCAGCCTCTTGCAGACTTCCCAAGCAGCATCACTGCTTAAATGCTGGATCATATGGAGATACAGAGCTGTGATATATTCAACAGCTGTCAGCTACTACTGTTGAGAAAGTCACTCACTGCATGCTAACCTGCTTTCATGAAGTAAGAAAGGAAAGTGGCAATTTGGCCAATGGTTTGGGCATTGGATACACCAAAGCATTTCTCTCCTGTGCCACAGCTTATAATAGGTGAGGGATCAGCAAATGAACATCATCTGACACACTGGAGGGGTAGTGGGGAAAGGGCAAAGACTTGTCACAGTAGAGGACTTGGGGAGCTGAGCGCACATCATGGCACTTCATCACCAAAAGAGACGTAACTGGTGGGGCAGAATCCTGGAGCAGGGCACCCTTGATGACTCCTCCCAGCCCCAAACCTAGTCTACTGTCAAGGGGAACAATAGACTCAAGATGGTTATACAGAGCAATTTCTAGTTGAAGAATGGAGAATCAGGGAGCCACACAGCTGCTCCTCAGAGGACCCTGAGCTCACTCAAGATAGGACACCCTGACTGCATTTCTTCCACAGGTGTCTAAAGACACAGCAACCTAGGAATGGAGACAGAGAACAGAGGGAGTATTTGGAAAAGAAGTCTAATTTTATAAGCTGCATTACATTGTTTTTTGGCCAATGGGCAAGACAAGTTTTAGTTCAAACACAGACCATGCTACAGAGGTGGAGAGAAGTGAACACAGGAAATGACTCTTTTAAGAGAGGATCAAGAGAAGAGAAGGATAAAAGTTCCCCTTAAATGCATTAAGTTTGCACCTTCCCCTGGAAAGACTCACTGCAAGTGAAAGAAAAAGCCAAATGTTTGATCCACACAGAGAGCCTGAGTACCAACTCTTCTCTGCAGGTGACTGCAGCAGGTCCTGGTTGCTTACTGGAGAATGGCTGGAGCCTGCACAGGACTCTGCCCAGTGGATGTTGCAAACAAAGGGATCTGGTTATGTTTTGGTAAATAATGAAACTGTGCCTGTTCCTTCCCCACCCAGGCTCAGGCCCACATGATTTCTATGATTCTCTATGTGTACTTTTAACATGGTCCTTTTGTGAGATATGTGGGCAAAGTGACATTTCAGCTTCACATAGTGGTAAATGGGCTTATCCAGTCTTTCATTCATTCCCTGGATCCTAGTAAATGGGTAAATATTCAATAATAAATTGAGGAAACCATTAACCTGGAGACCTGGGGCTCACAGGAGGCTGAAGAAATGTTGTGATCCCTGGTCTGGCCATTCTAGATGTGATCCAGACGTGCTTGCACCATGACTGAATTGAGAGTTGGGTGAGGGGTATTTCACTTGGCAGGGCTTCCCGAGCTAAGGACCACATAGACTGTAATGCTTTTGCCTCCTTTGGTAGCATTTACTATTTTCAGCATGTTGCTAAAATGCCACCTTTTCCCTCTGAAGCAGGGGACGTCTCTATGCCACCCTGGGGCCTAATTGGCGGGTTCCAGTTCGGAATTCTCCCAGAACTCGGAGCTGCGTTTACAGGTATGCATTCATTTACCCAGCAAGCAGTTATAGGATGCTTGTTGCATGCCAGACCTGTGTTCGAGGTGGCCCAGTGCAGTTTCTGCTTCGATGAGGCTACTTCTCCAGGAGAGACAGGAACAAAGCAAATAACCACACAAATACTAACTACCAGAAAGGAGATATGCGGTTCCCCAGGAGAGAGCAGTTATGTGTTATGTGTAATCGGGTCACCTATGACCCATAGCGATCCTATGTACAGCAGTTCTGAAGCCTGCCCTGTCCTGAGCCAGTCTCACTGATTCCGACACACCAGCTGCTATTGTCCCAGTTATACTATCAATCCTTCTCATCCAGGATCTTCCTCTCCTGCACTGTCCTTCCACCCTTCTGAGCATGGGTGTCTCCAAGGACTAGTTCCTCCTGGCCACATGCCCAAAGTATGTGAGACAGAGCTTCAAAATCCTTGCCTCCAGGGAGAAACTTGGTTTTACCCTCTCCAAGACAGACATACTTGTTTTCTTGGCAGTTGATGGTATGTTCAAGACTCTTCTCCAGCACAACAACTCAGAAGCATCAATTATTCTTCTGTCATCCTTAGTCATTGCCAAGCTCTCTGATGCAAAGCAAATAATTGCAAAGACCATGGCCTGGATTAGGGTGCACCTTAATCTCTAGACTGACATCATTGCTTTTTAATATTCTGGAGAGGTCCTGACAGTCAATTTTCCTGATGCAGTTTGTCTCTTGATTTACTGACTGCTGGTGCCAAGAGTGTTGATTGTGGAACTGAGCAAGCTGTAATTGTTAACAACCTCAATATCTTCCATCCTTGACCTTCTGCGGCAAGTGCTTCAGGTTCTCTTCATTTTCAGCAAGCAGGATTCTGTCATCTGCATAACATAGGTTGTTGACGAGTCTTCCTCCAATCCTTATGCCACATTTCTCCTCATAAAGCCCAGCCTCCTGAATGAAATGTTCTGTAAATAGGGAAAGCCTTCCTCACCTCCCTTGAAGGCAACTTGGAAAAGTTACAAGAATAACCAAATAATGGCTGGAGAAAAGTGGGACTGATAAGAATTCTTCTAGGCAAAAGAACAGCCTCTAGGGGCTCAGTATAAAAACAGGATGAGTTGATGAGTAAAGTCGATGTTGCAAGAAATGAGAAAGAAGAGATAGGTTCAGGAGAGGGCAGAGAGGTGAGCTGAAACTACACCCAAAAACAGTAGGAAGCCAATGGAGGGGGCTCACATGGGGGCTCCAAGAGGAGAAGGAAAAGAGGTGGCACAACTGAGTTATCCAGGCCATAGTGAGAGTGGATTCAGGAGTGCAAGAAGGGGCATGGCAGTCCTTCAAAGGGAAGATCCATTTTGGCCCAAGGTGAGGGTATTGGGATGGTCAAGACAGAGAATCGAGACATGTGTAGACTGTCAGGGCATGTTTAAAATACTTGAGATTGACTACGTTGTGAATGGTAGGAAAGAAATTAAAACCCCCAGGTTACAGGCTCAGGTAGAGGTGGAGGGAGGAAGAGCAGGCTTCAAGGAAAGAGCTGAATAGAAGTATGTGGGCACCATCCATGGTGCAGGAGCTTGTGTAGATCTGCAGCTTATGAGAGGGAGCAGGGCAGGCAAGCAGATTCCCAGAGGAGAGGGCAAGAAAAGAGCTGCAGCTGTGAAGGTGGCTGCTGGGCATAGTGGTGTGCCGTGCCCAGAACCTGGAGACTGAGAAGGTGTATAAGGTCAGCTACTCTCAGTGATGCCTGACTGATGGTCTCCCCGCAGTCCCACCGGCCCGTGCATCTGTACTCTGGGCAGTTCGGCAGCAGTGCCCACCATGGAGGGGCCTCTGAGAAGGAAAACCCTGCTCAAGGAGGGACGGAAGCCCGCGGTAAGCACGGGTGCACGTGTGCAGAGGGAGCACAAGCAGTGATGAGGAGGCCTGAGCTTCAGGGACCAGTCAGCCAGTCAGAGTTCTGGCCTTGGCTCTGCCACTGCGGGGGGCAGGGGGCGGGGAGGCATCTCATTTCCATTTCTGTAAATAATTTCACGTGCTTGGTGGCAGACCATGCATGATGGGCATGCAGGGAACAGAAGCTGTAATAGTTACATTAATTCTGTTGGAGTCTGGAGACACATGGGAGTTAGTGTGACTACATCTCCCCGAAAGTGTCATCAGCACAACCCCAGACACCTGAATGGCCCAAAATACGCCCAGTGCTTCATGGCATTTCCAGCTGTAGATTCTCTTCCTTCCTCTCAAGTGAGTATCCTAAAGTGAGTGGTGGAAGGATGGAGACAAAGAGTCGGGAGGCCTTTCTGGCTCCACCAGCAGGCCCCCAGCCCAGTCCAATGTAGGACACAATGTCACTGGCTCCATGAAGTCACCATGACAGTGTCTTAGCCCATTACAAAGCGGTCTCATGGCAAGTGACTAACATACTACCTACTGAGTTGGATCTACAGGCAGCATCTCCTCTCTCCAGCCCCTCCTTCTGCTTCTGCCCCTGCCCACAGAGGCAATTGGAGATAGTCACTCCTAATTAGTCCCACTAATGATGCCAGGGCCCTTGCCTAGGTGCCATCTCTGGATGCTCTTGAAGCCAGATGTGATGGCTCTGAGATGAGGAATATCACCCCAGCTCAGGATACTCTATCACTTGGGCCCAGATTGTCACAACGCATTCTTTAATGTGGGGCCTTGAATCTGGCTTGCTGCCCTGATGAAAAGATCTGATTGCCTCTCTTCATTTCCCAGAGTCTATGCCCAGTCATCACATGGCCAGAAAGAAATCATTTTCTTAAAGCTTTGTCTTCCTAACTGTTGGTTGACTCAAAAGCTAGTGGTGAAACTTATTCAGTGGGTCATAACCAATATTTCTTAATTGATAAAAGCAAAATGGAAAAGAACTGTGGAGTTAATTATACATGTTTAAAACAATCTAAATCTATTGCTGTGAGTTGATTTTAACCCAGAGCAATGCCATATGTATTTATACATGCACAGAGAAATTATACTGTTTCATGATATTTTTTTTTACTTTTACATACATACACACAGGGAGCTCTGGCAGTGTAATTCGTAGCATGTTGCACTACTAGTCCAATGGCTGCATGTCCAACAGTTTGAATCTACAGGCAAAAGATGAGCCCTTTCTTCCCATTAAGACAGCCTCAGACACCCCATGGAGGGTCCCTGTGAGTTGGATTCAGTTCTATGGCCATGAGGTTTTGAGCCATATATACACATATGTGTACAGAGTTGTGACATGAAGTGCATTTCTACCTGTGGATATCAGTCAACAATATCTTCCTACCACTGCTTCACCATCTGCAGGCATTACCATGCAACCCAGCATGAAGACAGCCTGTGTGTTGTGATGCACAGCTGTCTGCTCCTTATAAATTCAGTTGTTTCCTCCCAGGATGAGATATTTGCATCACATTTGCAGACCCAAAATGCCCATGGAGATGATTTACCCCAAACCAAGGAACAGAGAGCCTTCAAAGAGGGGATTCCAGCTTTCACCTCTAGAACGACAGGAACAATCCCTGCAGCTTTGCTCTTTGGGTGTTTCCCACCTTTAAAGACTTTGCAAATGCCCATCTTCAGTCTCCGTCAGAACATCTCACTGCAGGCATTTCAGTTCTTCAGCATGCCCTGATGCCACCTTAAACAAGGTGGAAATATAGAGGTCTCTGCGAGGTTTCCTGTGGTCATTTCCTCTAAGTAGAAGTTAGGGCTGAAAGGCTGATGAGCTCAGAGGGACCCATGAAAAGAAGTTTCTTCTTTAGGTCCTGGAAGAGAATGGCATCCAGAAGGGGTGGTTGAGGGCCAGGGAAGAGATGAGGTCTGCACTGCCATGAGTGAGGGCTGGGCACCCTTCTGCCCACATGTCTGGATCAGTAACCAGGCAGCCAGGGGCATCCGCCCCCTCCACTTGCACCCTTGTTATTCTACTCCCGTTTCCTCTGTAGCTATCTTCGTGGACCAGGTACTGGGTCATACTCTCAGGATCCACCCTCCTGTACTACGGAGCCAAGTCCTTGCGGGGCACAGACAGAAAACACGTAAGTCCTGGGTCTAAAGGGGGTCTCGAGGAGCTTCAGGAAGTGGGATGAGGTCAAGTGTGGGAGGAAAGTCTTGCCTGGCCCCAGTCTGCTTCCTGGAGAGGGCAGTGCAGAAAGGGTGTGAGCTTTGGCCTTCTGGATGTGTGGTTGCTCTCTTTTAGTATAAATCCACTCCTGGCAAAAAAGTCTCCATTACGGGCTGGATGGTGCAGCTGCCTGATGACCCCGAGCACCCTGATATCTTCCAGCTGAATAACCCTGACAAAGGTAGGCAGTGTGCTGGCACCTGTAAACTTTCTCAGCTCTTTTTCCTCTTCTGCTAAATATGCTTCCTGAAATGTTGGGAATTTTATAGGTGGCTGTGTTCCCTTTGCTTCTAGTTCTGATGTTCTCAGTGTCCCTTACTCCACAAAGGCTGCTAATGGTCAGTGTGTCCAGTGTGCGAGGTCTGTGGCATGTGGCTGCAAGAGTCCTTTTGGTGGCCTTGCTCCCAGAGCCTACCACTCCTGGGCTTGTAGCCGCAAGACCTTGGGGTAAATTTACGTTAGTGATGCAGTGACTGCATGACTACATGTGGCCTGGGAGATTTTAGAAACCTCAGATGCTGCCTGTGCTATGAGCCTCTGGCAGTATTCTTGTCAAAGGCCGAGCCAAGGAAAAAAAACAAAAACCCAAAAACAAAAAAACCCTTTCACAAAGGCTTTATGAGCTCTGATATGGCAGTAATTTCCCTCAGCTCTCTTCCCCTTCCTCCTGCTGTCATCTTTCCCCATGACCTTGCTAAGAAGGAGGAGGTAGTTCTGGGCATCATTTTGTCCAGGAGCTTTAATCTGCATTAATATTCAGACTAGGCCATGGCTAGACTTCTCAGTAAGCCCATAACATATTTAAAACAAACAGCGTGGTTGCCATCCAAGCAGATATATGCACACCCATGTTTATTGCAGCTTTGTTTACAATAGCAAAGAGTTGAAAGCAGCCTAAGGGCCCATCAACCAACGAATGGATAGAGAAGCTGTGGTACATCCACACAATGGAATACTACACAGCATTGAAAAATAAGGAACTCATGCAATATTATTCAAAGTGGGTGACCCTGGAGGACATTATGCTGAGTGAGATATCTCAGTCACAGGGGGACAAATACTGCATGGTGCCACTGTTGTAGAATGGGTCTGACATCAGGGTGGGGGTATGACAGAAAAAAACTGGATAAATTATGTATATTGTATTGAAACAGGTGAGGGAAAGAATAGATTAGAAGTGATATAAGATTGAGTATTATGGTTAGCACAGGAATCCAGAATTAAGGTTGCATAGAGAAGTGTACTCGGGGTGGGGGGTGGGGGGAAGGGACGTGGGAATTGTATACTAATGAAGGAATTTTTTTCTTTTTCTCTCTCTTCGGAGGGGGAAGCGAGCTGGTGGGGAGGGGTGGGCAGGGAGAAAATTGCAGCAATGAATGAATGGAAATCCAAAACCTTTGTAAAAAAAACAAAACAAAACAAACAACGTGGTTTCAACCTTTGGTTCCAGCCAGGTAATTTGCTGAGGCTCTCCCCACTCATCTCCGTACTTTAACAGGAACATTCTAACATAAGGTTCATGTATATACAGATAATTTAAGGATCTTGTTAAAATACAGATTTGGATTCAATAAATCTACAGCAGGATCAAGAGGCTGCATTTCTCACATGTTCTCAGGTGATCCAGATGATGGCTGCTGATCAAGAGACCACACTTTGAGTGTCAAAGCTCTAATGTTCTTAGTTGCAAAAGGAAAACAACGATTCCAGTTTGCCTTAAAAAGCCCAGGGAATGGGGAAGAGAGAGAGAAGCCTCCACTCAGAGTCTGAGTGCTTGAACCCACTTGTCAGTAGAGTGGACTATGATTTTTGTTTATTCTTTGGCACTGTGGGCCAAAATTAGAGGTGATTTCTTTAGAAAATAAAGGTTTTGCTTACATGAGCTTGCTCTGGTGGCTAGTGGCAAGAAGTTGCACTGCAGTCCTAATCCCCAAAGGCATGTGGTTCAAACCCAACAGCTTCTCCATAGAAGAAGGATGGACCATCTTCTCTCGTGCAATTTACTTCCTCTGAAAACCCACTGGAGGGTTAGTTACAAGTTGGTTCTCACTCGGTAGCACACAACATAATCATAGAAACCACACAGTATTTTGGGGCTTTCATGCAAAGGAAAACACTGTCCCTAAGCAGAGGGAAATGTGATACAGGGGGCAAGTAGAATCCATGGATTGAGGGTCAAAAAGTCCATAAACTTGAATGGGGAAATGACTGCTTGGTTTTCAGTAGCCTCTAATTCCTTTGACAAATTGCATTGGGGAAGTCTGCTGTCAGGGACCTCTCCGGAGTGCTGATGAGCAATGATGTCAGTCTAGAGATTAAGGTGTGCCTGATCCAGGCCATGGTCTTCACAGTTACTTGTTTTACATCAAAGAGCTGGACAATGACAAAGGATGACAGAAAAAGAATTGATGCCTTTGAGTTGTGGTGCTAGAGAAGAGCCTTGAACATACCAGAGACCACCAAGAGAACAAATAAATCTATCTTGGAGTGAATCCAAGTTTCTCCTTGGAGGCAAAGATTTTGAAGCTCTGTCTCACATAACTTTGGGCATGTTGCCAGGAGGGACCAGTCCTTGGAGAAGGACATCATGCTTGGAAGGGTGGAGGGACGGCACAAAAGAGTAAGACCCCAGATGAGATGGATTGACACAGTAACTGCGACAGTGGCGTTTCGTGTGTTGGAGTCAGTGAGACTGGCTCCGGATAGGGCTGGGTTCAGAACTGTTGTACACAGGGTCACTATGGGTCATGGGTGATTCAATGGCTCATAACAACAACAACAACTAACACCTTCAGTCATTGTTGTAGGCATCAAACTTATAAAAACTTTAGCAGTGTCTGATTTTAATTTCCAAGAGAAATCACAGATGTTCTCATACCACATGTTACAGGAATTTCAGAAAGTCATCTATGCACATCACTTCAAAATTACAGTATAGTAGCAGACCTGCCACTAGATCTAATTAGTATTGTTGTTGTGTGCCTTCTAGCCAGAAAGGACCCATTCCTGACCCTCCAGTGAGTTTTCAGAGGCTGTTAATTGCTTTAGAGAAGACTGCCCATCATTCTCCCATAAAGTGGCTGATGGATTTGAACCACATACTTTTGGGATTGCAGTGCAGTTTCTTCCCACTAGGCCACTGCAGCACATATCATTATGTAATTAGTTTGGATTTTAATAATCTTATAACTATATTTCAGTATTATTATTATTAATTTCTTTTAAAAACATGATTCTGAAAGGGCGCCCACAGGTTTTGTCAAACTGTCAGATGTAGCCCTAGCCTCCAAAATAGCTGAGGGCTCCTGATCTCAAGAGGAAGCCCCTAGAGGGCAGGAAGCTGCCTCCTCCACAAGCCATGAGCTTGCCTTGGGCTGCTCTGATCTTCTGTATCTACCTATATTCATATTTTCCATAGCCCAGTCACAGGCTGATTCTCTCATGTGACACTCTTAACTAATTTTTTTTTTTTTTTTTACCTATCAGGCAATGTTTACAAGTTTCAGACTGGTTCCCGGTTTCATGCAATACTGTGGCACAAGCATTTGGATGACGCATGTAAAAGCAACAGGCCTCAGGTAAAGACACCAAAATTTTGCTTCTCACTTGAAATACCTTCTCCTACCCTTGGGACCTGAGCATGGTGGAAGTTCTGAGGATGACGCAAGACAGTGTGAGGTTTCTTTCTTGGTCATAGGGATCCTGACATCACGATGAGTCGTCGTCAACTTAATGGCGTCTATCACCAACAGCCACCACCATCCTTGGGACTAAAATAAGCAGGGATCCCTGATTCCCCCCTCACGACTCAACAGCTGTTGTCCCAGTTACCCTTTTTATCAGCCTTTTCCCATGAGACAAGTATCCCTTCCTCAGCTTAGAACTAAGCCCAGTTTCAGACCAGAACTTTTAATTTGGCATCTGTGTTTTTCCCACTAAATGAAACAACGCAGAACTATGCATTGTGGGACAGTTAGGCAGGTCTGATACCACCCCAGGGAGTAGGCTGCAGTGTTTATTTAGCTCATCCCTCCTAGATTTGATTTCATGGGAATATTCCAAACTGACCAAAGAGCCTTGTGGCTCATGTAAGTCTTAGAAACAATAGTAATAGCTAATTTATTGAGACTCAACCATGTGTCCGGTAAGGCTGCTAATGAATGCAGGGAGTTTCAGGTTTCTCAGGTGTTTGAACCAGTAAGATTTATACTGATATGGCCCCCTCTGGGCCTGGATCATTGTAGTCTCCCTGCCCCAACCACTCCTTCCCACTCCCTCTTTCTTAGCATTATGCTAAATGCTTTGCATGAAGGAATAAGCTATATCATCATAACATCCCTATGAAGTAAGTCTTACTTTCACCGCTTGACATTGAGGACCCTGAGGCTCAGAAAGTGGTGGACATTTATAGCTCCATCTCACATACTTTGGGCATGTGAACAGGAGGGACCAGTCACAGGAGAGGAAAACCCCAGACGAGATGGATTGATACAGTAACAGGGGCATTGGGGCTAGGTGTGTTGGAATCAGTGAGATTGGCGCAGGACAAGTCAGGCTTCAGAGCTGCTGTACATAGGGTCACCATGGGTCACAGGCAACTTGATGGCACATAACAATGACAACAGAGTTAGTGTCTTAGTTATCTAGTTTCTAAGTAAGTTACTTGTGACATACAGAACTACCACAAACAGAAATGTTATCTTACAGTTTAGGAAGCTGGAAGTCCAAATTCACTGCCATCACTGTCTGTATTGGTTCTGGAGGGAAGTCCTTGTTTCTTTCAACTTCTATAGACCCAGCATGTGTTCTCACCCTCCCCAGTGCCAAGGAACTTTACAGCAAAGAGACGCAGTTACAAAAGGATGAGCTCCACTCTTCATGTTCTTTCTTGGTGGCAGTGAAGTCTCTCCCTCAGCTTGAGCTCTTCCCCTTTTATCTCTTATGAAGTAAAAGGTATCTCAGGCCATGGCCTAGGAACACTCCCCTTACATAAGATCAGGGTTGGGATGGGTTTAAGGGGTATTGTATTCCATCCTCCATCCCTCGGTCCTCTTACAATGACTTGATTAGCCCGTGGGGATGATTGCATAGCTTCCACATTATATCATTACATAACTATATTTTCTAACTTAAATTCAGTGCCATCAAGTCAGAGCTGAGTCATAACTGACCCTCCACTGGGTTTCTGAGACTGTAAATCATACAGGGAAGAGATTGCCCATTTTTGCCTGTGGAGCCACTGGTGGATTGGAATTTCCAGAGGGCACAGCCTGTGCAGTAGCAGCACCACTCCCTGCAGACTCATGTTGTTCTGCATCATTGAGTCAGAATGGACCCGCAGCTGACCCTACAGTGGACTTTCAAAAGCAGTAAATTGCACAAGAGGAGGTCGCCTATCTTCCTCCCAAGGCTGCACAATTAAATCTATGTTAGCGAATCTCTAACCCAGGTCTGCTTAACTCCTGATTCTGTATTTGTTACCACTGAGCTCTTTCACCTCCGTTTTGTTCTTTGAAAACCCTGGAGCTTTCTCAGGCTTCTGCTGTTGGGCTATCAGCCTAGCATCACAGTCATGGCTGTCCAGACGTGTGAGAAATGGCTTTCTACCCTCCGCACAGAAGGGCACAGACTGGACCTGCATGCTCCCCCTCGTAGGCAAGTGGGCAGCATTTGAGCTACTGGTGCTGGTTCTGGTCCTCTGTCCCTGTATTCCGTGTCCATGTTCCACAGGGACCAGCCAGAGATGCATGGGGAAGTTGGGTCCCCCTTAATCAGACTGAGAGAAGCACAAGTTGTTGTTGTTATGTGCCCTCGAGTGAACTTTGACTCATAGCGACCCCAGCACCATACCTCTGAACCCTGGCCTATCCTGAGCGAGCCAGTCTTACTATCTCTGACACACTTACTCCTATTACTCTAGTTATTGTGTCAGTCCATTCTATTCAGGTCTTCCTCTCCTACGCTGTCTCTCAATGACCCACCCAAGCGTGATATCCTTTTCCAAAGACTGGTCCCTCCTGGCTACATGCCCAAAGTATGTGAGATGGAGTCTCAAAATTCTTGCATCCAAGGAGCATCCATGTCACCTTCTCCAGGACAAACCTGTTAGTTCTCTTAGCAGTCCATTGTATGTTCAATATGCTTCTCCAGGACCACAACTCAAAGGCATCAGTTCTTCAGACCATCCTTGACAGTGACTATCCTTGGTCATTGTCCTGCTCTCTAATACATAGAAAGTAATTGCAAAGACTATGGCCTGAGTCAGGTGCACCTTGGTCTCTAGACTGACATCTCTGGTCTTCAGCACTCAGGAGAGGTCCCTGACAGCAAAGTTTCCTATTGCACAAGGGAAGCACACCAACAGGAGTAAATGTGGCAGCTTCAGGTGGCAGTTGAAAGTATGAGTCATCTTAATGCAGGCAGCTACTCTGAGGGCTAGGGGAACCTCAGCAAAGGCAAGTTCACACTAGCATTTGGATGTGTACGTATAGGGTTTCCAATAGTGCAAGTAATGGCACAATCAAAGAAGTTACTGCCTCTCAAACAGGTTCTTGTGTACTAGAGGGAGGTCTCTAGTGGCACATCCCAAGACCGTGGCCTTAGCGTAGTTCTGTTCAGGCTTTCCATCTGTAACACGAGTGATGACATACATGACAAGCTGATCAAAATTTTAGAGGGTAAGAAGCTAGGAAATAGAAATAACAGATTAAAAGACAAAATCAGGATCCAGAAAATCCTCAACAAGTTAGAATAGGACAAGACAAACATAGGGATAAACTTGAAGCACCACAAGGAAGCTCAAAATAAGTTATAAGTGAGTCCCTTGGAGACTCAAGGGCTATACTTGAGCACATACAAAGGATACATATTTAAGAATGTTCAGGGTACCATCATTATTCATAAAAATAAGCCTAGAAACCACTTCAATGATCATCAATGGATCCCACAGCTGTATATGATTTCAGGAACTAAAGAAAGCTCTTATTTGTATTAAAATGCATATCCATATTTAATGTATTTAAATTTACATTGTTGTTGTTATGTGCTGTCGAGTCACTTGCGACTCATAGCGACCCTATGTACAACATATGTATATGTAAATTTACATATACATATAAAATTTCTAAAATTTAAATCTAAGAAAACATATACTTTTATAAGAAACTATACTTCTGTAGTTACCAGAGTGCATATTTTTTATATTAAACAAATACAATTGCCTGCCTACATGATGGGAAGACTACAGGTTTTGGTCAGTATTCATTTCCAGTTGATCCAAAGTGAACAAAATACTGAGGCTTGAATGAGGCTGGTGCCACTTCAGGGTGTGTTAACAGAGGACCAGTGTCCTACCCTCTACACTGCTCACACTAAGGCCGGGCCCCTTGTTAGCTCTGAGTGACTGTAAGAGCACAGCTCAGCACACTGGAGCTTATGAACTCTGTGATGGCCCTCGTGGCCTGTGCACTGGAGGCCATGTGGCTTCGAGTCTGACAGGGACTTACAGCCATGAGGTGGTGGAGTTAGGGGACAGCTGTGTGGTACTGCTTACAGTTGTCCTATGGAAGAGCCACTGCTCTTTACCACAGGGGAGAGAGGCAGGGCCTGGATTCATAACCTTGCATCTGAGTGGGTCCCTGCAAGGAGCAGGGATGGAAGCCCCGGCAGGAGCCCACTGTGTCTCTGGCAGCAGTTCTACAACAGATAGCAAGTGACTAGGTTAAACCAGTTTGGCAGAGCACCCGGTATTTGATCTGGATAATTGAATTGAATTTCATGAATTGGCAAATGCAAGACCAAGAAAAGTTTTCCAACTTTTAAGTGGGGTTATTTTTTTTTTCAATTTTAGACCCAAGGAAAGGGAATATTTTAGTTTTTCTAATTTTTGTGTTTCTAGTTTACCACATATTCCCATTATATGCTATATGCAATGATGAAACATTGACAAAATCTAAATATTCTCTAGTAGAGTCTTTCAGTATATCACAGAATATTTTATAATAGGATCCAAGGCAGGTATAATAAAGGGAATTACAGATATGCATCTATTCACATGAAAAATATTGACTAAGAAGATTCATTCTATTTTAATATTTAAAAATTTTTTTATTAACCCTGTATTGATGAAAGCATTATTCCTAATGTATAAGATAGAAACAGTACCAAGAAAACAAATACTCAAGTGCCCACCTCCCAGCCTAAGCAGAAGCTCCCAAGGGCCTCCTCTAGGTCCCCCAAATGCACTGAGTTGTTTCTAACAGTCACCCTTCTAGGACGGAGTAGAACTTCCCTGACAGGGTTCCAAGGCTGTAAATCTACATGGGAGCAAAGATTAGCAGCTGAATACAACCGCTATCTCCCAGCTCTCCTTTCTCCCCCAGGTAACCTTCCCACCCCTGCCTCCCCCACGAACCACCCTCTGGATTTGTTTGTTTGCTACTCTTACTTTCCTTTATTATTTCAGCATGTATATTTAATGACTTAAACAATTGCCAGGTGCATTTTATTTTTTATTTTATATTGGTTTGCTTACAAAGTTCATATACATTGTGTTTCACACTATTCTTCATATTGTGTTTCATATAATCATTCTTATGCATTCTGCTTTATAAAATCAATCACCATTGGACCTTGCCCATCATTACCCAGTCTTTTCAGGTCCCCTCTGGATCCTTTTTTTTTTTTTTTTTACAAATAGAACCATAACTCTGTATTATCTTCTGTGACCTTCTTTTCTCCTGAAATGTATTCCTAAGGCTCGGCTGTGTTAATTCATGTAGCAGGCATTCATTTATTTGCCCTGTTTTTATTTTGTTTCCCTATCAGTTCTTCTATCGGTGAAGCCAAGAATGGTTTTCTGCTTTTTTGTCATTTTGAACATTACTGCTGTGCCCTTCCTTATATGTCTCCAAACAAAGAGAAAGATTTTTACAATTCATCATTTTAACCAAATTGATGCCAAGATGGATTTGTTTTCTTATTAAATTACTTCTGACCAAATATCCTGAATCCTAGGGCATACTGGGCAAGAGTCCCAAGGCTGGGAATGTGTTGGTAGTTCGGAAGGGAGAGGGAAGCAGGTGGAGCTTAGGACTGGTGTCTTACCCTCCTCCTGTAAACGGGTCTGGGGGCTGCAGAGCTATGGGAAGGCCTTCGAGTTCCTGATAATCCAGCACTTAGTCCTCCTGTGCTCCCACTGTCAGTTCCCGCCATCCTTTAACTCTCAGGCATTTCCGGTTGGTTCCTCCCCCAGAGGCACATGCCTTGTTTCTTTGTATTTTGTCTCTGTCTTACCTCAAGTCCAGATTGGTTTTGACCAAAGGGTAATAATAGTTAAGAATGTGTATGTACTCTGGTGTCACTTGCTGTGCACGTAACCTAAGCCTCAGTTTCCTCATCTTTATAACAGAGATCATTCCAATAATGCCTCAGGGGGTTGTTATGACTCAAGGACACTGTGCATACAAGGTGCTCAGAACTGTGCCTGTCACACAGTGATCATTAAACAAATGGTTTTGATGACCATTAGGATTCTCATACCCCTTCTCCACCTGAAAGGCTCATCCTCAGACTGAGAAAGGTCTGGCCCCTTCGCTTAGGTGCTTCCCCTAAGGAAAGGTAGAACTTTGACGGAGGCTGAGCCTTTTTTTTTCCTTAGGTACCTGCAAACCTTATGTCATTTGAATAAGTCTCCGCGGGACTTGGCATGACGTCAGAGGCTTCTGGAGTCCCAGTCTGGGCCTGGTGAAGAACAAGCCCTGGGCACAGGCTGTTGGCCAAGCTGCTGGGAAAGTCACAGCTGCTCAGACTTAAGGGGACGCGGCCTGTGGCCTCACAGTCCCAGAGGACTCCGCTGGTGTGGGATCCACCTTCCGGCCCCAGTGACTCTCATGATCCTCATTCTGCAGCGCCCCCTCTGGGGCAGTGGTTGGACCCCAAACCATACACCACCCCCACCCTCTGGGCCCTCCTCTATGAGCTGCTTCTAAGACTAGAGAGCATTTAGCCCATGTTGGGTCCCCAGTGCTCTCTACTGCACAAAGGAGTGGACAGTGGTGACCTGCATGAAGGGCCAGGGAGAAGGACCAGACTGTGGACCAGGCTGTGGAACAGGCTTTTTACACCCCAAGTGCACGGGGTCGCTTACCCACAGGGCTGCCTCAGATTTTGTACAACCTCCGAAGCGTCCTCTGCGTGTGCGTGCTGTATACGTGTGAGTGCGAGCGAGTGTGAGCTCTTTGAGAAACATGCATTTTGGCACAAGACTTGTGACATCACACACTTCATACTCATTGAGGCCCTGCTTTCACCTTAAGTTCTAGCCTTGTCCACAAGGAAGGTCAGAGCGAGAGCCCAGATCATTTCTATGTTAAGGATCCCTTGTGTTCTTTTACTGTAAACAAACAATGCCTTAAATTGTGTCTTGTTTTCTGTTCCTATGGGTGCTATTCATCTGGAAGGCCTACTCCCTGGGCCCTCTGGGTCCCTTCTCGGCCTTGTCACTGTCAGCCCTTTCAAGGCCGGGCCCAGTTTCAGGACTGTGGACTGCGCCCTAGCCTGCTAGTTTCCTCCCATCTCCTTGCCCTGGCAAGGAGGCCCTTCTCTTCCCACCCCCTTCCATCAAGCTAAACCAGGAAGTTGTGAATTTTCTCCAGCTCCATCTGAAGCAGCTGATAGGCTGCCAGGCTCACCATAAATGGCTACACAGAAGCTACTTTGCATCAACTAGTCCTTGCAGGGCCAGATTTCTGTTCCCTTCATCTCACCCATTTGCCTCCACTGCCAGGGCAGGCCCCACTGGGAGTCCTAAGAATGCTGAGGAGCTGAGTGACACTGAAGCCTTAAGCTCCTCCAGTCTTGCCCCCACATGCCCCAAGCACAGTTACCAGCAAGTTCTCCATCGTCCAAGTCTGTGGGCACAATGGCTAATAACCATGGTAACAGGATAGCAAGCCCTGGGGAGTGAATGGTCTAAACTCTACATTCAGTTAAAAGCTCTCCACATGAACAATGACATTTAACTCTCTTGTCATAATGTACAGTGACTTTTATTTTACAAAGATATATTTTTATTCATAATGATAATTTACTCTATCACCATGGCTCTTCTCTCTTTTTTAATTTGGCTGACCTGATTCTGCAAAAGGAAACTGTTAAATATTTTCGGAAATAAACGAACTTTCTGTGGGGTCCTTATACTTATCATGGTTCAGAGCTCACACTGACTGGGCATCAGACTATCTTTAAGAATTTTTTTAATAAGATGCTTCAGAACAACACCTAAACCAGTAAACTCATAATACGTCAGTTGGAAAACTGCCAAAGAACTGTCCACTGTATTTTGATCAAATGATGACAATGTTTATTAACACGTGAGTGAATGGGAAAGGTTCTAAAATAGTTGTTACCAGGGTGTTATTTTGTGAGTAAACCTTACTGTGCTAAAGAACTCTGCTTTTGAGCAAAGTTTCAAGTTCTAGGAAAAAAGTCAGATGGTAAAGTTGATACCATGAAACCTTAGCCCTGGGAAGGGGTCAGACGGTGTGTGTGCAGTTAATTTATATCAATGACTTGTTAAGATGAGCAACTGGAAATGAAACAAAAATGCCAAACACTTTTGACCAGAACCATGCAGTGTTAATGTTTTAGCCTCCATTGAGTCTAATTCTATCTATAAACTTTTAAGTCTTAAGATGAAAAGACAAGAGTGGAAATATCCACTATGTATTTTCCTTGGATTTCTCTACTTTTCAAACTGCCCTGATTTCTCGCTCATGAAATATTATGGATGCCAATTCAGAAGAATTCTGGGCTCTACTAAATAAGCTCATTCCTTTATAAATGTTTCTTATCTTTTCAGAATGTTTTCTTCTAAGCCTATTCAGAATAGCACAATTGCACTTCTTTTCAGTGTTTAGTCTTCCCAGACTGGATCCCACATCCCCTCCCAGAAACATTCTTAGGTTGAAGTCTTCTTAAAGACTGTTTACAACTGTTGGGAAAGGCCATGGGGAACTCGACAAGTTGAACATACCACAAGAGCCCTAAAGATGAAGCTGAAATGTGTTCACCTCTCCAAGGAGGGGCTCAGGACCAACCATGTGAATTTAGTGTTGAGTGTCTTCCTGATACTGTCTCCCAAGCCAACCACACATGGGGAAAGTCCCTGGATGGTGTACCACCTTGCAGGGAAATAATCTATTTTACTCTTTAGACTTAGGGCACAAATATTTAAGGGTGAAATTTCATGCTATATCTTTTTTTTTAAGCAAAAAGATCATGGCACCCTGTAATTAAAACTGTAAAATGCTATCTACAAGCCATGAGGCAGATAGCTGGTATCATTACAAAGTTCCAAGGCCAGCTCACTGGTCACTCTTGTCACTCCCTTGGAATAACTCTTTCAGCCTTCACATTTGAACTAGTTTTGTAACTCAAGGCCAGCAAAGTGGATTCAGCAACTGACATACTTGGAGAACTGACTTTGTGAAGAGCAGTATTGTTCAAAGTGAGAGTGCAGCCTCCCTTCATTGTCCCAAGTGGAAGTGCATTCATCACACTGCCAGACAAGAACTTGAGGGGGAAGATACCTGAAGGGATTCTGCTTAGGAAAGAACACACCCTCTTGCCAACTGAGTTTACAAAGCATGTTCTTCTTACCAAGAGGGTCAATTCCCCCCCCCAATCATCTTCCTCATAACTCATACCTCTTATACTCAAGAGATGTGTATTTCACCTCAGGATGTCGTATCATAAGTGGAACATGATCTATAAAGATGGGAAGTCATTTACAAGCAAGTCCTGAGGCCACATTGTGAACATTACAAAAAACCCCACAACTTAGCTTTTCATTCCTGTTATGCTAGAATAACTTGTATCAGATCCACATCATACTGATTTGAATGACTTCATTCAGTGTAAGAGTCCTTTTGAGATACACATGCTCTGTCTAAAACCACCCATCCACTCATTCATATTTTCATGAGTCCTTCTTAAGTGCCATAGTCTACTGGGGATATAAATGGCTGAGGACAAGAAAGCCCTAATCCCTGCCCTCATGGAGCTGACCTCCCAGTGAATAAATGATCCCTACTACATGCATTTCCTCTGCTAATACCCAGTCTCTCTCCTAGCAATGGGTACAAATCCTGCACACACATTCTTCCAGAAAGACTTTGAAAGGCATAACAGACTGAATAGCCTCTTGATCTGCAGGTTCATTTGCAATGAAGACTAGATGGTGTTGCTGTCCTGTATATAGAGTGGGCCTAGAACAGCCAGGCACAGAGCTTGGGCTCTGCTTGAGTACACGAAGAATGCCAATGTGGAATCAAAGAGTAGGGTCAGAATGTTCACAGTATTGGCTTCATAGCTGTTGTTGGGTTTGTTTTTGGTTGTTTGGTTTTGGTTTGGGGTTGTTTTGTTTTATTTTTTTATTTCAATGAGGAATACAAGTACAGCATGAGCTAGTGAAAGAGTTGTATTTCCTTGGGTATTGAGAACTTGTGTAATAAATTTTAGACCACCTTGCAGCCCCGTGCTGCGCAAGCCTGTGATTGCTATGGACAGCCCCCAGATCCCTGTCCACAGCAGCAACCTGATGGATCATCTGTCCATTTTATACCCATTAATCTCTTTAACCACTTCTAAACGACTGTGACCATTCAGTAATGAAGCTGTAGTAATTAATTTGTTAGTATAGTATAATCTTTAATAAATTTCGTGCCAAAATGCATGGGTTTCCACTTAGCATTCAAAATGTTAATGTAGAGAATAGTTTTCAATTTCTTATGTATTCTTCAGAGTAAGTTGGAAATCGGTTTCTACATTTTAATTTGTTTCTTGTTAATCTGTTGCACTCTCCTGAACTGTCTTTTTTTCCAGCAGACCCCTGCATGCACTTGTGTAAGGAATTTTCTCTAATTCTTGTGAATTGTCTTACCCACAATAACCACTGAACATCAGCCCTCCAGTAGGGTTCTTTAGATTTTTGGTGAAGTATTTTGTTACCTCAGTCTTGTATCAAGTTGTTGTATTTTCCAGCTTGTTACATTGATAATAATTGTTTCACTAATTAAATACTTTCATGTATAAACATTTTTGTTTACTTTGAAATTAAATGTGTTTTGCAATGAATCTTGTTGAGTTTAAGACTTTTATGCATCTACTTAGTAGACAGTTAATATGCCAAGTTAAAGCATTGGGGTGCCCAGTTCAGCTAAAAGATGATTAGGAAAAAATTATAGATAAAAGCAATGTCCTCATGAAGGGACCTAGACAGTGCTGTGGGCATTAGGCAGGAAGTGCCCAAATGTGGGGAGGCCTAAGTGAAGGGGATATTTGGAGATTCCATTTGAAGACTGCAGACACATAGGGGATAAAGGAGAAGGAAAGAGCCAAATAAGAAGAAACACGATGAAGCTGGGGAAAGCAGCCAACACAGTCTCAATGAGTAATGGGTCTAAGTCTGAAAAAGGTATGTCACAGGAGTTCAAGATAACAAGCAGAAAACTCCCACAACACCAGACACCAATTCTAGCTTGCTTAAGATGGACTATCTTACACAAGTTGCCTCCTCGAAACCTTTAGAGTCAGGAAGGAGAGATGAAAACCTCTCAGAACCAAGGCAGAGTTCTACTTTTACCCCTTCTGTCTCTCTCTGTCTTGGGCTCCCAAAGTTTCCTTTTTGGACAACCACTTCCATAATTTCCTAAACAGGCTTCTGCTGTTGCTTAAATGCACGGAAACAAAGACGTGCAGGCCTGTCTCAGAAAAACTTAAGGAATGTAAGCCAGAGGGGCACAAGAGCGTGATTGATCACAGGCAGCAGACCTGCCGCCTCAGTTTCCCAGTGCCCTCCAAAGCTGCAGTGGCCAATTCTCCGAGCCATCCTGTACACTGCACCACTTTCCCAGTTTTATGCCAACATGTTCTCAGTTTCTCAGCTGTGACAAAGCCCCGCTTGCTGAAGTGACCCTAGCCTTCCACCTCGTCAGTATTATCAGCGACTACGGAGTCGCTGCCCTTACACTGTTCAAGGCCTTAAAATCCCCCAACTCATTGCAGTTAAGGACGCTCCTACCTGACCCTCAAAGGGTTTCCTGAGGCTGTAACTTGCACAGGAGGAGACCGTCTATCTTTCTCTCCTGGAGCCACTGGTGGATTCGAACCTCCATAGGAGCACTGCCTTTGGGTTAGCAGCACGACTTCGTACAGTCTAGGCCAGCAGAACTCTAAGGGTCAAGGTTAAGAAGGATGCATTTAACAAGGAGAGGCAGTGAGATGAGGTGAATGAAGGGGAAGGGGTGAGGCTGGGAGGAGTCAATGGCTAGGACTTGAAATCAAGTCTTGAGTCCACAACTTGCAAAGCTTGGCCCTATTGCATCACCAAAAGAAAGCCCTAAACTCAATGTCCCCGAGTGGATTCCGACTCGTAGCGACCCTAGAGGTGAAAAAGTAGGGTGATGTGAGAGGGACCACCAGGCGTGGGCAGGACCCGCTTTGCAGACCGAGGAGTGAGAGGTGTGGCAGGGGCTCAGTGGAGGAGAGCTAGAGTAATATAACCCGTCCAGGGCACAGAGGCGGCCTTAGGAGCGAAGAGGCGGGGCCACGAGGCGGAGCAAGCTTGGGGGCGGGGGGTCAATCAGTGGGCGTGTTTACGTGGGGGGTGTGGCCAGGAGGGGCGGTGCTACAATAAGAGCTGCGGAGGTGAGGCGGGGCCTTGGAGGGAGGGCGGGATCCTCGCGGAAAGCTTAGACGAGGGAGGGGTGGGGGGCGGGGCCTGCGTCTTTCTGAGGGACCATGAGCCGGAGGGGCGGGGCAGTGGATGAGACACCACTCGACCGGGGCAGAGCTGATGACGGAGTGGATGCCGTGAACATGTGGGCCCAGCAGAGGTGCGGAGAACCGACTCCGGGAACGCGATAGGGCTGGGAGGGAAGGGGTCCGACCCCTAGCGGAGCGGCTCCGGGAGGTCCGGACTGTGGGGGGGGCGTGACCGCGGGCGGGGGCGTGGTCTAGGCTGGGCGGCGGGCGCGGGGCGGGGCGTGTGCTGCGGGCGCTCTCCAAGCGACCCCGCCGAAGCCCGCGGAGGCCCGAGCCCACCCGAATGCGCCCGAGCCCGCGGCCCCCGCCCGGGGCGATGGAGCCGGAGTCCCGCGGGGCGGCTGCTGCACTCCTGCGGCAGAAGAGGGCGGCGCTGCGGCGCAGGGGGTGCAGCTTCGAGATCCCCAGGTACCGCTACCGGAGAGGGGTGCGGCCACGTGGGGGTGGGGCGGTGGTCTGCAGGGGGGCGAGACCGTGGAATGGGAGGAGGTCCCTTTCGCGGATATCTGACGAGGAGCTTGGCTGGGGTCTCCGACGAGGTTGGGGCCCGAGCAGCCGGAGTGGGAGGTGAGGGCGGCGGGGGAGACGCCTCGAGAGAAACCAAGTGAGTGTTGGGAATCTAGACCCCGAGGAGACGCCCCCCAAACCTCGGGTCCGGGGGCAGGCCTTGAGCTAGCGTGGTGGTTCTGGGCGGACTCAAAAGTCGAAGATGCACCCTGCCCACCACTTGTAAATGTTCAAGGACAAGCTGAGAAATAGCCCCCTAAAGTCTCGGGGACGTTTTCGTCCTCTAGGGAGCCCCTGGCCGGTCTCCACTACCCCCAAACTGAGGCCGACTTCAGCCTCCTCCTTCTCCTCCTGCTGGCACCCCCACGCCCCAGGTAAGCGCACACCTGCTGCCTCGCCGGCCCCGCCCTGACCCAGAGCCTCCTTGCGCCCCTCTTCCTGGGAGGCGCCCTTCCTTTGCCTGGGGTACAGGCGCCTCTCTTGGCCTTCCATCCTCCAGCCTACAGAACGGTGCTTAGATCTTCAATTTTCTCCTCTTTGGAGTCTTTCCTTGCAGACACTCCTTCCACTGCCCGGCTCAGTGCCCCTCCTTAAGCTCTGCCAGGCTTCTTCCTTCAGAGGCATTTTCTTAACTTTTCGTGGATTCTTCTACTTCAGCGTTGCTCAAGTCTTCCCTGTCTTTTTTCTTTTCTTTTTTTTTCTGGCACTCAGCCTCTACACTAGTTTCTTGTCTTTATTTTTACACCTCTTAAATCTACACCCTCGCTGGCCTCTGGAAAGATTTTAAACTGTGCCTTTCGCTGCCTTAATCCCCTTGAAGAGGTCTCCTTGATCTGTAGCAGCGAGGGGGCAAAGAGGAAGGTGAGGAGCTGGGACTCTGCCTTCGGTGAGGTTTAGAATGGGTTCCATTGGCGCTTGATCTCATCTTCTTCCTCGGTCCTTACTATTCCTTGCTTCACTTTGGTGCTCCAGTGATACTGGATAAAATAAACATAAGACAGGACACATCCTGCTCACGAGTCTATACCCAAGACCTTCCTGGCTCTACCTGGCCCATCAGAAACATTTGCTGAATGAAAAATGCCCAACTAGCTGGTAGTCCTTCTCTTACATTGTGCTGTTTCTCATCTGTGCTTTTCACTCTTCTCATGTGCTTTTCTATGTTAGAATGTCTTTTATTCTGGCTAATGCTCTTGGAGGAAGGCTTCCCTGAACTCCAGGCTGAGCTCTTTTGTATCAACAGTTTATGCTTCTGTTTGTTAGTTCCACATATCATTTGTGTGGAGTTAAGTGGATGATATGTGTCAGTTCTTCTAGACGGAGAAACACACAAATTCTCTCTTTTTTTTAAATTTTATTATTTTTGTGTAAGTGTACCGTCAAATCAGATCTGACTGGTACAGGAGGAGATTGTCCCTCCTTCCCCGGCAGAGCATCGGTGGATTCGAACCGTGCGCCTCTGGGATTGTAGTTGCAGCTCCTTACCACTAGGCCACCAGAGCTCCCCTAAATTATCTCTGTCTTTATGATGCTTTTAGTAATACTGAATATGAATATGAGGGATGAAAGTATATCAAGAGATGAGACTGGAGAAATGAGCCTATGGTCAGATCTCTTGAGCCTTAGAATATTTATACTAGCACTATCCAAGACATTCCTCTAGGTCGTATAGCCCTGGTGTACAAGTTGCTGTCCCGAGGTCACTTGTGGTTGCTGTGAGGCTGAACACCGTGATAGGGATGTGTCAAATGCGTTAATGGTTGGCTACCCAATGCGGACTGAGAGTGGGGTGGAGCTCCCCGATTAAACAAGCGTGGAAGGAGGAGTGGCGTCCACTTCCATAATAGCTTGCCTCCGGAAACCCTATGAACTTGGAGAGAGGATGAAAGGCACCCAAGCGTCAAGGACTCCCCTTCATAGGGTTGCTATGAGTCACCTGCGACTCGACGGCACTTAACAACAACAACAACAACTATCCACTGGACCTTCCCCTGATGATCCTTCTATCCAATATGCCTGAACGCTGGTGGTGTCGTTGGTGGGGCTGTGCGGTGACTCAAGCTGGCACCTCTCTGCCAGTTAGAATCCACCAGCAACTCCGCAGGAGAAAGGTAAACAGTCTCCTCCCATGTAATTTACATCCTGGGGGTGGGGGGGAGACTTGCTGCAGGGTCAGCTCTGTGTCAATTTTGACTCGATGGCAGTGAGTTTGAGTCGCTTTTGATATGGCTGCATGGAGTCGTCAGTGGCTCACTGGCAGAATTCATTCCTTCCATTGGGAGATCTACCTCATGTGGAGCCACCAGCCCTCTGTCAGGAGTGGAGCTTCTGTGCTGAGACAGGTCAGAAAGAAGACGTTAGGTTCTGATAATCATCTATTGACAAACTAAAGGTCACAACAGCCATGGGGTTGGTGCAGGACCAGACAGGCTCTCACCTACTGCATGTGGGACCAACAGGAGTTTGGAGCAACTCAGTGGCAGCTACTAGCAACACTCACTCACTCCTTACCAGTAAGTCAGTAGTTCTAATCCACAGACTGGGCTAAGGGAGAGAAATGGGCAGTCTCTTCTCTACAGATGACTAGTGGAGGGTAGTCAAAAGTGACTCGTCACCACTGGATTGAGTTTGGTTTGGTATGTCTTGTAAATTTCCCTAATTTTAAAAGACGTTTTTATTGTGCTGCTGTTTTATTTCATTACATCTGCTAACTTCCTCTTGTGTCAGCTAAATTAGGAAAGATTTCTCTAAATCTTTCTCTTTAGATAATTTCCTAATTCTCCAAAGAGACAAATGTTCATCTGTAATTTCCCCTATTATTTTTGCCACTTTAAAAAGTATTATCTCTTTCATCTATTAAACCAAATTACCACAGAACACTGGCTAAGCATTAGAATCCTCTATAGAACATCTTAACCACATAGGCGTTGGATCCCTGTCCCAGGCCTATTGCCAGAACGTTCAGGATGGTGCTGAGGTGCTCGCAGTTGGTCCGAAAGCTGTGCAGGTGAGGCTGATGGACATGCGCAGGTGAGAGCCTGTGCCCCATTGGTGGGCTTATTTCCAGGTTAGCCTCCTTTACCACAAAGCCTTCTCTTGCTTCTCATTGTCTGGTGTGTCAAATTTGAATACCACCACCTCATGCTCAGAGCCTTTCAGAATTCATTTTACCCTTCTATACCAAAACATATTGTTGCGATCAGGGAAAAAGGGAGGATATTACCTCAAGATGACGATGCTGTGTGATTGTCTTTACTAAGTAGCCTTATATCTGCTATGCCTCATTGTGAATTGATTAACAATGGCTCCGAACCTTGCCATGTCCAGCATGGGAGCAAGGAATAGCCCACACATTCTGTCATCCCTGCAGGTGGAGAGGAAAAGCTAGCTGAGAAACATGGAGGGGGCAGTGTGCTTATTCTGTTAAACCATTTGCCTTAGATGTACTTGCCATCCTTTGGTAGGAAGGCAGTATCAGATAGTGGTCATGAACAAAGGCTTTGGACTGAAACAGACAATAATGTGTGCAAGCGTGGACATGCTTAACCTCTGAGCTTTGGCTCACTCATTTGTAAAATGACAGCAACACTTGTCACAGCACTGATTTGAAATTTAGATGAACTAATTTGTGCAAAATGGTAAAAACAGTACAAGGTAAAAAAATTTTTGAGTAGTCCATAACATAACAGGTTGCTGACCAGAAGACCAGCAGTTTGATCCCATCAGTCGCTTTTCAGGAGAGAAGTGGGCGTTCTCCTCCCGCTAAGATCTATAGCGTCAGAAACCCACCAGACAGGTGTTAGTAGTTGAACTCCTTGACAGTGAGGTTTTTAGGCTATGGATAGAAAGGATTAACATTTATATGAAAGTTCTCAACCTTTTCTTATACTTACCTGATTAAAATTCTAGCTTTCCCCATTCACTTTCTGCTTTTTTTTGTTTTTCATTTTTTTAAATCTGAAGAGTTAGAAAGAGAGGGGATAAGGAGAACAAGAGGTAAACAATGCAATGTTTAGGACCCGCTAGAAAACAAAATAAAATAATCATTTAGAGAATGTTTAAAAAGGAATGGTATAACAGTGCTGCTGTGCAGTATTTGTCCTTTTGTGACTGAGATATTATAATATATATATAATTTTTTATTAATACTTTGATGAAAGTTTACAGAAAATTGGATTTCATTCATTGTTGCACATTTTCCTCCCTACCTGCCCCCATTCGCTTTTCTCTTTAAAAAGATTCTTTCATTGTTGCACAATTTACTTCCTTTCCCAACACCCCAGTCCAACTTGCTATGCACTTTTCATTCTGGACTGTTGTCATGCAAATAATACCTAATCATATATTCCTTTTAAACAGTTCTTTCCCTTATCTGTTTCAGTGCAGTGTTTATTATTTATCCCTTCTTTTCTTAGTTTTCTCCCAGCACCCGTGTTAGTCCTGTTTTATAACAGTGGCATTATTGTGCAGTATTTGCCCTTTTGTGACTGAGATATTTCACTCAGCATAGTGTTCTCCACGGTCACCCATTTTGTATAATATTTTATTAGTTATTTGTTTTTCAGTGCTTTGTAGTATTCCATTATGTAAATATATCATAGCTTCTCTATCCATTCATTTGTTGATGGGGATTTTATTGTTTTTCAATGCTGGATAGTATTGCATTGTATCAACTAAGAATGATGGGAGTTGCAACCAATATGAAATAAAAAATATTTTTAAAAAATTAAAATGAGCAATACTTTATTTGATGGATGCTAATAGACATTAGCAGATGACACAGCATTGTTGATGGAAGTATACACTTAAAGTGCTTACTGATGAAGGTCAACAAAGAAAATAAAAATTCTCACAGATGGACCAATAGGTGACAACATGGTAACTGGCAAAAAGATTGACATTGTCAAGGTTATCATTTTGTGTGGATTCATAATCAAACACATTGGACAATGCCTGATCTGAACTCCAGAATTTCCATCACCTCAGATGAATGTAAAAGCTGGACAGTGAATAAAGAAAACAGAAGAAGAATTGATGCCTTTGAGTTGTGGTGTTGGAGAAGAGTATGGACTGCCAGAAGAACAAAGAAATCTGTGCTGGAAACAAGTACAGCTAGAATACGTCTTAGAAACAAGGATGGCAAAACTTGATCTCCTGTACTTTGGACATGTTATAAGGAGGGACCAGCCTCTCCAGGAATCATGCTGGGCAAAATAGAGAAAAAAAGAGGAAGACTTCAATAAACTGGATTCATATACTGGCTGCAACAGTGAACTAAAACATAGCAACGATTTTGAGATTGAGGTAGGACTGAGCAGTATGTAATTTTGTTGTACAGAGTCACAATGAGTCATAACAAGCTTAACAATACCTAACAAGAATAAGTAGTAAGGAAAGTAGCTTAAGAAATGTATTTATTGTCATTTGTTCGTTTGTGGTCATCAGGATATGCAATTCATGAACCTATGTGATTTTAAAATTACTTTTCAGCTTTTGAGATGTGTCTTTTGACTGCAACACTTCATGGTCAAATGATGCTTCAGCTGTGACTCTTCTTCAACCACAAGCAAGACTGGCATCAATATCTTCTTTGATTGAATGGTATCTCTGCATTGTTGTTGTGTGCTGTCGGGTCAGAAACCAACTCATAACTGACCCTCCAGAGGGTTTTCAGAGTCAGTTAATCGCACAGGAGGAGACTGCCCAGGCTTCTCCCTCAGAGCAGCTGATGGATCCAGACTACCTGCCTTTGGGATTGCAGTGCAACTTTTTCTTCTTTTTTTAAATTTTAATGAAAGTTTACAGAGACTTAAGGTTTCCAGTCATTCATTGTTGCACTTTGCAGTGCAGCTTTTTACCACTAGGCCAGCAAAGTTCCCTATATATGCATTTTTGTTGTTTGTTGTTGAGTCAGAACCAACTCATAGCTGACGTTCCAGGATTTTCACAGCCGTAAATCACGCTAGAGGCGATTGCCCATCCTTTCTCTGCAGAGCAGCTGGTGGATTCCAGCCATGTGCCTTCAGGATTGCAGTGCATCTTCATACCGCTAGGCCATGAGAGCTCCCCATCTATGCATTGTTGTTTTTGTTATTGTTAGGTGCCTTCGACTTGAGTACAACTCATAGAGACCCTAAGAATAACAGATCTGAACCCTGTCCTATCCTGTACCATCCTCAGAATCTCCAACACCCTCAAACCCATTGCTGTAGTCATTGTAGCAGTCTACCTGGTTGAGGGTCTTCCTCTCCTTTGCCATACCTCCAGCTTCCTTCTCCAATGAATAGACTCTCGTAGTGACATGCCCAAAGTATTTGAGACAAAGCTTCATCATCTTCGCCTTCAACGAGCTCTCTGGCTGCACCATCTCTAAGACTTACCTGTTTGTTATTTTGACAGTCCTTGTGATATTCTGCACTCTTCTTCAACACCACAATTTTAAGGCCTCTATTCTTCTTCTATCATTCTTAGTCATTGTCCAGCTCTCAGATGTATAGCAAGTGACTGAAAAGACCATGGCCTGAACAGGCACACCCTAGTCCTCAAACGGACATTATCGCTCATCAATAATTTAGAGAGGTCCCTGACTATATACTTTTCCCAATACAATGTCTCCTATCTTCTGACTGTTGGTACCAAGTGTATTGATTGTGGATCCAAGTAATATGAGGTCGTTGAGTTTCAGTCTTTTCTCCATCTATTATGATGCTACCTACCAGTCCAGTGGCTATGATTTTTGTTTTGTTGATGTTGAGATGCAGTCCATATTGAAGGCTGCAGTCTTTGATCTTCTGCCACAAGTTCTTCAAGTTTTCCTCATGTTTAGCAAGTGCAGTTGTGTCACCTTCATAACAAAGGTTATTGATGAGTTTTCCTCCTATCCTGATGCCACTTTTTTCTTCATAGAATTCAGCTTCTTGAATAATCCTCTCAGAATACAAATTGAATAGGACTGGAGAAAGGATACAACCCTGACACATACCTTTACCAATTGTAAAACATGCAATGCTTCCTTGCTCTGTTCGCAGAACATCCTATTAGTCAAGGTGTAGGTTTCACAAGGGCACAATTAAGTGTTCTGTAATTCACATTCTTTGTTGTTGTTATGTGCTGTTAAGTTGCCTGCAACTCATCACAACCCTGTGTACAACAGCTGTGAATCCTGCTCTATCCTGAGCCAACCTTATTGCCCCTGACACACCGACCCCCATTACCCCAGACACTCAGTCAATCCATCTCGTCCCTCCACCCTCCCAAGCATAATATCCCTCCCCAAAGACTGATCCCTCCCTTGCAACATGTCCAGTATATGTCAGACAGAACTTCAGAATCCTTGCCTCCAAGAAACAGCCTGGTTTCATCCCCTCCAGAATGAACCTGTTTGTTCTCCTACCAGCCCATGGTCTATTCAGTACTCTTCTCTAGCACCACAGCTCAAAGGCTTCAATTTTTCTTCTGTCGTCCCTAGTCATTGTCCAACCTTCTGACGCATAGCACGTAATTGTGAAAACCATGGCCTGGATCAGGCACACCTTAGTTTCCAGACTAACATCATTACTCTTCAGTATTTTGGAGATGTCCCTGACAGCAGACTTTCCCAATGCAAGTAGTCTTTTTCATTTTCTGGCTGCCAAGAAAACCAAGAATGTTGATTTTGGAGCCAAGCAAACTAAAACTGTCAGCAATCTCAGTCTCTTTACCATCTGTCATGATGCTGCCAATCAGCCCAGTGGTGAGAATCTTTGTTTTCTTGATGTTGAACTTCAATCTATATTGAAGGCTGGTGGCCTTGACCTGCAGCAAGTGCTTCAGGTCCTACTCACATTCTTTAGGAGTTTTGTTAATTTAAAAAAAGAAAGCAAGCAATACTGTCAAAGACTGTGAGAGATAAGTGAAAGAATTATCAGTTGAGGTGTAGAATTGTTGCATTGTTACATATTCTGCTATATCTATTCTTAACAACAAAAAGCAAAATAAAATCATTCCTGTGGAACACAGTTGTTCTTTTGACACGCTGGAACCACTGTAAGTCAGAATCCCACAGCAGCTTTTGGTTGGGAGTCTAAGGAGAAGCCCCAGGATATGAGACTCAGAGGAGAGATGGTGAGCCCTGAAAGAGCCTAATTCAGGGAGAATAGATAGTGCCAGGACTGTGGAAAGCAGCACACATCCAAAAGGGATAGATGCTCAGAAAAAGAAATACTTTTCCAAAAAACGCTATTCCATCTGGGAATCTTTTTCAAAATGCAGATGCCCAGATGCTAACCCAAAGTCACAGAATTGGTGTTTCTCTATTTTTCAATTCCAGTTATAAAATACTACCTGCGTTAAATATTTAAATTATGTTTACTAGTTTTAACCACAGTGGGTACAGAGCCTCAGCATAGGAGATGTGGAGTTACAAATAGACAACATTTTCTTTTTTTCCCAAATTTTCCTTCTTACATATTTGTTAACTTCCTTTGTGTAGTGCATAGAAACCACACCTTTGTAAGAAGAAATTGGATGTCAACACAAATGCTTTCAAGTTCCTAAAAATTGCTTTCCAGGCCAAGGTGAGATCAGAAAACAGCAATTATCAATTATACATTGAGTATCATTTTCTTTCTTATGTTTCTTCTGACATATAAAAATATATATTTTCTTTTGTCCAGGAGACATTTCCCCACCTAGGTAGTTTTACATATGCCAGTGTTTTAATGTTTTGAGATTCTTTGTTCCACTATATTATGTCATTATTCTTTTTGTCTTGAGCCCTTAAGTATTTAATCACAAATAAATCTGCTGCTGTCAATTTTCCTTTGGAAAAACAGCAGTCTTCTTGGGAAAGACTATTAAGAGCTGTCTTGTGTTGAGCTGACATAATGGGCTCTTAGGGCCAAGAGAATAAAATTAATTTTCATATTATGTCTGTTCTCCTAAGAGAAGGGAAAAAAACCCAACTTCTATTATTCGCTAACATTTTTAAGTTAATGCAAACCAGCTTCCTTTCTTGGAGGAAGACAATGGTCAAATTAGTTTTGTATTAGGAAGTTAATATGAGAAATTGTACTTGGTGGTCTGGTCTCCATAGATGGGAATCTAAAAAGAAATAAAGTCTGACAAATAGGCTAGGAAGAAGCTATAGGAAATTTGGCCTGTATGATGAGGCTCCCTGCTACTATCTTTCCTGAGTGGAAAAAAAAAAAGAATTTTAATTTAGCATGTATGTTTAGAGATGTAAGCAAATAGAGACCACAGCTGATGATTATCTACAGCTAGAATCTTAGAGGACCGTAAAAAACTACGAATGAGTAATGAATGAGGTCCGGCTACCTGCAGAGTTGGAGGTAGAAGCATGTTCGCTGCAGGATAATTTGCCAAACTAAATGTCCATCAGGAAGACTGTCAATACTGTATTATTTATCAGTTAGAAAGGATGATATAGATCTGTGTTTCTACCTTGCAGCAATATCAAAGATAGCACCTGACAACAATATGTGTATGTTTTTAATTGGGAGGAAGATTGGCTTTTTCTTGTGGTATGGGTGTGTATCATAGAGTTGAAACCAACCCATAGCCAGCCGTCTGGAGGGTTTTCAGAGGCATTTAATCGCACAGGAGATTGCCCATTCTAATTACTGCATTTAAAATAAAAAGAAACAGGAAATTAACTTTAATCATTTATTTTCTTTAATACAATACAAATCTACTTGCTTTGGAGTCTATTCCAGTTCATAGCCTTTGTATAGCACATAGTAGAAATGTTGTACAGGTTCCCAAAGCGTAAATATTTACTAAGGCTGACAGCCACACCTTTCTCTTGTAGAGCTCCTGGTGGGTTCCTATGGCCAGTGTTTCAATTAGCAGCGAAACTCTTCAGTACTACACCACCAGGGCTCCTTATTTAACTCAGTGTATCAAATATTATGTCAGCATGTAATCATTATAAAGAATTATTGAGGTGATTTCATTTTTTCCTCTGCTACCTAAAAAGGATCGTGCATATATTTTATGTTGATAAACGTGACGCAGTCCTTAGGGAGTTTGCTGCTAACACAAAGGCGAGCCTTTCTGGTAGTTCACATCCACCAGTGACTTCTTGGGAGAGAAAGATGGGCAGTCTCCTCCAGTGTCAGTGACAGCCTTGGCAGCCCAGTGGAGGACCAGCTATGAGTACGTTTCAACTTGATAGCATTAAGTTTGAATTAAACCAAAAAAGCTAATGTCTCCTTGATCAGTTCTGACTCATACTAACTCTGTAGGGTTTCCAAGGATGTAAATCTTTACAGGACCAAGTGGATAAGAACTGCCAACCTTTCAGTTAGCAACCAAGCATTTAAACCACTTAACCACTGTGCCACTAGCATGTTAAGTGGTGGTATTGGGGAAATGACTTTTTCTAGCATTAGCAAGTTAGATGTGTAGGAGTTGTTTTTCCTTAAACATTTGTTTTTTTAGATATGTAGAGGTTTTTTGGTTTTGTTTTAAATATTCTCTTGTTGAGCATGTACACAGGCAAGACATGCACCAATACAATAGTTTTTTCATATGCAGTTCAGTGACATGGATTACATTCCACTAGTTATACAGTCATGCTTACCACTCTTTTACTAAGTTGTTCCTCCCAATTTACATATGTTTACTGCGCCCTAAGGGTTTTATCCCCAGGCATGCATGCCACCAAGCCAGAAGGTTTATAGACGGAGAAAAGATTGAAATTGTTAACAATCTCAATTCGTCTTACTTGGATCCACAATCGTTTCTTGGCACCAGCTGTCAGGAAATCAAAAGATGAGTTGCACTGGGAAAATTCTGCTGTCAGGGACCTCTCCAGAGTGCTAAAGAGCAGTGATATCAGTCTAGAGACTAAGGTGCACCAGATCCAGTCCATGATCTTCTCAGTTGCTTTCTATGCATCAGAAAGCTGAGCAGTGATGAATAAGGAGATGCCTTTGAGTTGTGGTGCTAGAGAAGAGTATGAAAATTCAGTGGCCTGCCAAGAGAACAAACAGGTCCATCTTGGAGAGGATGAAACCAGGTTGCTCCTTGGAGGCAAGGATTTTAAAGTTCTGTCTCACATACTTTGGGCATGTTGCTGGGAAGGACCAGTCCTGGGAGAAGGACATCATGCTTGGGAGTGTGGATGGTCAATGCAGAAGAGGAAGACCCTATGGAATGAAATGGATTGACACAGTGACTGTGGCAATAGGGTCAAGTGTGTCAGAGAGAGCAGAAGGCAAGGATCAGAGCCATTGTTCATAAGGTTACTATGAGTTGTAGGTGACTAATGGCACATAACAGGAGGGTTCATGTCAGTGTTGATAGGGTGTTTGATCAATTTTGAACAAAAGTTGGTAGAAATCCTCAATTTCCTCCTCTTTGACTTTAGTTGTTGGTGCATAACAGTTGGAATAATATAGTCATCTTAACAGAACTTCCTTCTGTGCATATATCCTATCACTCATAACTTTGTACTTTAGGATAGACCTTTAAATTGTCCTTTTGATTATGAATGCACTATTCTTCCTCAGTATTTCTTTCCTGGCTTAATAGCTCTTATGATTGTCTGATTGATTCAAAGTGGCCCATGCCAGTCGATTTCCATTCACCAATGCCTACAATGTCGATCGATCTTCATGCATTGTTTCATTTTTAACAATTTGCAGGTTTCCTACATTTATACTTTGTACATTCCACATTCCAGATTTTAATGGTTGTTTGCAGCTGTTTCTCCTCCGATTTGAGTGACTTTCCATCTGAGCTCTACTCTAACACTGCAGTGGCCTGCATTTCTCTGTGCTTTCCAGGGTTTTTGAGGGCCTCTTATTTTGGAAGTGGATGGCCAGTCCTGATTCCTAGTCTGTCTTAACCTACGAGCTCTGCTGTAAGCTGTCTACATCAATGGCATTTGACACATCAATGGCACAGCTTCCAGCATCACAGTAACCCACAGGTAATACCAGTATAGTAGACTGACAGACAAGTGCTGTAGTAATAAGAGCAAAAGATAAGCAAGTAAGCATATACACACACCCAGCTGTAAAGTAATATGTTGTTGTTATATCCCATCAAGTCACCTGTAATCGTAGTGACCTTGTGTACAGCAGCTCTGAAGCCTGCACTGTCCTGAGCCAGTCTCACTGACTCCCACACACCTACCCACATTGCCCCTGTCTGTGTCAATCCATCTCATCTGGGGTCTTCTTCACTTGTGCTGTCCCTCCACCATTCTGAGCATGATGTGCTTCTCCAAGGACCAGTCCCTCCTGGCCATGTGCCCAAAATATATAAGATGGAGCTTCAAAATCCTAGACTCCAAGGAGAAACTTGGTTTCACCCTCTCCAAGACAGACCTATTTGTTTTCTTGGCAGTCCATGGTACATTCAAGACCATAAAGTAATAAAGTAACTGTTGTTGATATGTACCATCAAGTCGCTTGTGACTCATAGCAATCCTGTGTACAAGAGCCCTAAACCCTGCTCTATCCTGTGCCAACCTCACTGTCTCTGACACACCTGCTCCCATTACCCTAGTCACGGAATCAATCCATCTCATCAAGGTTCATCCTCTCTTGCACTGTCCGTCCACACCCCCTCAAACATAATGTCTCTCTCCAAGGACCAGTCCCTCCTTGCAGTATATTCAAAGTATGTCAGACGAATCTTCATAATCCTTGCCTCCAAGGCACAGCCTAGTTTTCCCCTCTTCAAGACTAACCTGTTTGTTCTTCTAGCCATCCATGGTATATTCAACACTCTTCTCCAGCACTATAGCTCAAAGGCTTCTTTCTATCATCATCTTTCTTTCATCATCCCTAGTCATTGTCCAACTCACTGACACATAACATGTGAAGACTGTGGCCTGGATCAGGTGCACCTTAGTCTACAACCTGAAGTTGTCACTATTCAGTACTCTGGAGAGGTCCCTGACAGCCAACTCTCCCAATTCAATTTGTCTCTTGATTTCCTGGCTGCTGGTACCAAGTGTATTGATTGTGGAGTCAAGCAAACTAAAACTGTTAACAATCTCGATCTTTTCACCATTTATCATGATGCTGCCAGTTGGCCTAGTGGTGAGAATCTTTGCAGTGTGCAAAATTCTCAGTACAACAAACTGACAGATAGATACTGAACTTCTAACAGCAAACCATAAAGCCATTGAGAGAGAACTGTCAAAAGTAGGGACAGAAGAGGACACAACTGTCAGAAGAGACAGGGATATCATTGCTGTATCAGACAGATCCTGGTGGAAAGCCGAGAATATCAGAAAAATATCTGTTGGTGTTTTATTGACTATTCAAAGGCATTTGACTATGTGGATCACAACAGAGTACAGCTAGTATTGAAAAGAATAGGAATCCCAGAACACTTAATTGTGCCATACTTAAAACCAAGAAGCTGCTGTCTGAATGGAACAAGGGAATACAGCATGATTTAAAATCAGGAAGGCTGTGTGTCAGGTTTATATCCTTTCTCCATACCCACTCTCCCTGTATGCTGAGCAAATTTGTGAAACCAGACTCTATGAAGAACAGTGTGGCATCAGGATAGGAGAAAGACTCAGCAACAACCTGCATTATGCAGATGACACAACCTTGCTTGCTGAAAGTGAAAAGGACCTGAAGTGCTTGCTGCAGAAGATCAGAGACTACAGCCTTCAATGTGGATTGCATATTAATATCAAGAAAACAAAAGTCCTTATCAGTAGGCCAGTAGATAGCATCATAATAGATAGATAAAGGATTTAAACTTTCAATAATTTCATCTTACTTGGATCCACAATCAGTACTCTTGGTACCAGCAGTCAGGAAATCAGGAGACATATCGCACTGGGAAAATCTATAGTCAGGGACCTCTCCAAAATACTGAAGAGCAATGGTATCAGTTTGAAGACTACGGTGTGCCTAATTCTCACTTGCTTTGTATCTGAGAACTGGACAGTGAAGGAGGATGACAGAAGACTTGATGACTTTCAGTTGTGGTGTTGGAGAAGAGTACTGAATATATCTGCCAAAAGAACGAACAGGTATGTAATATGTTGTTGTTATATCCCATCAAGTCACCTGTAATCATAGCGACCTTGTGTACAGCAGCTCTGAAGCCTGCACTGTCCTGAGCCAGTCTCACTGACTCCCACACACCTACCCACATTGCCCCAGTAACTGTCAATCCATCTCATCTGGGGTCTTCTTCACTTGTGCTGTCCCTCCACCATTCTGAGCATGATGTGCTTCTCCAAGGACCAGTCCCTCCTGGCCATGTGCCCAAAATATATAAGATGGAGCTTCAAAATCCTAGACTCCAAGGAGAAACTTGGTTTCACCCTCTCCAAGACAGACCTATTTGTTTTCTTGGCAGTCCATGGTACATTCAAGACCATAAAGTAATAAAGTAACTGTTGTTGATATGTAGCATCAAGTCGTAAAAGGTACAGCGGAGTGAGCCTTGGAGGCAAGGGTGGCAAAGTTTCATCTCTCATTGTTTGGAACATGTTGCTAGGAGAGGCTCTTCCTTGGAAAGGGATATTATGCTTGGAAAGGTGGAGAGTTAGCGAAAGATAGACCTCTAACGAGATGGATTGACATAGTGATGGGCTCAGGTGTATCAGAGATGGTGAGGATGGCACAGGATAGGACAAGATTCAGGTCTTGTTCATAGGGTCATGATGAGCCATTCTGGACAGCACCTGACAAGAAGAAGAAGATTTTTACCCAATTATTCCAGTTACTGTTGTCAGCTTGGCCTCATTTAACTAGTTCCTAAGAGGGGATTGTGCTCAATAAAGGCAGATGCTTTTACCAGGTAAGCTAAACTGCTGTTTGTTTTTAAGAAGACTGCAGGGGATATTTTTGGTTCAAGGTTTAAAGATTATGTCTGAACAGTAGTTCCAGGAATTCATTCCACTTTTAAAATCAAGTAGGGGGAAAGAATCTCAAAATCACTCAGACGCAGAATTGCCGTTGAGTCAAAATTGACCTCTAGCAGACCCCTAATGGCGTTTCTAATGCTGTGAATCATAGGAAGGAGGTTGCCTATCTCTCTGGTAGCTGCTGGTGGACTTAAATTACCATAGAGGTGTGACTTCTGTACTAACAGTCAAACTCCATATAGACTATACCACCAGAATGCTCTAGAAATCTGGAATCCAAGAGAATTAGAATTGTGTTCTGCATTTCCCGTTTGTGATCAGACTTCTGTTGTTATTATGTGCTGTTGAGGGAGAATTGACTCATAGCTGCCCCCCCCCAATGGGTTTTCAGAGGCTGTAAATCACATGGGAGGAGATTTGCCCAGGTTACTCCCATAGACCAGCTGGTGAATATGAACTGATGGCCTTTGGGTTGACAGCAAAACTCCTTTCCCATTAGGCCACTAGAGCTCCTATTGTTGTTATGTGCTGTTGAGTTGCTTACAACTCATAGCGACCCTATGTACTATAGCTCTGAACCCTGCCCTATACTGAGCCAATCTCACTGTCTCTGACACACCCACTCCCCTTACCCTGGTTATTGTGTCAGTTATCTCCTCTGAGATCTTCCTCTCCTGTGCTGTCCCTAAGCATGATGTCCTTCTCCAAGGACTAGTCTCTCCTGCCACGTACCCAAAATATGTAAGGCAGAGCTTCAAAATCCTTGCCTCCAAAGAGAAACCTCGTTTCACCCTCTCCAGTACATTCCTGTTTGTTCTCTTGGCATTCCGTGGTATGAATACTTTTCTCCAGTACCACAACTCAAAAGCATCAATTCTTCTTCTGTCATCTTTAGTCATTGTCAAGCTCTCTGATGCACAACAAGTAATTGCAGTGACCATAGCTCCTAGTCTGTAGTAATACTTGTGAAAGAAATGAACTGTGTAGATTATTACACAAGTCACAGTAGCACAACTTGAGCTCTTTCAGAGCGTAGTAGACAAGAATATCAGAGTCTGTACATCCATTTTATTCCAACCAGGGGACTGTTTCTGGAATGGCTAAAATATTGAAAACATTAGATGTTCTGCCATGGCTTTTTAGATGTAATTTGAGTCTTTAAGTGCCTTTTCAAGATTTAAGGAGGCTTTAGGGTAACAATTCTGTCATTTAAAAGAAATATTCTATGTTGGAAGTTATGCCCATTAAATTAACAAAGGGGGGAAAAGCACACAACAAAAACCCAAACCACTTCTCCATAGAAATATACCAAATGATCTAAAAAGGTTATTCCAGTGAAAACTTACCTTACCCTGAGAACTTAAATTTTCATATTTTAGATGTTTAGCTTCTCAGGCAAAAAATGACCTTGAATCTAATTCAAGAATAGTGACATTGACTCACTCATTGCCCTCCACTAGGAACCCTGCAGTAGGGTTTCTGAGGCTATAAAACACATTGGAGGAGATTGTCCATCTCTCAGACATGTGTAATTTAAAATTTTCTAGTAGTCATATTTTTCCAAAAGAAATAGATGACATTAATATTAATGATTTATTGTACACATCAAAAATATTCTCAAGTCAATATATATTCAATACAAAACATTATTGTGATAGTTTTGTACAGTCATAGAAAGGTTTCTTTTACACATTCCAATTAAGAGTAGCCCCATTTTAAGTACTAAAGATCCAAATGTGGTTAGTGGTTTCTTGGTGGACATTGCAGATAATGGCTCTTCAAGTAGGCAGTATTTGAAACTATACATCAAGATTTTCTTGGTTTTTGATATGACTTTGAATCACAGTGAATATGGAAAGATGAGAAATTGAATGGGATGTAGGGCGCAGAAAGATATAGAGGAACATTAGGAAAAAAGAATCAGTAAGTTTCATCCACCAGCAAAGGTGACTATTTTGGTGGATTTTGGATAACTGTTAAAAAAACTCCAAATAAAATATCTATTTTGTGGCTTTAATATTAAAATGCTGTGTCAAAGATACATGATGCCATTTAAGCTATTTTTATTTTGAGCAAATAAGCTTAGAATAAGTAAATAGTTTAAATAAAAACAACCAGAAAGAAATTATTTTCTGTATTAAATATTGCTGATAAATCAAAGTAAGTGAGGATTGATAAATTAATCTCATGTGGGCCATTGTTAGCCTTTGACACCTTTGTGCTGTTTCTTTGGGATCATTTTACTGCCTTTGAGTCAGAACTGACTCATACCTGACCCACCAGCAGGTTTTCAGAGGCTGCGCATTGAATGGAAAGAGGGACTGCCCATCTTCCTTCTGCAGAGCAGCTGTTGGATCATGAACCACCAAGAGGCACCACCTCTGTGTTAGCAGTACAACCTCCTAGAATCTACAGCGCCAGAGCTCCTTTTTTGGAAGAGTGGGAGTGATAGTTTCACTGGATTTGCTTTACTTGAAGAAGAGAAAATGTACAGAAAATATGCAAAAGGAATTAGGCCCATTCTGTGTATGACCTCTGTCATATAGTGGGTATAATGGACCTATAAGAGGGTATGAGGAATAAGAAAACAGATTGAACTCAATCTTTGAAAGCCCATAGCAGTCAGTGTTGCCCCAAGATAGGATGACTTACTTTAGGAAGAAGTTATATTTTTATTACTAGATGTTGGTGTGGTGGTAATGTACTGTTGAGTCCATACTGGAAAATGAAAGGTTAAACTAGCATTTCTCAACTCTTTTTTCTTTTTAGCCCACTTTTGGATATAATAATTTTTGATGGCACACTGAAAATACTCAAAATCTTGTTAAATGGGTCAGCAATGGTGAAAACAGTCATTTCTCTTGTATAGTAGTGACCCTGGAAGTGTCAACAATTAATGTGCTGTTCTTTTGTTTGCATAGAAATGTCTAGTGCTCAGAACAAGCTCTTTTATACTCATATGGCAAATTTCTGTTTTGCAGTAAAAATACAATCTTTTTGTTGCCTTTTTGAGGCTGTATTATTGTTCCTATAAAAAACAATCATATTCTACTCTACACTCTAGTCATAAAGATAAACATTCACTCCAACAGATATCACTAAAAGAAGGTTTATTGGTTTGTGTGTGCCAACAAATCGGAACCAACTCACAGCTGACTCTCCAATGGATTTTCAGAGCTTTTCAATCACACACGAGGAGATTGTATATCTTTTCTCCTGTGAAACAACTGGTGGATTCAAACCACATGCCTTAGGATTGGCAGCACAATTTCTTACCACAAGGCCACAAAAACTTGTTGTTGTTGTGTATATAGTCTGAACCAACCCATAGAAGACCCTCTGGAGGGTTTTTAGAGGCAGTTAATCACATGGGAGGAGATTGCCCGTCCTTCTCCCACAGAGTGTCCGGTGGCCTTGAACCATGTGACGTGCCTTTGAAATGACTGTGCAGTTACTCGCCATCAGGACACAGAGCTCCCTACTACTACTCAGTAATCTGTTGCAGACAACAGAATCCACTCTACCTAGTAAAAGCAGAAAGAGATTTATTTGAGACATGTCATGGGTTGGATCATCCCTTACTGAAATGCAAATATGTAATGATTTAATGTGAAGACCCCTCATGATCTGGTAAATTAAAAAGTTGTGAGAAGATTAAGGGTGGAATGCAGCCATCCCTTATGCTTGTCCTAGCCCTGATCCACTGTAAGGACAGTTTATCGAGGATGTGGCCTGTAACACCTTTTATCCACAAGAGATTAAAGGAGAGAAAATCCAGTTGAGATGGGCTATCTCAGTAGATCCAAGAAAGACTTGCCAGGATTGGAGTGCATCCTTTCTGACTTGGGTCCTTGTTTTAGGAAGCTTCTTGACACCAGGGAAGGCTAAGACACATGGAGGTCTACAAGTATCACCAAGCCTACAGCCGCTAAAGGAAACAAGAACCTGCTTCAGGAAACAACAGAGAGGGCCCCCTAGACCTCTCATCTCAGTACTGTTAAGTCAGAGCCCACTCATAACTGACCTTCCACTGGGTTTCTGAGGCCATAAAGCACACAGGAGGAGATTTGCCACCTTCTCCCTTGACGCTGCTGGTGGATTTGAAACACTGAAGAGGCACAGCCTTTATGTTAGCTGCACAATTCCCTGTGGAGAACACCACCAAGCTTCCTCCCCTAGAACTACCCCATGACTTTGGACGTCTAACCTCCTAAATGGAAAGAGAATCTTTTCTTTTTGTTAAAGCTATCTATTTATTATTTCTATGTTATAGCAGTACTTGTTGTTGTTGTTGTTGTGCACCATTGAGCTTAACTGACCCAGAGCTGACCCTATGAAAAACCAGTGGGTTTTCAGAGACAGTAAATCAAATGGGAGGAGATTGCCCATTCTTCTCCCACGAAACAGCTGGTGGATTTGAATTCCATACCTTTGTGATTGCGGAACAGTTTCTTACCACTAGGTCACCACTAAATAAATAATATAGGAAATCAGTCAAAACTCAAACTCATCGTCATTGAGATAGAAGCAATCATAGCTCCTTTGAGTTTCTGAGGCTGTGAATTTCATAGGAGGAGATGGCCCATCTGTCTGCCATGGAGCTGCTGGTCAATCTGAACCACCAGAGAGTCGCAGTCTTTGGGTTAATAAAACTCTTTGTGGGCCACACCACCAGAAGTCCTTACAGGATTGTGGGAAGGTCTGGAGAGCAGACTCTGGACTGAGCTCCCAAGAATGATCCCTCACCCAGGAGCCACTTTGCTCTGGATGATAAGGAAAGCTGCCACTTCCATAAAAAGAAGTTGATAAATCAAGATACAAGAAACTGCTTCCATGTTGGCTAACGACAGAGGAAACGCTGGTAACATAGAGAGTTGCACTGCTAACCCAAAGGTGGCAGGCACCTCTCTGAAAGTTTGAATTCCCAGACCACCAGCAGCTCCGTGGGAGAAGGATGGGTGATCTTCTCAAGCGATTTACAGCTGTGGACACCCTGTGGAGGGTCAGTGTGGAGTCAGTTCTAACTCGACAACAGTGAGATACTAACTACAGAACCACATTATCAACACTGTGTGGAACCCCAGACTTGCCATTGCTGCTTCCTTGAGGACAACAGCACCTCTGTTATGGTCTCTGTTATGGGCACAGTGGGGCCTAATCCTCTCCCCCGCCTGTCCTAATTCCAGGCTCAATTCAGATTGTATTCAAACTCTTAACTGCAAATTAAGAAATTTTAGAAATTTAAAACTAAGAGTTTAGATAGACATTTAAAATTAAGAGTTTAGAAATTTAAAATTTTAGTTTGCTTAAAAAATTTAGTTTGCTAATCTTTGTGCACTAAAAAAAAAGTCAATAAAAAGGGTTGACTTGGATATTGAACAAGTCATTCCACCGTATCTGCTGCAAATAATATTTCACTTCAGTTGTTTGTTGTTAGATGCCCTCAGGTGCACTCCAAATTATAGTGGCCCTATGAAAAATAGAGGGGAACCTTGCGCTAGGTTGAACCATCCTCACACTCTCCACCAGGCCCAAGCCTTTGGTGGAATCGCTGTGATTCCTGTGACTCATCTTACTGAGTGTCTCCCTCTCCTCCTCTCACGTTGTGCTTCTCCATATATGATGCCTTTTTCTGAGGACTAGTACCTCCTGAATGTATGCCCAAAATATGTGAACTGGGTTTTCCCATCCTTGCCTCCAAAGAGCACGCTGGTTGCACTTCTTCCAAAACAGATTTGTTTGTTCTTTTGGCAGTCTGGGGGATATTTAATACTCTTCTCCAACACCATAATTCAGAGGCATCAGTTCTTCAGGCTTCCTTATTCTTTGTCCAACTTTCAAATACATATAAAGCGATTGAAAACACTATGGGTTGAACCCAGGCGCCTTAATCTTTAAACTGGCCTCCTTACTCTTCACTCTCATTCAAGAGATCTTTGACAACAGATTTGAACAGTACAGCATATCTTTTGATTCATTTACTGCTACTTCATGGATGTTGATCGCCGATCCAAGTAAAATTAAATCATTGACAGCTTTAGTCTTTTCTCCATTTATTATGGTGTTGCCTATTTGTCTAATTGTGAGAGTTTTGTTTTCTTTATGTTGAAATGTAATCTATAGTGAAGGCTGTATTCTTTGATCTTCAGTAAGTGTTTTAAGTCTTCTTTACTCTCTGTATTATCCTTTTAGAAGCTGAGCTGAATGCATAGCCCCCAATGCATCTTGAGGAAGCAGGGTGAATGTGCCATCTGTGTTTACTGTCTGTTCCTTGGAGACAGAATGGTGAAATTTCATATCACATAGTTTGGGCATGTTGTCAAGAGACATCAGTCCTTGGGAAAAGATATCATTCTGGGGAAAGTATAGGGTCAACAAAAGAGAGGAAGACCCTCAAAGAGAAGGGTTGACACAGTGACTGCAGTGGTGAACTTGAGCATGGCAGAGATGTTGAGGATGGTGCAGGATAAGGCAAGATAGTGATCTATTTTTCATTCACATTACTGTGAGTCATCGTTGACTTTGAGGGCACCTAACAGCAATGACATGCTTCCTTTCAGTCTGTGAATTCCCTGTCCCTCAGCTTCTCTTGCATTTCCAGACCCCAGCTCAGGCCGCCCTAGAGGCCTGAGTCAGTGTGATTTCTGGTGATTCATGGACCCTTCTTTTGATGAGTTTGCAGGTACTTTTCACCGTTTGATTTTTTTTTTTAAATGACTCAGAAAATACACTTCTCTTTCTACAGCATTTCCTCATAAAGGGCTATTTTCCTTGTTAGAAAGCAGGGACAGTGGAAGAAAAGAAAAACAAGTACTTTTACCTCAATTCTGTCCATGTTTTCCAGCCTCATCCCTCTAAATTTGCTATTGTTAGACATTTTAGAACATTCCCTCACATACACAGGTATTTGGAACCTCATCATTGGCTTTCTGCTGATCCAGGTTTGTTGTATACGCAGAGCTTGAGAGTTGAGTCAAGTCTGGCCATTCTTTCGTTTTGAGCAGCTTTCCTCTGTGTTGTGGGCTATATTTCTATTACTTCTAAGGAGGAAAGTTATGCATGCAAATGGGCTCTTAACTCTGCCATAATGCCAAGTGGTTTTTCAATTGCTCAATATTTTAAATACTGAGGAAAATTAAGATAAAGTATCTCAAAAGCTTAAGAGAAATATGCATATTTTAATTAGAAAGTTAAGGCTAGGAAAGATGAAAGAAATTAATAAAAGGATTAAAATTAACAGTGATGAGACAGCATCTGGACAGTTAGGAAATGAGGTTAAAGAATTAGATGGAAGTATAAAAAGAACCCAGAATCTCCAAGGGTAAAGTGATGATAAAGATAAGTGTGTCTTTTATGTTAAAAAATTTAAATGGTAGGAAAGCTTTAAAAGGACTAGCACATAACACTTTTAAAGCAAAATCTTAAAGATTAAAGAGCTAGAAAATAGCATATGCAAAGACAAATGGCATAAGTATTTAAAAATTTAACTAAAAGACAGTGGACACAGTTTATGGGGTTGTCTCATTCTGTTATATCCCATTTTAAAGATGGGATACAGATGGGTGCCCACATTTACTGACCTAGAAAGATGTCTAACACCTGTGGTTTAGGTAGAAAGGTAATTCTCAAAACATTGTGCATCTCTGTACACCATGTTGCCTGAAGACTTGCAGAGACATAGAGAAAAGAGTAGTAGGAAATACACCACCAGACTGTTACCTGTATTTGTTCCTGGGTTCTGTTGAGTTGCTTCGACTCGTAGTGACCCTGTGAACAACAGAGCTGGACCTTGCCCTGTCTGCACCATCCTCACAGCCTTGGCCGTATTGGAGAAGAAAAAGAGCAGAGGTGGGGGGGTGCCATGGACACTGGCAGTCTCTGCTTGGAACCCCCAATCCCTTTTACTATTTCTGTGCACTCCTCCTTGCCCCTCTTTAAGTGTAGCTGGTAGTACTTTTGCCCCCATCATCCACATCTCCAATTCTTTGTGCTCAGGCACCATTGGAGCTGCTTTGCCCACATGAGCAGAGAGTCTGAAATGCCTGAGAGTCTATACCTTCCCAACCCCATGGCTCTCAGCAGAGGACTGAAGGCTAGAGGAGTATGAAAGGCCAGTTTCTTGCCTCTGTTTTTTTAAAAATAAATAAAGCTACTTATGTGGATAATTTTATATTTTCTAATACCAGAAGAATGTGTATTTGTGCTTTATTGACCGTGCAAAGGCATTTATTTGACTGTGTGCATCATAACAAATTATGGCGAACATTGAGAAGAAAGAATGGGGATCCCAGAACACTTAATTGTGCTCATGTGAAAACTAGACCTAGAACAAGAGGCTATTGTACAATCAGAGCAAGGGAGCACTAACTGGTTCAAAATTAACAAAGGCATGCATCAGGGTTGCATCCTTTCTGCATACCTGTTCAGTCTGTATGCTAAGCAAATTATTCAAGAAGCCAGACCCTATAAAGAAGAATGTGGCATCAGGATAGGAGGAAGACTTGTTAATAATGGTCATTATGTAGATGATACGACCTTGCTTGCTAAAAATGAGGAGGACTTGAAGTGCTTAACTTGCTGCAGATATCAAACACTGCAACCTTCAATTTGTATTTCATCTTAATATGAAGGAAACAAAGATTCTCAACCACTGGCCAATAGTATCATGATAGATGGAGAAAAGATCAAAGTTGTCAGTGATTTAATCTTATTTGGTTTCCGCAGTCAGGAGATCAGAAGACATACTGCACTGGGGAAATCTGCAGTCAGGGACCTTTCTAAATTACTGGAGCAATGACTTAGTTTGAGGACTAAGGTGTGCCCGATTCAGGCCATGGTCTTTCAGTCACTTGCTATGTTACTGAGACCTGGAAGGACAATAAGGGTGACAGGAGAAGAATTGATGCCTTTGAACTGTAGTGTTGGAGAAAAGGACTGAATATCCCATGGATACTATAAGAACAGATATGTCTTGGAGAAGGTGCAGCCAGAGTGCTCTTTGGAGTCAAAGATGATAAAGCTTCATTTCACATACTTTGGACATGTTGCTCAAAGAGGCTATTCCATGGAGAGGGACATCATGCTTGGAAAGGTAGAGGGTCAGTGAAAGAGAGGAAGACCCTCAATGACGCAGTGACTGCAGTGGTGGACTTGAGTGTGCCACAGACTGTGGGAATGGCACAGGACAGGACAAGGTTTGTATCTGTTGTTCATAGGATCACTGTGAGTTATACTTGACTTGATGGCACCTAGCAACAACAGTAACAGTAACTGCATTAAAATACATTTTAATAGCAGATTTTATTATCATTCTTTACTAATACTAATGAGAATGTTTTATAGCCTTTAAAAAAATTTTCATTGTGGTAAAATATATAGAAAAATTGCTATTGTAGCCATTTAAAAAGTGCACAGTGTGGTACTGTTAATTAATTCACACTGTTGTGGAACTATCACCATTATCTATTTCCAGTTTTTTATCACCCCAAACAGAAAATCTATTCATGGAAGAATAACTTCTTGTTCCTCCTTTCCCCTAGCCCATGGATACTGCTAATGTGCTTTCTGTATCTATGAATTTGCCTGTTCTACATAGTTCATATAAGCATAATTATACAATATTTATCCTTTGGTGTCAGACTTTTTTCACCTAGCAGAGTAGTTTTCAAGATACAATTCCATTCTTGGAAAGACCACTTTTTTTTTCATTTTACTTGTCTGTTATTTCTGCTTTTGACTATTGTGAATATGGCTATACATTCTTCTTCTAGAACTACGTCTTTGAGTGTATTTTGAACCTTATATGGACTTTACAGTTAAACATCTTGCTACCCACTTTTAAGTTACTCTGCAGTTGTTTTTAGCTGCCAAATTGGATGATACCATTGCAGTCACATTAAAGATGCTCCTTCCTAGGACTTAATCTACAAAGAAAGCCTTACTTGACTTCTTCCACTTCCTTATCAGTCCTTTGGGTGGGACATGTTCTTAATACACCCACGGCTCATTTACTGACAGACATTAAGTTTCAAAACCAGGTTGTTGTGGAAAAATCCACATTATACAAATATGGAGGATGACTACACCAGATCACAAAACAGAAGATGATTAAATCAATACATCAAATCACATTATTACATCATTGTTAAATCAATGAGAGACAAAATAGAGAATAGTTTTTAAAATTATTATAATATTTTTGCTAATATTTTTACAAAAACATTTGATAACAAGATAAAATATTGAGGAGTAGGTATAAATTTTTTGCATTCAACTGGGGGGGTTTTCTTTAACTTAAAATAAGTAGGAGGAAACCATATCTCTCATCCAGAAGAATTACATTATTACTTATTTGTTCATTGCTAAACCAAACCCACCTCACGCTATCAGGTCAATTCTGACTCATAGCACCACTGTAGAATTGCCCACAGGGGGTCCAAGGGTGTTTGTCTTAATGAAAACAGACTGCCTCGCCTCTCTTCTGTGGAACACTGGTGGGTTCATGTCACTGACGTTTTGGTTAACAGCCAGATGCTTTTAACTCCTTACTCTGTGGACTGGTTTTAAAATACTTGAGCTTGCTTTCAGTTAAAAACTAGTTGCTAGTGTACCGGAACCTTGAATTCCTGCCACTTACTTTTTGAGCAATATGTGGAAATCTTGCAATGAAGATAAATGTCCTAAAGCCAACCTCGGATAATGTAGAAATCTGGACCAGTTATAGGCTAGAAAGCTGGTGTAGGAGAGGTCCCAAGTTATCAGTTATAAAGAAAGGATACCAAGGGGGACCTGGCGAGAGAGAAAATTAAAAAGGGGCAAATGGGAAGTTAGGGCATTGGGTAGTTCTTGACTCCTTTCTGCACTTGGCATAGACTGTTATAGTAACTTGAAAAAATAAAGAGGAGGTAAAAGAATGACTGGAGCCTTGGTCCTGATTGGCACTACGATAGCAGCATGGGGAGTGGGCATTTGTCTGGCTCCCCCACACCATGTGAGGAGTCACTACTAACCACACAGCCCTGTGGCAGAATGGCAGGTCCCTGTGCAGACTTCTCTTGCCATTGATAATAATCCCCCAAACCACTAGTCCTTTCGTCTTTGTTTCATTCTTTAGTAAGAAAACATTTCAGAGTCCTTTTGACCAAAATGTTTGACTTAAGATTGCTTTTCTTTTTCTTTTTTTGTTCTCAAGTAATTGGAGTTTTTGTGTGTGTGCTTGTTTGTCACTTCAGCAAGAGGTGAGTGAAGAATACTGTTAATTGGCTCAGAAAGTAATTCCCATCAGCAGGAGCAGGGATGCCTGAATGTCCCTAACATAGCAGCCCTTTCTTGCAGAGCCACCTTTCCCATCTGCCTCACTGTGACATCTGAGAAAGACATAGGCATGTTTCAGGAATTCATTTCTCAATTTATTCCCTTTACTAATTCAAGAAGAATTTGTTGCTTACATAATGTATGCCATTGCTTTTGAATGATAGGCTTTTGTCCTATTTGTTTAATGTTGTTGCCAGTATCAGCCCTTTTCATTGGTGTTTTAATTACAAATGAAATAGATTAAGCACTTAGATGGCCATAGGTTGACCAGGAGCCCCCCTCCCATTTTCATCCCAAACAGTGTTTTCTAAATGAGTTTGTGATAGTTAAATACTCATTGGACCTGACTTGACAGTGTGATGACTTAACTCATTGCTGAGGTGCATGATGGGATTGGGACTGGTCCAGAGGCCAGATGCCTGCCTTCCTCTGTGCAGTGTGTGCAGGCATCACTTTGTGGAGGATGGTCATGGTGCAGGCTTAGTAGGTCTCCAGGGAGGGTGGCTTCACCTCCGTCTGACTTGTAGTAATGGGGCTGACCTCCAGATGGGAGAGTCGGAATAGGCCTGCTGCTGTTGTCTGTTTCTCAGTGCCTTTCCAACCCCCTCTGCTTCAGTACAGCACTGCAGGCTCCAGGCCCACTGATGGATCCGCTGACGAAAGGGTCCTGTGGGAATCAGATGGCAGCACAGACCCTTCTATGGAAAGCAAAGTCATCTCTCTCCTTTGGCATCCCACCCCTTCAGACATGGCCAACAAAAGACCCTGAACTAGAATCCCAGGTCAACCTGTAAGTAAGTAAAAGAAGCATCATCTCAGTTAAGGCTTAATGCTCACTAGCAAGTGACACCCTTAATGCTCGGGAAGATAATACGTTTTACCTTTTCGGGAGAATGTGAGGAGGGATGGCTGTTTGGTTGGGAAATTGTATTTCTTTTCTGAAGGCTCTCTTACTCACCACTCTTTCTTTAGCAATACTCAGAGTATTGACTCTGACCAGGATTGAGAAGCAGAGCAGATTCACTTCCTGAGTTAGGGGACTTGGATTTATGGATAAACATAAACCAAATCATCATACAAACATATACTACTAGCAAACTGTGGTATGTATTGTGAAATGTGTTGCCATTATTCAATGAATATTTGCAAAAATATCCACGTTTTATGTCCTAACCACATAGAAGCTATATGAAAATAAGACATTTTCTTTCCCATTGAGTGTCAAATCATATTTTGAAAGAAAATGAGATAACTATAATACATAAGGAATGAGAGTATTAGCTAATATATAAATATTATAAATATATATTATGTAAATATAAATTATATGCTAATATATAAATAATGTGTAAATCCTATTTAAACATATTTGTTACATGAATGAACAAGTAAATGAATGGAAAAAAGACTTCCTGAGAGGAATCCTTAGCTCTCCAGTGGAATCAGAGGCAACTAATTGTAGTTATATGATTGAATTAGAAATAAATGTGGTGCCTCATAAGTGCAGTGCAACAGATATTTATTGATATTGACTGTACCAGATGCTTTTCTGGGGTTAATTCTTAACTAAGGACATGGATTAGAAAGTCCACCTTTGAGACTTAAAAAACAGAGTACACTTGAGGCTCACTCTTAGAGATTCTGATTCAGTAGATCTACTTCAAGTACCTGCCCTCAAGATCTCAGAGTTAGTCCAGGGAGCCAGCCAGTAGCCAGATAGCTCCACTGCTCTGGAAAAGAAGCCTGTATAGAGTGGTGCACATCCTCACACCATTGCTGTAGAGTTGATGCTGACCCGTGGCAATCCCTTGTGTGTGAGTAGAATTCTGACATCATACACTCCAAAAGGTTTTTAGTGGTTGATTTTGGGGAAGTTGGTTTTCAAAGGAGTCTTGGTGGTATAGTGGTTAAAACACTCAGCTGCCAACTGAGAAGCTGATAGTTCAAACCCACCAGCTGTTTTGTGGGACAAAATTACGGCAGTCTGCTTCCATAAAAATTTACAGCTTTGGAAAATCTCTGAGGCTTTCTATTCTGTTATATAGATTCAAGATGAGTCAGAATCAACAATGAAAACATTGGGTTTGGGTCTTTGTGGTTGGTTTTGCTTTGTTGTACTTTTTTTTTCCAGATTGCTAAGTTTTCTTCCAAGACAGTGCTGGGTGGACTGGAACGTGTCACCATCTAGTTAGCAGCCAATTGCATTTCATTTCAACCCCTCAGGGAAATCATAAAGTGTTGTGTGAGTAGGTAGTCCACTGGAGACTGGAAAGAGAAGATTTTGATAAGCAGCAAAACTAGTGGTTCACACCTGAACTGCCCATAGAATCACAACAAAGCTTTACAAATTTACAGGTAGGATTGCATTTGTGCAGTCTCAGAAGGCAGGGAGGGGCAGAAAAGGACAAATAGAAATAGGGAGCCCAGAAAGGGAGGAGGATGAGTGCTGTTAGATTAATGGGCTTACAGCCAGTGTCTCTCTCTCTCTCTCTCTCTCTCACACACACACACACACACACACACACACACCCCAAATTGTCAAGTGGAAAGTTTCATTTCCTTTGTAAACTGTCTCCCAAACTACAATAAAAAGTTAAAAAATATACAGCCCCTCTAAAACCCTAATATTTAGGGAAGAACCAAATACCAGTAATGTGTGTGGTTTTCTTCTCCATCAGTTTTTGCATATATAATGCAAACGCAGTAATTTTTTCCAGCATTGTACTCATTCATTCTGTCCTTTTCCTAACCAGCCCATCACCATTAACAGACACTCAGCACCCCCTAAAACACCAATATTTTTAAAAATTTCCAAGGTTGTTCCAGAGTCATCAAATATTGAGAAGTGCCACTTTATAAATTTTACTCACACTTAATTAAGCAATACAAATCGGCATGATTATTTTGTGTAGGTCTTGTATGCCTCCCTAAGGGATCTGAACTTCTCATTCCCATGATATAGATGAGTTGATTATCACTAGTTCTGTAAGGAGCTCTGGTGGCTTAGTGGTAAGGAGTTGCGCTGCCAGTACAGATTGGAGGTTTAAACCCACCAGCTGCTCCACAGGAGATGGATGGTCAGTTACCTTCCATGGGATTAACTGCCTGTGAAAACCTGCTACAGAGTCGACTGTGGGCTTGTTCCGATGGAGCCCAACAACAACAACAAGAGTTCTGTGTAATTAACAGTCTGTGAAAATCGCTGGAGGGTCAGTTCCAACTCAGTGATACACAACAACAACAAAGGGAAACTAGTGAATATCTAGGAAGCTGTGGTAGCCTAGTGATAAGGAACTACACCACCACACTGAAGGCATAAGGTTTGAATCCACTGGCTGCTCTGTAGGAGAAAGATGGACAGTCTCCTCCTGTGCAGTTTACTGCCTTTGAAGACCCCCTGGAGGCTCAGCTATGGGTGGGTTCTGATGTATCACAGCTACAGCAACAACAGGGAATATCTAGAGTCATTGTTGTTTTTCACAGCTACTATCATGCTTTCCATAAATTGCCCCTTAAGTGAATATGGGAATTGAAAGACTACTGAATTATCTGAATGAAATGCTACAGTTTCTCACTGTAATTGATAAACATTGATAAACTAGGGTCATAGTGGACCCATTGAGCTGTAGAGAGGGATGCGGAACCTCAAAGCTTTACTAAAAATGGGGGGGGGAGCTCTCCTTAATTATGGACTTGAAGAGAGAATTTTGTGTTTAGACCATGACATGGAGAAACTTTAGATTAGGGGCTTGGAGGTAACCCAACAGCCTTTGGCCCTAGAGCTGTGGTGATAGTGATCCTAGTGGACCCCTTCAAGTGCTGCATTTCCCCCAAACTCTAAGCCCACAGTGCATCCGGGATGGCATACACTGGGCCAGGCAGGGCTGCTGGAAAGCTGTGAAAGGGTGGAAGCTGTCTGAGTAATCACCTTCCACACCCTTTGGTGAAACCCATTGGAAGTGGGATGGAGCTTGATTGGTGGCTGTGGGACAGGCCAAGTGGTGGTGAGAACGAGGCCTAAAAGCAGAGTGGTGGACAAGGACACTGGGCTGATGACTGATACTGGATAGGATGGACTATGTAAGTACTGCTGCCTTTTTATCACACTGGCAGATTCCAGAGTTTCATATCCTCTACAGCTGTCTCACCTAACAGTGTCTGGGTGAGGCCAGGGCAAAGACTGGGCCCTAGATTTAGAGACTGATGGGGAACCAGAATGTACAGGGAGCCAGATATTGGGAAGGGCACAAGAATGATGTACTTTTAAGAACTGCTATCCGATGGTGAATGACAGGGAGTTCTGGTGGCTTAAAGGTAAGGAATTGTACTGCTATCAAAAAGCTATGCAGTTCGAATCTACCAGCTGCTCCTTGAGAGGAAGAGGGACAATCTCCTGTGCAATTTACTGACTGTGATACCTGCTTGAGGTCAGCTTTGGGTCAGTCCCAGCTTCTGACTTGACAGTACACAACAAGAACAGAAATAATGAGAATGGCCCAAGAGAGGGGAAGGTTTGGATCCATCATTCCTAGGGTCACTATGAGTCATCCGTCATAGTGGTTGACTCGACAGCACCTTACAGTAATAACAACCTAACAATTTTTGTAGGCCATTCATTAAATTCATTCATTTGACAAATACTGATTTTCTTTCCTGCCTACCAAGCAAGCATTTGCCCAGACACCTAAAGTGTACCTTAAATCTCATAAAGTTATGAGGTAATAACAGTACTACAGATAAGGAAACAGAGGCCCAGAAAGGTTAAGAGACTTGTCCAGAGCACACAGCTTATAAGTGACAGAACAAAGATATGAACCTAGCTCAGTCTAACACGAGAGCTCATCTCTTTCCCTCAGAGCATGCAACTGTTCAGTTAGGGAGAAAGGTGTTCATGGGATACCAGCATCCACAGGGCATCTTAGGACTGACACGTACAGAACAGTCCAGTATCAGTATTGGGCACCAGTGAAGTTGACCAAGCAAGCCTAAGGCTTCCTCGCTGCCAGGGACCATGATAATACAAAGACCTAACTTTCTGCCAGAAACGACTTCTGGTGTTTATTACACAATTTACTTAGAATCTGTATACTGTGCTGGGCCTCATGCCAGACACTGGAGGCACAGAGAACATCTCCTTCCTGATTAAATAGGAAGTTATTAAAGTGTTATTGCCTATGACAGGCCAGTAAGAGGACAGGAACCTCACCAGGAGAAGTGGGGGTAGGGCTTCCTGGACAGAGGACACATTCCAGTACTCTGAGTGTTAAGGGAACCGTGTAAATACTGGGGCTTGGCTGGTATTTCATGGGGAGTGGTCGGCAGTGAGCCTAGAAGGTGGACTCAAGGCAGGCCATTCAGGAGTGCGGAGAAGTGGGGGTAGGGCTTCCTGGACAGAGGACACATTCCAGTACTCTGAGTGTTAAGGGAACCGTGTAAATACTGGGGCTTGGCTGGTAGTTCATGGGGAGTGGTCGGCAGTGAGCCTAGAAGGTGGACTCAAGGCAGGCCATTCAGGAGTGCAAGGGCATAGCTATGCAGCTAAGTTTGATTTGCTTATTGTGAAGATAACTTTATCACTGGGCAGCTAGACTTGAGTAAGTGGAGGGAGGGATTTAGGGAGACCTGTTTACAAGAATGGCAAGTGGTTATCCTTGAGTGTCCTTGTCACTGGCATGGTTGATTTGAGTAATACTCATGATAGAATGACAAGAGCAGACCTGGTAAATGTGTGATTGTGGTGTAAGGATGTGCATCTCTGAATTTTTATATTTGTGGCTGAATGATTGACCTTGTGCTAAGTAAGAGGGCCTGCAATGAGAAAGCACAAAATCCAAGGTAGACTGTGACATAGATTGTTAGAAACATATTACCAGGACTTCAGAGATACACTTTTGAGTCAGAGGGTCCTTAGGAAAGTCTTGTTGAGGTGATGTGTAATGAACCTTGAAGGGGGGAGTTCAACCTTCTTTCTTCTACTCTTGTTCTTGGGTAGATTTTAATAAAGGAAGAAGATATTCCAGATGCCACAATCAGTGTTGGCAAACGCACAAAATAAGATAAAAATAAGAGAGTGTTTGAGGAATAACAAATATCTTGGTTTTGTTCTCATAAAGTGAAGTGGTCAGAAGTTTCAAAAGTGGTCTGAAGTTGTCTTGGGGGACATATTGTTAAAATGTATTGCATGTAGTCATACTAAGCATCTCTGAATGGCCTTTGAGACAGGTAGGTGATAGTTTGAGCTGTTTTTTTATTGTACGTGCCATTGAGTCGGAATCAACTCAGAGCTGACCCTCCAGTGGGTTTTTGTTTTGTTTTTGGTGGGTTTTTTTTTCTAGTTAAATAATGATTTTATTGCTCAAGTAAATAAGACAGATTTATGCAACCAGGACAGAGGCTGTGGATGATTCATATTTCCAGTTGGGGGAAAGGACTCTCTTTGTCTTACAGTATCAAGCCAATCGGTGAATTTGTCTTTCAATCAGGATCAGACGGAATTTAGTCTCCTTCTCCTTTCTGTTCCTCCAGTGGGTTTTAGGAGTCATAAATCACACAGGAGTTGATTGACAGTCTTTCTCCCATGGAACTGTTGATCGATTCAAACCATGTGCCTTGGGTTGGCCGCACAGCACCTTTAGAAAAGCTAATTTGACAGCTATTTATAGTGGAAAGACTAGGAAAACAGTTAAGAAAGGTATTATTGTTGGTGTGTAGTGTTGAGTTGGATCTGACTCATAGCTGACCCTCCAGTGGGTATTCAGAGGCAGTAAACCGCACGAGAGGAGACTGTCCATCTTTCTCCCACAGAGCAGCTGGTAGATCCAAACCGCGTGTCTTCAGATTGACAACACAGTTCCTTACCACGAAGCCCCCAGGGATGTCCTAGGGAGGGTCTATATTGTTATCTGTAAGTGAGAGAAAACCAAATAAAATAAGCTTGGGCTAAAAAGGAGGATTTATAAATGCATGTAACTAAAGAAAAGGACTTCACTGCCCTCAGAGAGAACAAGGTCCATGCATTAAACGATGTCAGCCCAGCTGGGTTTTCTCTTACTCTTCTCACCTCTTATCTCTCATCTGTGCTCCTGTCTGCATGTTGGCTCCATGTTGCTCACAGCTTTCACCAGTTACTGTTAGTTCAGACAGTGTGGAATATATTCCTATAGGTTTGTTACTTGAGAAGAAAAATATCTCTGAGTTAGAAGAACCCTGGACTGGGACTCTAGTTGTCAGCTCCATGTCACATGTCCATTCTTGGTTCTGTAGAGCTAAGTCTGTGACCAGGCGAAGAGGGCATAGCTCTCGTTCACCTTGGCAAGCAGATCAGGCTCAGAGAAGAGAGTGAATGGTTAATAGAACAGAACAGGCTTCGAAGGACTTATGGAAGCTAGTGGAGGAGTTTCAGGAAAGAGGAGTGTGATCCGTACTTGATCACAAAAATAACTCAGAAAGATTTTTTTAATAATATGAATCAGGGAACCTATTTAGTTATAAATCCCTAGAGGTAGGACCCAGGAATCTGGTTAAATGTTCCAGATGCAATACAAAGTTTGCAGATCAAAACTTACTTAAGTATGACAGTAGTCTAGAATAAGAGGTGCATAGCAAAGTGGACTGGGAAGGGAGGAAACGAATGCAACAATCAATGATTTTTTTAAAAGCCAACTGTAGATGGTAGGGAAGAAATATGCAACAGTGAATGTTTTTAAAAATCCAACTTTTCTATAAAATTTTGTTTAAATCACAATTTTTAAAAAAATCTTTAAAAAAAAAAGACTAAGCAAAAAACAAAACCAAACCTGAAAACTGACAGTTGAACTTTATGATGAAGAAACCATAGCTTTGAGAAAGCATTTTAGCTGGAAAGGGAGGTCAGACAATAGACAAGAACCCTGTCTGACTAATAACTCACAGACTTTTTGGGACTATTCCTGATCCTAAATGAGATAAAATCTCTTCATTCAGAAGAGGCTGTGGTACAAGGGCTATCTTTGCTGATGTCAGATAGACCTTGACTGAACACAGAGAATACAAAAAAGATACTTACTTGTGCTTTCTTGATCATGAAAAGGCATTTGCTTATGTGATTTTTGTTTTGTGCAGTTGAGTCCAAACCAACCCATAGCTGAGTGGGTTTTCAGAAGCAGGCAGGTGTTAAGGGAGGAGACTGCCCATCTTTCTACCATAGAGCAACTGGTGAACTCAAACCCCATGCCTTAACGTCAGCAACACAGCTCTTTACCACTAGACCACCAGCGTTCCCTTGACTGTGTGGATCATAACAAATTATGGCTAACATTGAAAAGAATGAGAATCACAGACCATTTAATTGGACTCATGTGAAACCTGTACATAAAACAAGAAGCAGTTGTCTTAAACAGAACAAGGGAACTGTACATGATTGAAAATCAGGGAAGGTGTACATCAAAGCTGTATCTTTCTGATTACTTATTCAAACAGTTTGCTGAGTAAATCATTCAAGAAGAATGTCACATCAGGATTAGAGGAAGACTCGTTAACAACTTGTGTTATACAGATGACACAACCATGCTTGCAGAATGTTAAGAAGATTTGAAGGACTTACTACACAAGATCAAAGACTACAGCCTTCAATATGGATTACATCTCAGCCTCAAGAAAACAAAAATCCTCACCATTGTCAAAAATTTAATTCTGTTGGACCTTCAGTCAACATCCTTGGTAGCAGCAGTCAAGAAATCAAAAGATGTGTAGCATTGGGAAAATAGGTGTTTAAGAACCTATCCAAAGTTCTGAAGAACAAGGATGTCAGTTTAAAGACTAAGATGTGCCTAATTCAAGCCTTTCTATTTTTTATTGCTTCAACTCAAGAAAATAAAGCAAAGTTGTTGTTGTTGTTATGTGCCGTCCAGTCGTTTGCAACTCATAGCGACCCTATGGACAACAGCCCTAAACCCTGCTCTATCCTGTGCCAATTGCATTGCCTCTGACACACCCATCCCAATTACCCCAGTCACCGAATCAATCCACCTCATAGAGGGTCTTCCCCTCCTGTGCTGTCCCTCTACCCTACGGAGCATGATGTCCCTCTCCAAGGACCTGTCTCTCCTTACAGCATGTCCACAGTATGTTAGACGAAGCCCCAGAATCCTTGCCTCCAAGGAGTAGCCTGGTTTAACCCTCTCTAGGATGAATCTGTTTGTTTTCTTGGCAGTCCATGGAACATTCAATACTCTTCTCCAGCACCACAACTCAAAGGCGTCAGTTCTCCTTCTATCCTCCCTAGTCATTGTCCAACTCTCTGATGCATAACAAGTGATTGCAAAGACCATGGCCTGTATCAGGCACACCTTAGTCTCCAGAGAGACACCGTTGCTCTTGAGTACTTTAGAGAGGTCCCTAACAGCAGACTTTCCCATCACAATACGGTTTTTTTTTTATTTCCTGGATGCTGGTGCCAAGAGTGTTGACCATGGAGCCAAGCAAACTGAAGCTGTGAACACTCTCAATCTCTTTGCCATCCATCCTGATGCTACCAGTTGGTCCAGTGGTGAGAATCTTTGTCTTCTTGACATTGAGCCTCAGTCCATACTGAAGGCTGCAGTCCTTGACCCTCTGCAGTAAGTGTATGAGGTCCTCCTCAGTTTCAGTGAGGAGGGTTGTGTCATCTGCATAACACAGATTGTTGATAGATCTTCCACCAATCCTAACATACTATGTATGTAAAGCAAAGTAGTATAACAAAATGTGCAGAGAGCTGGACTCACATCATTAAAAGGGAAGACTCACTTAGCATTTCTCAAACTGAAAGAACTGAAAAACCAATTCAATCCTCTAGTTGCAATACTGAGAGATGTTGTATGCACAATCTTGAATGATCCAGGAAACATCAAAGAAGATGGAAGGAATACAGAGTCAATACAAAAAGAATTAATTGATACTGAAAAATTTCAGGATGTACCATATGAACAAGAGCCAGTAGTGATGAAGGGTGAAGTCCAAGCTTCACTGAAAGAATTGGCAAAGAATAAGGCCCCAGGAATCGCTGGAATACCAACTGACATGTTTCAGCTAGCAGATGCAGCCTTGTATATGCTCACCAGTTTATGCCAGGAAATTTGGGGGACTAGCCGGCTGACTGACTAGAAGAGATCCATATTTGACCCCATTCTCAAGAAAGGTCATCCAACAGAATTTTGAAATTATCAAACAATATCATTAATATATCATGCAAGCAAAATATTATTGAAGATCATTTTTTTAAAAATTCCCAGATTAGTACATTGACAAGTAGCTACCAGAAGTTCAAGCTGCTTTTAGAAGAGGCCACAGCACCTGGGATATCATTGCTGACGTTGGATGGATCCTGGCTGAAAGCAGAGAAGACTAGAATTATGTCTATTTGTATTTTATTGACTATGGCAAACCATTTGACTATGTGAATCATAACAAATTATGGCTAACATTGATAAAAACTGGAATCCAAGAACACTTAATTGTGCTCATATGGAATCTATACCTAGACCAAGAAGCTGTTTTCCAGAGCAAGGGAACCCTTGCTTGGTTTAAAATCAAGAAAGATATGTGTTTCCATACCTATTCTGTCTGTATGCCAAGCAAATGATTGTGAATCCAGACTCAGTGAAGAAAAATGTGGCATCAGGATTGGAGAAAGACTCATCAAAACCTGCATTGTGCAGATGACACAACTTTGCTTGTTGAAAGTGAGGAGAATATGAAACATTTGCAGTAGCAAATGAAGAACTATAGGTATGAATTACATCTCAACATCAAGAAAACAAAGGTCCTCACCACAGGTCGTTTGACATGGTAGATGGAGAAAGAATTGAAGCTGTCAATGATTTCATCTCTCTCATCTTCTTTAGAGCAACAGTCAACACTCTTGGTCAGGAAATCAGGAAACGTATTGCATTGGCAAGTCCACATTCAGGGACCTCTCCAGAATGCTGAAGAGCACTAATGTCAGTTTGAAGATTAAGGTGCACGTGATTCATGCCATAGTCTTCTCAATTAACTGCTATGCATTAGATTGCTGGACAATGAAAGTAAGGATGACATAAGAAGAATTGATGGCTTTGAGTTGTGGTGTTGAAGAAGAGTACTGAATATCCTATGGATTGCTAAAAGAACAAATGTCTTGGAAAAAGTGCAGCAGGAAGGCTCCTTGGAGGCAAAGATGGCAAAATTTTGTCTTTCATACTTTGAACATATAGCTAGGCGAGGCTGTCCCTTGGAAAGGGACCTTATGCTTGGAAAGATGGATGGTCAGCAAAGGAGAGGAAGACTCCCAATGAGAAGGATTGAAATGGTGACTGCAGCAATGGACCCTACTATGTCAGAGATGATGAGAACGGTACATGGAGGGCAGGTTTCAGATTGGCTGTTCGTAGGGTCGTTTTGAGTTATACTCGACTCGACAGCACCTAACAACAACCATGACATCCATCTGAAAGTTGGATAATTAATAAGATGACAGCATAATGGATGCCTTTGAATTGCAGTATCAGGGAAAGAATATCAAATATCCCTTGAACTTCCAAAAGAACAAACAAGTCTGTCTGGGAGAAAGAGCATCCAGAGGGCTCCTTAGAGACAAGGATGGTGAAACTTTGTCCCACTTACTTTGGCATATTTTCTGAAGGAAACAGTCCTTAGAGAAGGACATGATGCTTTAAAAAGTAGAGGATCAGCAAAAGGGAATGAGACCATCAATGAGATGAATTAACACAATGACCACTCTAATGGTCTTGTGCACGGGTGAGATCCTGACAATGGAGCAGGAGAGGACAGGGTTCAGATCTGTGGTCTGTAGGGTTGGTAATAAATTAGATGGTACCTAATGGCAGTGGCGATGATGGTGGAGTAGGGAAGGGGGTGGTCAAAATACATGTGGCAAGGGTGGGTAGCAACATTGAATCTATCAGTAATTTTTTTAATTGGGTAAATGTCTTTCATCTGCTCTTTTTGTGTGTGTGTTTTTAATTAATTTTAATGTAAGTTTACCGAGACTTCGGGTTTCTAGTCATTCATTGTTGCACTTTTCTCCCTGCCCACCCCCTCCCCCACCAGTTCACTTTTCTCCTTGGTAAGTAAAACTCTTTCATTGCTATGCAATCCCTCCCCCCCAAGTCTACTGCACTGTTCATCTGCTCTTTTCTGTAAGATGCTTATCTGTCAGATACTATTATATATATTAAACACACATACACACACACAAACACAAATTAAGACGGACTAGGAAGAAGAATTGGCCATCCACTTCCCAAATAACAGGCCTTCGAAAACCCTACGTACAATAGAGCACACTTAGACTAGCAGACATGGCAACTGATACTGAGATCTCAGATATGGAAACAAAAGGAGGAAAAGCTGAAAGCAGACGCTAGTGATTGGGACATGGAATGTGAGAAGCATGAATGTAGGAAAATTGGAAGTTGTTAAGAAAGAAATGGAACACATAATTATTGACATACTAGGTATTGGCGAAGTGAGGCGGTTTGGCATGGGACATTTTTAACCAGATGATCATATGATCTACTATGCCAAGGATGAAAAGGTGAGAAAAAATGGGGTTGGTTTCATAATTTAAAAAGTCATTTCCAGATCCATCATGAAATTCAATGTGGTGAGTTACAGGGTAATATCCATACGCATAGAAGGAAGCCCAGTGAATACAACGATCATTCAAATATATGCACTAACAGCTAGAGCCAAAGAGGAGGAAGTGGAAGATTTCTACCAACTTTTACAGTCAGAAATTGCTCAAACATGCAATCAAGATGCATTGATAATGATGGGCGACTGAAATGTAAATGTTGGCAACAGGAAAGAAGGATCAGTAGCTGGAAAACATGGACTCAGTGACAGAAATGTGGCTAGGAATAGAAAAAATAGAATTCTGCACATTCAATGATTTATTCATTGCAAATACCTTTTATAAGAAACACAAATGCAGGCTATACACATGGATTTCACCTGATGGTATGCATAGGAATCAAATAGATTATATTTGTGGAAAGAATCACTGGAGAAGCTCAATATCAGCTGTGAAAACCAGGCCAGGTTTTGATTGTGGGACAGAATACTCATATGCAAGTTCAAGCTGAAGTTGAAGAAAATTAAGTCAAATCCACAGGAACCAAATTTTTTTTTTTATAGTTCCTGGGATTTTTTATTTTTGTACGATACTGAAAATATACAAATATTGTGCTGGGTATTTTTGGCACCTAATCTTTCTCTAAATTTTTTTATGTATCGGTTAATATTCTGGATTGGGAAAAAGATTTTAAGTTTCATAACACTTTTTCATGATTTCAGGGAAAAGTCAATTGGTACAAATGATAAGTACATTTTAAATGCTGAACATTAAGAAACCTTAGCTAAGTGTCCAGGAAGGCTGACTGTAACCCAACCATGGAGGCTGAAATTCTGCCCAACTTGTAGCCTGGTTAAACAACTTTTCAATACTCCCACAGAAGCTTTATTAGACTTATTCACCAAGCTAACAGGCTGGTAAATATGCATGACAAATGAGTTCCTGTTTCAAGAGGAACCAAAATTTGACCTTAGGTCTATCCCACTTGAATTTCAAAACCATCTCAGGAACAGGCTTGAGGCATTGAACACCAATGAGTGTAGACCAAATGAGCTGTGGGAGGGTATCAAGAATATCATCCATGAAGAATGCAAAAGATCATTACAAATGCTAAAGATGAAGAAAAGACCAAGATGGATGTCAGATGGGACTCTTGAGTATTGCATTAGAGCACCGAGACACCAAAGCTAAAGGGAGGAATCAAGAAATTAAAGAGCTGAACAGAAAATTTCAAAAGGCAGCTTGGGATGACAAAGCAAGATACTATTATGAAATGTACAAAGAGCTGGAGTTAGAAAATCAAAAGGGCCAAACTTGCCCAGTGTTTCTTAAGCTGAAGGAGTTGAAAAACAAATTCAAGCCATGAGTGGCAATACTTAGTAATACTTAATACTTTGGGTAGAGTGTTAAATGATCTAAGAAGCATTAAGAGAAGATGGAAGGAGTACACATAGTCACTATACCAAAAGGAATTGGCTGACACGGAGGGATTTCATGAAATAACATATGAGCAAGAGCCTGTGTAATGAAGGAGGAAGTTCAAGTTGCTCTGAAAGAATTGGCAAAAAGCAAGCCTCCTGGAGTTGACAGCATACCAGTTGACATATTTCAACTAACAGACACTGCCCTGGATGTGCTCACTAAGTTATGCCAAGAAATCTGGAGGATAGCCAGCTGGCCAGCTGACTGGAAGAGATCAGATTTGTTCCCTTTCCAAAGAAAGATGACCCAAAAGAGTGCAGAAATTATGGAACATATCATTAATATCACATGTAAGCAAGATACTGCTGAAAATTATCCAAAAATGACTGGAGCAACACCTCAACAAAGAACTGTGGTACTAGGGATATTATAGCTATTGTTAGATGGATCTTGGCAGAAAGCAGAGAGTACCAGAGGAATGTCTGTCTGTGCTTCTTTGACCATGCAAAGGCTTTTGACTGCGTGGATTACAACAAGCTGTGACTGACTCTGAGAAGAGTGGGAATCCCAGAACATTTGATTGTGCTTATGCGAAACCTATACTTGGACCAAGAGGCAGTTGTCAGATTAGAGCAAGGATACACTACATGGTTCAAAATTGGGAAAGACATCCACTAGGGATGTATTCTGTCTCCATACCTTTTCAATCTGTATGCAGAACAGGTCACCCGGGATGCTGGGCTGGGCACTGGGCTGTATGAGGAGGAATGTGGCATCCAGATCGATGGAAGATTCCTCAACAATGGCGTTATGCAGATGACACAGCCCTGCTTGCTGAAACTGAGGAGGACCTGAAGCGCCTGCTGCAGAAGGTCAAGGACTGCAGCCTTCAGTATGGATTGAAACTCAATATCAAGAAAACAAAGATGCTCACCACTGGGCCAATTGGCAGCATCAGTATGGATGGTGAAGAGATTGAGATAGTTAACATTTTTCGTTTACGTGGCTCCACAGTAAACAGTCTTGGTACCAGGAGCCAGGAAATCAAGATATGAATTGCATTGGGAAAGTCAGCTGTGAGGGACCTTTCCAGAGTACTGAAGAGCAACGACGTCAGGCTGGAGACTAAGGTGCACCTGATCCCGGCTATAATCTTCACAGCTGTGTGCTATACATTGGAGAGCTGAACAGTGACTAGGGATGATAGAAAGAGAACTGATGCCTTTGAGCTGTGGTGCTGGAGAAGAGTGTTGAATACACCATGGACTGCTAGGAGAACAAACAGGTTTGTCCTGGAGAGGGTGAAGCCGGGCTGCTCCTTGGAGTGAAGGATTCTGAAGCTTCATTTGACATAATTTGGGCATGTTGCAAGGAAGGGCCAGTCCTTGGAGAGAGACATCATGTTTGGGAGAGTGGAGGGATAGTGCAGGAGAGGAAGACTCTCAATGAGATGTATTGATTCAGTGATGGGGGTAGTGGGAGTAGGTGTGTCAGAGACAATAAGGTTGGCACAGGATAGAGCAGGGCTTAGGGCTCTTGTACAGAGGGTTGCTATGAGTCTCAGGCAAGTCAACAGCACATAACAATAACAAAATTGGAAGGATGGTTATTTAAGGTAGTCTTTATTGTGGTCCATTGAACTGACTAATAGCTGACCCTTCATTGGTTTTATGAGGCTGTCAAATTGCACGAAGGAGCCTGCTTATCTTTCCCCAAAGAACACGTGGTGAATTCAGCCTAAGAGAGAGGCTCACCTTATTAGCAGTGCAACCCCCTAGGGTTTCTGCAGGCTCCCTTGAAAGTGTATCAACCAGGAGGAGAGGAAAAACATTGGGCCGTTTTTTAATTCCTTCAGAATTGTCTGCTCACTATTTTTAAATGACAGTCCTTCCTATGATTAATTATAATACACTACAATAAAAAAAACCAATATTCAACATCAAGAAAAACAAAGATTCTCAACACTGGAAAAATCGACAGCATCATGATAAATGGAGAAGAGATTGAGATTGTTAACAGCTTCAGCTTGCTTTGCTTCACAATCTGCATTCTTGGACCAGCAGCCAAGAAATAAAAAGATGAATTGCACTGGGAAAAATCTGCTGTCAGGGACCTCTCCTGAGTACTGAAGAGCAGTGATGACACAGTCTAGAGACCAAGGTGAACCTGATCAAGCCATGGTCTTCACCTTTACTTTCTATGCATGGTGTTCATCCATCCTTGTGACCCAGGGGAAGGACTCATGCTAAGGAAATCCATATTTTTATCAACATTTGTCTGACTCTTGTCACTTATTCCCAACTTGCTCTAAGTTCTCAGAACTTTGATAATTACAGGCAAAAATTGTGAGGTAAAACTGGTGCTGGACAATGACTAAGGATGATAGAAGAATCGATGTCTTTAAGTTATGGTGCTAGAGAAGAGTATTGAACATACTATGGACTACAAAGAGAACAAATAGATCTGTCCTGGAAAGGTTGAAATCAGGCTGCTCCTTGAAGGCAAGCATTTTGAAGCTGTATCTCACATACTTTAGGCATATTGCCAGGAGAGACCAATCCATGGAGAAAGACATCGTACTTGGAAGGGTGGAGGGATAGCGCAAGAAAGGGAGATCCTGGATGAGGCGGATTGACTCAGTGACTAGGGTAATGGGAATAGGTGTGTTGAAGGCCAAGAAATTGGCTCAAGATAGAGGAGGGTTCAGAGCTGTTGTACATAGGTTTACTAGGAATCACAAGCAACTTGATGGCACATAAAAACAACACAATACAGTTGGATTTCTTTAAAAGTTTCTAAAACAGATTTAGTTTACCCTTTCTCTACATGCTTGGAAGGGTAGAGAGTCAGTGCAGGAGAGGAAGATCCTGGAGGAGATAGAGTGACACAGTGACTGTGGCAGTGGGTGCAGGTGTATCAGACAGTGATGTTGGTTCAGGATAGGGGAGGGTTCAGAGCTCTTGTTCATAGGGTTGCTGTGAGCTGTAATTAACTCAAATACAGATAACAACAACAACAACCAGCAACAAACAACATATAATTAAATGCTGGGCTGCTAACTGAAAGGCTGGCAGTTCGAAGCCATCAGGAAACTTGTAGCAAATGCTTCCATAAAGATCACAACTTGGAAACCTTCTGGGATAGTTCTGTGTCTGTAGGGGGACTGCGAGTCAGAATAGACTAGACTGCACACAACAACAGGCTGAGATAGCAATAGTTTCCATTTTGATCCTTTGAGGAAGGTGTCATGTTCCAGCTGTTCATAAACTCTTTCAAAAGAGTTTGTTGTCAAGGCATTACACAAATATTTGGCAATTTTTTATTTAAACATTTTTCTTTCTTAATGGCTTCCAACAGCCTTTGAAAGGCCTTGTTTGCTCCTGAGTAAAGGATCACTTTGTTTTAAAACATACTGCTGGAAAAGGAGATTTTTGGCTCAGTCTTAGGAAAAATTCTATCCCCTGCCCTCATGTTCCCATAAAGAAACTTTGCTCACACAGAGGAAGGAAATTGAGAGGCCGATTTTCCCATTCTCCTTTTCCTTGCACACTTTTGGGATCTGGATGCCCACAGAGTTGTTGAGTTTCCCACACAGGAAAACACCTGAGTCTTCGAGAAGCAGGTATGGAGGTCCATTTGTCCCTAGTTTTCTGTTGGATGAAGCTTGATGAGTCAGCAGTTCCCTTTTGCAATCAGTGCCTGCTTCCGCACAAAGCCCACTGCTTAGCATATTCCAAAGTTTAAACACCAATAGTAGGAAGCCCATTTGATTGTAAGACTCATCTGTATTCCCCATGGAACCACTCATGCTAAAGAAATTAATATTTTTATCACCATTTGTCTGACTCCTGTCACAGATTCTCAATTGGTCCCAAGTTCTCAGAACTTTAATAATTACAAGACAAGAAAAAGTGGTGAAGTAAAACTGGGCTGCTGCTGTTATGTGCTGTAAAGTTGTGCACTACCCATAGCGATCATGTGAACAGCAGACCTGAACGCTTCCCTGTCCTGCACCATCCCTGCTGTACTTGAACCTGTTGATCCACCCTTCTGTCAGTCTATTTGGTACTGATTTGGAAAGATCACTGAGGTATATTAAGTGAAAAAGAATAAAAACAGGAGTAAAATTGTATAAAGTGTACTATAATTTGTGCACTTGTGTACTTACCTAAAGTTTTGGATCAGGGACATTTAGGAAGAGCCTTGATAATTAAATAGTAAGTTAACTGTTGGGCTGCTGGCCAAAGAGTCAGCAGTTCAAACCTCCCAGCTGCTCCGTGAGAGAAGGATGACAGCAGTGGATTTGGGATATTTGTGGAACTAAGTCCAGCAATTGTAAATCTGAGCCTACAATTGGGAAGAAAGATCTTAATGGAGATTTGTTTTGAGGAAGATTGGCATAGAGGCAGTGTTTGAAAGTTCAGAAACAGCGATGTCTGGGGTGGGGAGGGCGGGTAGGTCAAGTCACATCATTACTTTCAAATTGGAACCAACTGATATTTGAGTCTCCCAACACATTTCCAAATTGCAGGGGAGGAAATGCCCATCTTTCTCCTGCAGAGCAGCTGGTAGATTCAAACTGCCAGAGTGGCTTGGCCTTTGGGTTGGCAGCACCAAGCCACCAGAGCTCTCTGGGAGGCAGGTTGTTTGTTGTTGTTAGATGTAATGAATTGACTACAACTCATAGTGACGCCTCTGAACAGATCTGAACCTTGCCCTGTCCTACACACCATCCTCAGCATCTCCAACACACTGAAGTCTACTGTTACATTGATCCATTTTGTTGGGGAAGGGAGGTGGGCACCTCGGGTTTAAGAGAGAGCTTCAGTATCTCCAACACACTAAAGTCTACTGTTACATTGATCCATCTTGTTGGGGAAGGGAGGTGGGCACCTCGGGTTTTAAAGAGAGCTTCAGTATCTCCAACACACTAAAGTCTACTGTTACATTGATCCATCTTGTTGGGGAAGGGAGGTGGGCACCTCGGGTTTAAGAGAGAGCTTCAGTATCCAAGGATGAGGTGAAATTAAAAAATGCTGCTTGTCTAAAGTGTAGCTGAACTGTGTGTCGTGTCTGTTCAATTTAAGAAAAGAGAGGAAGTTTACCTCTCTCTGTGCTAGGACGTCCTGGCCCCCTTTTTAGGAACAGAAGCCCTGCATGCCCTACTCTCTGTTGTGCTCCATACGGAGCCCAGGGGCTGCTGCCAGTCGAGACCTGCAGAGTTCTGGAACTTGTACTGAACCTCCCCTGGAGGAATAACTGCTAAAAGTGATCATTTTTTTTCCTCACAGAGGTTATGCTATTACTGAGAATTGTATTCCTCTGACTATTTGAGTCTTCAGGCTTTCACATTTTATATTCCTCAAGGGCTAGCAACCCATTTTTTATGCTCACCTCATCTTAAAAGTATAGTACAGAACGCTATGAGGACATACTATAAATAGTGATTAGTGCTTCTCAATTAGTACTTTCAAAGGGGCAAAATGAAATCGTTTGAGTGATCCTGCCTTCCTTTTAACCTTAGCCAACATTGATATTCATAAATTCTGTTTTGTTATTAATGAATTATTTTCTTGTCATCTCCTCTAGCAATAAATGTTCACAGTTATGGTAAAGAGTTGCACTGCCATCTCGAAGGCAAGCAGTTGGAATCCACCAGCTGCTCTGTGGGAGAAAAATGGGCAGTCTCCTCCTGTGCAATCTACAGCCTCTGAAAACCTCCTGGAGGGTCAGCTATGGGTCGATTCCAACTTGATAGTACACAACAACAACAACAACAGTAGTACCAAATGAGCTGTAGTAGTCTAGTCAGCAGGGAATGGAACTGCCAATCCAAAGACCTGCAATTAGAATCCACCATCAGCTCTGTGGGAGAAGGATGGGCAGTCTCCTCCCATGTGATTTACAGCCTCTGAAAACCACTGCAGGATCAGCTGTGAGTCAGTTCATATTCCACAGCAATGACTGAGTGGCTGACAGTTCCATAACTTTATTATTTTGCTTTCTTTTTTATATATATCATTTTCCCCCTTGTTGTGTACTGTCGAGATGGATCCAACTGGCACAGGGGGAGGAGATTGCCCCTCCTTCTCCAATGGAGCATCTAGTGGATTCGAACTATGTGCCTTCAGGATTGTAACACAGCTTCTTGCTTTTAGGCCACCAAAGCTCCCTTTCTGTTGCTTTCTTTAAAGAAAACTTCTCGGCGAGCTCTGGTGGCCTGGTGGCAAGAAGGTGTACTGCAGTCCCAGAGATGCACAGTTCAAATCCACCAGATGCTCTGCTGGAGAAGGAGGAACAATCTCCTCCTGTACCAGTCAGATCTGATTTGATGGTACACGCACACCCATAAAATAATAAAAATGAAAAAAAAAAAACCCAACCAAAAAAAACTTCTCCCTCTCTCCTCACCCTCCTTCACCTGTGGTGTCATAATTTCATTTTCTTGAGAGACTATCTAAAAATCTGAGAATCTTAGTAAAATAAACAGTATAGAAAATCTTTCAAAAATATGGCATGCCCTTAAAAATATAAGTGTAAATAGCTTTCTTCTGTTCCTTGGCCTGAATGTACCTGGAGGGCACAAATTAGAATGGAAGACTCTAAATCAAATCCAGGGTTCCTTTTAAAAGTAGCCTTAGATATTCTCTCTTCCCTGGATTACGTCAAGACGAAAATCCATTTCTGTCTCTCAGCTCTTTATTTTTGTGCTTGAGACAAAGATTTTTCACGTATTGATATTGACTATATGTCCCTAAGGAGTTCCTCCTGCTTGAGGCAAATGGTAGCATTCTCAGCCACAACTGATAGGTTGGAGGGTTGAATCCACCTTGAGGTGCCTTGGAATAAAGGCCCAATGATCCACTTTTATAAAATCAACCACTGAAATCCCTATGGAGCGCAGTTTTGATACACATGAGGGCACCAGCAATCAGGAGTGACTTGTTGGCAACTAATTTTAGTTTCTTTTTTGGTTTATGCTCCTAAAGTCAGAATATAGCAAATTCTAGCTTGCTTTCTACAGAGGAACTTTTCTCCCCTCCTGTGTGTTACTGATGCTGATATATTTGTCTTCCTAATGAGAGACAGGGGGTTATTATCTCTTAACATTCATTGTGCTTAAACCAGTTTAACGAAATGCATCCTGTGCAATTCCTTATTGAATCCTACAGCGCTCTGAAGCAAATCCATAGTTACTGATATTTCTTGAATTAATTCATTAATTAGCAAAGCTCCATTTTGCACTGGTAGTAACTGAGGCCCACATGGGGGCATAGTTCTTGCCGAAGATCAGGCAGTGAATTATGTACGTATGATTGCTCTATGCACATATTTCCCTGTATAGACACTAATTTAAGTTTAGATTCAGACATGTTTTCTCAGTATGACTTTCCAAAGTTGGCTTTTCCCACTATTATTAAGCTGTAATATACCTGTAATAAAATGCGTGGATCTTAAGTATTCAGTTTCATGAGTTTTGACAGCTGCAGCTTACTAACGTTTTAGTATTATGGTGTCAATCAGTCCCACTTAATTGTATTACCTTTTTATTGAAGGATACCAGTCCCGAGGCAGAGAAAATGTAAGCTTCATCTCAAATCGATGGCCAGTAAGCAATGTCACAATGTATTAATGGTGATGCCTCCTGCAACATTTTCTTTACTGGCATCATATTAATCCCTAAAATTAAGGGTTTTTCAGATTAACCTGAGGCAGCGTTTACAGTATTTTTATATCTGACTCAAAAACAAACTTCTTGAATGTGCTGTATTATGCACTTTACTCCCAGCCACAGCCCTTGGTGGATTGTAAGCACAGTGGAATGTCCTCCAGTATTGACTCCAGAGAAAGTTAAAAAATGGTCGGCCTTGTTACCCAGCCACTCTAGCTCCCATGTTACTCCAGGCCTCCTTTTAAGAAGAAAAAACTCAGGGGGCATGATGATTGCCCTCAGATGTTTGATAGGACTCTGGGAATTGATGGGATATCAGTTGATGTGTTTCAAAAACAGATGCTTGAAAGAGTTGGCCAGCTGAGTAGAATAGATCTATATTTATACCCATTACAAAAAAGAGAACCCAATAGAATGTAGAAATGTATTCATAATATCATTAGTGTTACACAGCAGTAAAGTCTTACAGAAAGTAATTTTTTAAAACAGCTGGAATGATGTTTTGACAAGGAACTGCCAGAAATCCAAGCTGGATTTGGCAGAGGCTCTGGAAAGAAGGAGATCATTGCTGATGTCAGGTGAATCTTGGCTGGAAGCAGACAACACAGAAAGACATTAACTTTTGCAAAAGTGTTTGTGTGGATCGTGATAAATTAGGGATAACTTTGAGAAGTATAGGAATTCCAGGATACACTTAGTTGTGCGCATGAGGAACTTGTATGTCGACCAAGAAGCAGTCTTTCACTTGTCAAATCTAAAAAAAAAAACAACAAACAAACCACACCCACACACACAAAAAAAAGAACAACCCAGCAACAGTCACTCAGATAGAACACAAGGATGCTGCATGGTTTAAAATCAGAAAAGGTAAGTGTCAGGACTGTGTTCTCTCACCATACCTTTTCAGTACGTCAGTATGTCTGCTGAGCAAATTGAGAAGCTGAACTATCTGAAGGATGTAGCATTAGGATTGGAGGAAGATTCATCAACAGCTTTTTTATAGATAACACAACCGTGCTGAAAGTGAAGACTTAATGTCCTAGGAAGCTCAAAGACTGTAGTGTGGATTACATCTCAGTGTCCAGAAAACAAGAATCCTCAAAACTGGACCAATAAACAACCACATAATACATGGAGAAAAGATTCAGGTTGTCTGTGATCTCATTTTACTTGGATCCACATACAAGGAAGCAGCAGCCAAGAAATCAAGTGATTTCTTGGGAAAATCTGCTGCCAAGAACCCCTCTAAAGGGCTCCAGAGCAAGGATGTATGTCACTTTAAAGACAAAGGTGCACCTAATCCAAACCATGTCCTTTTCAGTTGCTTCATATAATATATGATAGATATGAGTAAGGAAGATGGAAGAAGAATTGATGCCTTTTCATTCTGGTGATGGTGAAGAATACTGAATATGCCATGGACTAACAAAAGAACAGACAAATCTGTCTTGGAGAGAGTGCAGCTAGTGTGTACCTTAGAAGCAAGGATGGTGAAGACTTCATCCAGCATACTTTAGGTAGGTGTTAACAGGAGAGGCCAGTCCCTGGATAAGGATATCGTGCTTGAAATTTAGAGACCCAATGAAAAAGGAAGGCCCTAAACAAAATAGACTGACCCAGTGAATGCAGCAGTGGTTTAGGCATGGCAGAGATTGGGAGACTGACGTTGGATGAAGCAAGGTTTTGCTCTGTTATATGTAGACTCGTTATGAGCCAGAACTCACCTGATGGCCCCTAGCACCAACAATCTGTACAGTAACCTTGTTTTAGATGGCTCCCAAACCTCCTTACTAAGTGCTAGCTCTATACCAGGTATTATACAGCATTGGATAAAATCAGCAGAGAACTTCAAGCACTCCCATTATAATTCCTACAAAGAAGGCATCTGGTAGGAGCATTCTAGCACCCAAGGTGTGAAGTCCCTCAGAAAGTTTAAGGAAAAGAAAGGCAGTGTGTCTGGAGAACTTGGAGGAAGGGAGGAATCTGGGCCAGATAGTGTTGGATTACCCAATAATCAAAATCAGCACGGTTTTACTTGTGCTTATTTACTATGTAGTGAACAATTTTACTTTTTCTCCCCTCATATTAAATATTCTGCATCTAGAAATGGCTACCATCTATCTCTCCATCTATCATTCACAGCACCTTCCTAAAGAATTAAAGTTTCTTTTAAAATTTACAGTCTATGACAGAGATGGAGTAACCAGTGAGCAAGTTTTCACATGACTTTTTTGGGGGGTTTCTTTTCACTGTGATGTGGTGAAATTATGTAAAATTGTTCACTATGGATTAGTAAGTAAGCATGCTTACCTTCTGATGTAATCCATCTATGGAAACTAGATAGGTAAACAAAGATGTATGATGTCAGGAGATGACTAGAGAGAAAAAATTAAAGGCATAGATGTAGGATCAGCTGGAAGTAATTAAGGTGAGGTGAATTTTTACTAATGTGTAAAAATGTAGTCTCAATCAAAAAAGGGGGGAAGGGTTGAGGACAT
>NW_006399866.1:5590402-5594782 GCF_000299155.1 Elephantulus edwardii | reverse complement strand
TTTTCCCAGTCAGTGGCTTCCCTTTTTACCCTACTGGAGAAGTTTTTGGATGTGCATAGGGATTTGAGTCTTAGAAGATCCCATTCATCTATTAATCAAGAATAGTGTGTAAAAAGAGTCTGGATAATATTTTTTCAAGTACACAGGAGAAGATACAGAATCAAAGACAACAGGTTGGACAGCAGATGGTCCTTACGCTCTCTTCCAGCTCTGAAAGCCAATGATAAGGAGGCAGGAAGACTGCCGAGCCTATTGTTGGACTCAGGGTGTCAGACAGGGAGGAACCGTGAAACTGAGGAACCAAGCTCGCTAAATCTAAGAGGTGGTCACTGGTGGTATTTAAGGACTGCTTACAGAGCTGGCAAGAGAAGGAAAAGTGAAAGGTGATTTCAGAGCTTTAAGATTGTGAATCATCATACACTAACAGAAATGAGAAGCTGGCACAATGGCTAAATATTCAGCTGCTGACTTTGGCAGTTTCAACTTACCAGCTGCTCTGAAGGAGAAAGATGTGGCAGTCTGCTTCCATGAAGATTAACAGGCTTCAAAACCCTGTGACACAGTTTTACCTTGACCTCCAAGAGTTTCTGTGGATCAGAATTGACTGCTGGCAGATCTGGGTGGTTTTGATAGAAATTAGAAAGGCAACCAAGCTGTTAGATTAGTTTTGGTAAAACTTCAATCAGTTGTTGGTGTCTCTGGAAAAAGTAGAAAGAATAAAAAAGAACTGAGCATAATTCATTAAGTTCAGTGGTGTAGAAGGAATTCTTATGGTTCAGTGGGCAAGTGCTCATTGCAGAAGCACCTAGGGAGAAAGACCTAGAGACCTGATCCCATAGGGTTGCAGCCCACAAAGCCCCGAGGCAGTGCCACTCTGTCACATAGTGTTGCTGCAAGTCAGAATGGTCTTGATGGCACCCAACATCAACATAGCTGTAAATTTTCATTTGCCTATGTCAAATGAGAACAAATTAAAACTTAGACAACCCCCCCTCCACCCATCAAACCGTGCAACCCGTGATTACCCCGACCCATCCCCATCCCCTATTCTCCTTCCTTAAATCCTCATACCCATTTACTAGTTATCTATTTGGTTTTATACAGTATTTGGCCTTGTAGGAGTTCACTTAGCATAATGCTCTCCAATCCCTCCCAAGTTAGGTAGTGATTTACAAAATCATTGTTCCTGTGTGCTTTGTAGTTAGTATTCCAATGTAGGAATTTACCATAACTTCTCAATCCATTCATTTGTGGTTAGACATCGGGGCTGTTTCAATGTTCTTATGATGGTGAATAATGCTGCTATGAACATTGGTGTACAAGTCTCGTTTGTACCGCAGTTCTCATTTGGGGGGGTGGGTATATTCCAAAACCATGGACTAGTTGGGACGTATGGAATTTCTATGGTCAGCTTTTTGAGGAAGCACCAAACTGCCTTCCAGAGTGCTTATACCATTTTACAATCCCACCAGCAATATGTAATAGTTCCTATTTCTTCACATCCTGTCCTTATTACTTGCTGTCCTGTTAAACTTTGCCACTGATACTGGAGTAAGATGGCATCTCATTGTAGTTTTGATTTGCATCTCTCTTATTGCCAGTGATTTGGAGCATTGCTTCATGTGTCTGTTAGCCATTCAAATATCTTTCTCTGTAAAAATTCTTTCCATGTAATTGGCCCATTTTGTAACTGGGTTATCAGTCTTTTTTCCTGTGGAGGCCCAGGAGTATTCCATAAACTTTCATTATGAGACTCTTGTCTGAGATGGTATTGCCAAATATATGTACCCAATTAGTAGGTTTTCTTTTTACCCTGTTGAAAAAAGTTTTTGAGGCACACAGGGATTTAATCTTTAGAAGGTTCCATTAATCAATTTTATCCTCTTCAGATTGTGCATTTCTGGCTTTATTTGGCAGTCTCTTTATACTGTAGACTAAATCTTCTAAGCTGGGTCCCAGTCTTTTCTTATGAACTTTTTGGTTTGGGGCTTTACTTCCAAGTCTCTGTTCTACCTTGAGGGGATTTTTTTTTCATATGGTGTGAGATGTAGATCCTGTCTATGAATTAGGTTTTGTAAAATTAATCACCATAAGACTATACGCATCATTACCCTGTCTTTTTAGGTCCCCAGTGGATCTTTCCCATTTCCTTTACTTTCTCCCTCCACCCACCACATTGTGCAACCCTGTGATTTTTCCCCTTTCCATCCTCACCCCTCTGCTTTCATCTCTTCCCCCTTTGAATCCCTATAGTCTTTTTTAAAAATTAATTTTAATGAAAGTTTACAGAGACTTAGGATTTCCATTCATTCATTGTTGCACTTTTCTTCCTGCCAACCTCGCCCCCCCCCATTCGCTCTTCTCTTTGGAAAGTAAAAGAAAAATTCATTCCTTGTTATACAGTCCCTCCCCCCAAGTCCACTCCACTGTACATCCTTCATTCTGGACTCCTGTCATGACAGTAACACCTAATCATATATCTCTTTTAAACAGTTCTCTCCCTTATCTGTTTCAATGCAGTATTCATTATTTATCCCCTCTTTCTCAGTCTTTTCTCAACCCCAATGTCAATCCGTTTTTACAGCAGTGGCACTATGCAGTATTTGTCCTTTTGTGACTGAGATATTTCACTCAGTATAATGTCCTCCAGGGTCACCCATTTTGTATAATATTTCATGAGTTCCTTGTTTTTCAATGCAGCATAGTATTCCATTGCGTGAATATGCCAGAGCGTCTCTAGCCATTCGTTTATTTATGGGCACTTGGTTAGTTTGCATCTCTTAGCTATTGTGAGCAAAGCAGCAGTAAACATGGGTGTGCATGGATCCCTATAATCTTTTGATGCTTTTTATATCGTTCAGTATTTTGTCCATAGAAACCTCAACTTGAGGCTTCAATTTTTTCTTCAAAATTTCCACTTGAGAAATGCCAAGTGTGTTCTTCCCTTTTGATTTTCTAATTCCAGGTCTTTGCATATTCATTATAGTAGTTTACTTTGTCTTCTCAAGCTAATCTTTGAAATATTTTTTCCTGAGTGCCTTTTGACATCCATTTTGTTCATTTTTTTTCTATTCCACTTTAATGACCTTTTGCTATCTTCATGCATGATAAATAGACTATCAAATATAAATGAAGGAACACAATCAATGGAGGATAAGCTAGATTATTTATGTGAACCTTCTATGAATTGGATTCCTATGTGCATTAAAAAGAGAATCAGCATCCTGGAGTGAAATATTTGACAATGGTATGTATTTCAAGGAACTAATCCCTAACATTTTTAGAAAATTCCAGCACAGCAACAAGAAAATGACAAATACATTCATTTAAAAATCATCATAGGACATGAGAAGACACTTTGAGAGAAGATATTCAGATGGCCAGGAAACACATGATAAAATGTTCAAGATCAATAACTATTACAGAGATGCAAATAAAAATAACAATGAGATATCATCTCACTCCAGTAACAATTGCATCATTCACTAAGTCAGTATACCACAAATCCTAGTGAGGGTGAAGAGAGACTGGAACTCTCTTACACTGCTGGTGGCAATGCAAAATGGTGCAAACACCATGGAAATCAGCCTACTGATTCCTTAAAAAGTTGAAAATGGAAATCCCACCATTGGATGTGTATCCTAAAGAAATAAAAACGTCATGATCCAATAAAATACATAGGCATAGTTATTGTAGCATTACTTTGCTATTACAAAGACATGGAAATAACCCAAGTGGTCATCAATAGAATAGTTAAAGAGACTACAGTACATTCATACTGTATTATCCAGCAGTAAAGAATGAAAAAAGAATTCACAAAATACTGCCTAACATGGATACTTCTAGAGTTATGTTGAGTGACATATCAGTCACAAAAGGACAAATATTCTATAAGACCCGTATTATAAAAGAGCTAAGGGAAGGTTTAGACACAGATTAGAATCATTCTTGGATGGTTATTAAGGAAAGGAAGGGAGGGATGTAAAGAAGAGTAAAAACTAATAAATAGATTAGTTGTTGTTGTTGTATACCATTCAATTGCAACCAACTCATAACTGCCATCTAGCAGTTTCAGAGTTTCAGAGGTTGTAAACTGCATAAGAAGAGATAGCCCATTTTTCTCCTGCTGAGAAGCTTGTGGATTTGAACCACATGCCTTTGAGTTGTCAACACAACTCCTTTAGCAGTAGACCATAAGAGCTCCTTAAATAGATAATAGACACCTATATTGGGTGATAATAATGGGTGACTGGAATGCAAAAGTCGGGAACAAAGAAGACGATTCAGTAGTTGGAAAACATGGACTCGGTGACAGAAATGGAGCTGGAGAGAGAATGATCGAATTTTGCACAATCAATGACTTATTCATAGCAAATACAT
>NW_006399866.1:5552933-5588167 GCF_000299155.1 Elephantulus edwardii | reverse complement strand
AACAACAACAACAACAATATTGGGTGAAGGGAAAGGTAATATATATAAGAGGTTTATCAGAAATTGTAATTAACTACATTAATTAATGACATTTAATGTTGGAAAAATGTGTGTGAATGAATGAAAACCAATATGACTCACACTTTAACTCAAATTACAATAAAAGTGAAAAAAAGCTGTTTTAATTATTTTTTTCAATTATACCTAACAAAAGTCTGAAGCACTTGTAGCAGAAGGTCAATGGCTACAGCCTTCAATATGGATTGAAGCTCAACATCATGAAAACAAAGATTCTTACCACTGAGCCAATTGGCAGTATCAAGACAGATGGTGAAGAGATTGTTAACGCTTCAGTTTGTGTGGCTCTACAATCAACACTCTTGGTACCAGCAGACAGGAAATAAAAAAAAAACAGATTGCATTGGTAAAGTCAGCTGTCAGAGACCTCTCCAGAGTACTGAAGAGCAACGATGTCAGCCATGGTCTTTGCAATTACTTGGTATGCATCAGAAAGCTGGACAGTGACTAGGGATGATAGAAGGAGAATTGATGCATTTGAGCAGTGGTTCTGGAGAATAGAATTGAATATACCATGGACTGCCAGGAGAACAAACAAGATCATTCTAGAGATGGTAAGACCAGGCTGCTCCTTGAAGGCAAGGATTCTGAAGTTTTGTCTGACATACTTTGGGCATATTGCAAGGAAGGACCAGTCCTTAGAGAGGGACATCATGCTTGAGAGGGTGGAGGGACAGCGCAAGATAGGAAGACCCTCAATGAAATGGACTATTTCAGTGACTGGGGTAATGGGTGAGTGTGTCAGAGGCAATAAGATCGGCACAGGATAGAGGAGGGCTGTTGTACATAGGGTCGCTATGAGTTGCAGGCAACTTGACGGCATATAACAACAACATCAAAAGTCATCAGGGGAAAAAATTTAAAAGAAAAGCCATCATTTAGAAGAAGACTCTTCTATTTTGTTAACAAAAAAGGTTGATATTCAGAATATATAATATCCTTGCAGATAAGTTCAAAAAGACCAACAACTTAACCAAAGGAAATGGATGGAGGATTTGTAATAGGCAAATTGTAGAAAATATGAATGGCCAATCTGCATGTGAAAAGGTGGCCGGTTTTCCATTTATCACAGGAATGCAATGAAAATCAAACCTTAGTGAGATGCTATTTTAAATCTTTCATTCTCACTATCAAACTAATATTTGACAGTAACAAATATTGTCAAGGATTGGAGCATGCAAAATGCACATACTGCTGATGCAAGAATAAATTACTCCATTTACTTTGCAAAACAAATTTGATAACATATAGAAAGAACCAAGATGTACATGCTATAACCCAGCAATTCCATTACTGGGTATGTAATCTAGGGATACGATTGTACTTACATGCTCAGAGACATGTAAAAGGGTGTTCATTACAGCATTGTTTGTAATACCAAAAAAAGTTTGAAACAACCCAAAGTCCAACAATAGAATAATGGAGGAACATTGGACTATTGATACAGCAGGATGCTATAGCAATTTAAGTGAGTAAATAAGAGCTTATAGTCACTAATGCATACAAATCTCAAAACCAAATTGTTCAGCCATAAATAGTATGATATTTATGTGTGTGTTTTAACATGCTGCACAGTATAATAATTAGGGATGAGTAGTGTGGCTCAAGATGGGGCAGAGTTCAGAGCTGTTGTTCATAGAGTTACTATGAGCTGTAATCAACTTGATGGCACATAATAGCAACTTAGTACAATATAAATATTGGCAGGAAATATAAACCAAATTAGTTAGTGATCAATCACTGGGGAAGAGAGCTCTCATGGCATACCTATAGGATGTCATTGCTAGCCCACAGGCCATATCTCTCTGGTAGTCAAATCCACCAGCAGCTCTGTGGGAGAAAGAAGGGCAGTTTCCTCCCCTGCAGTTTACAGCCTCAGAAACCCGAGGACCAGCTCTGAGTCAGCTCTGACTACACCACACTGAAAAGAGAAACACCAGGGAAGGAAGGATAAACATGGGTCAGGGTGAAGTATAACAGCATTTAAAGTATATCAGCAATGCAGCAGTTCTCCCCCTTTTTTAACATTTTATTGGGGTTTGGGTGAAAATGTACAAATTTGTTTTCCATTCAAACATTTATACACATTTTCCCCATGATGTTAGTGGTAATTCCCTTCACTGTGCTCATACTGTCTTCACTTCCTCTCTGAGCCCTCTTCCCATTTGCTCTTCTTTCCTACCCCTTCCTGCTTTCTGAACATCATTTTCAGAGACAAGTGTTGCCCTTTGAGTTCTGTCTAATTGATTGTTCTGAGGTATTTATTCCTCATGGGTGTTATGGTTTGCATCCCAAGCCTGTCTATTGTTTGGCTGAAAGGTAACCCCAAGGGTGGATTCTGTTCAAGGTCTGAAGGGTGTTTAAGGGGCAGATGTTTAAAGTATCAAGATGTAATGTTTTATTTATTAAAAGAGAAACCAAAAATCTGAAGCAAATAGAGCAAAGAGAGTTTTTCCTTTGGTAAATCAGTAGTCATTATATTATTCTGTATATTTTTCTTTCTTTTAAACACCTTATAATAACACAGTTGGAGGAGGAAATGCAGAAATTTCTGATTGAAATGTATAGAGATTTACCTACATACATAGAGACCTTCAACAAGATGGACTAACACAGTGACTGTAACAATAAGCTCAAGCATAGCAGATGGTGAGGATGGCACAGGATGAAGGTGGTTGTTCACAGGGTTGCTGTGAGCCGTAGTAGACTAAAGGACACCTATCAGTAATAGCCACAGCATCTGTATATGTAGATTTGAGGATCGTAGTCAGGAATCATTCTTTCTCAAATTTCCATGTGTATAGGAATCCCTTAGGGTTTGTATTAAAATGCTAATTCTGTTCCAGTAAATCTGAGTGGAACCTGATCTGCATTTCCAGACCTAAGGACCATACTGTGTAACAAGAGTCTGGATCACCTATATTCCCTAGGATTCTTGCTGCAGAAGTAACCACTCTGGATGACTTGCTACCCTTGAGAACCTGGGTACAGTTGGGAGCAGATCTTGTGAATCTCAGTGGGAAAACTATGAAAATCTGGGAAGACAGGCTTTTGGAGGGATTTGTCCAAGAAATAAAATCTGCAGGTGACCAGAGGAGGTGTGCCCAGCATATGTTGTCTGCTGATCGCTTGCTTTTCTTTTTTTTTCCTCTTCTTGTTTATTTTTTCCCTTAAATAAGTTTCTGTTTAATGCTTTGTGGTCATGCATGCTTAGGTCTCCTGTGGAGCTGTGTTTTCCAGATCAGATTATATTATGAGTTTAAGTCTTGACCATGCAGGAAAGGAAGAGCCAAAATCACTGAAGTGCTGGGGGTGGAGGAGTAAGAGCGGGGAGCAGATGGGCAGACACTCCACTTAGCAGGAGTCATCTTTACAGGCAGCGTTTCCCAAGTTTCTGGATGGTGAGTCTTGAGCTGAGAATAGCATGGCAGATCTAGGCTTTTGCTATAAGCAGCCACATCCAAAGATTACACATGCGACTTGTGAAGACAGTAAAAAGAAGTTGTTTTATAACTTACCGCCTTGCTAAGTGCAGGTATGCTTTGCTTGCACAATATTTATGCTCCTGTGAAGCCCTGTGTTTTTATAGTTTTTAGTTTTTTTTCTCTCTGCATTGTAAGCTGTAAAAGCATTTGGCCCAGTAGCTGGTACCTGCTAGGTAGGTGCTCAGTAATTATTTATTGAATGAGTGAAGTGACTTCAACCTGGATAGTTTTCTAAAATTAAATTTATTTTAAGGTAATAATAGATTGATATCTAAGAAATAATACAAAGATACGCCATGTACCTTTTACCCAGCTGTGGCATTATAGCACAAAGAAGAAATGAACATTGATGCTCTGCCTATCTTATTTAGATTTCAATACTCCTCGGGTTTTGAAGCTGTCTCACATACTTTGGGTAGGCGGCCAGGAGGGACTCGACAGCACATAACAACTAAATCATTTTTCCAAAAGCATGAGGTATTTACCATTCATGTTCACAATGTATAAGCGACACAATTTCTACACATACTCACTAGTACTTGGTACAATTTTAAAAGCTCATTGAAAGGAAACCAACAGTGGACAATTTCATCAGTAGCCGTGAGCCAGACAGGTTCCGAGGGCATATGTCTGTCAGAAATACAGTTAAGACTTAAATTCTGTGGAGGAATACATTCCAAAATATTGGAGGAAAGAGTTTTAAAAGTTTTAAAAAAAAATATTTGGCAATGACATGTCTGATATGTGACTTATATCTAGAATTTATAGAATACTTGAGTGCCACAACAAGATAAAGGTAAACAACCCAATCGAAAAATGGGCACAGGATATGAGCAAACACTTCACTAAAGAAGACATTCAGATGGCGAACAAATACATGAAGAAGTGTTCAAAACAACTATGAGATATCATCTTACCCTAGTAAGAATAACAAAATTCAACAGAGCAGCAAATAGCAAATGCTAGCAAGGTTGGGGAGAAACTGGAATCCTTATTCACTGTTGGTGGGAGTATAAAATGGTGCAACCAGTATGGAAGGCTGTATGGTGTGCTCTCAAAAAGTTGGAAATAGAAATACCATTTGGCCCAGCAGTTCCACTACTTGGAATATACCCTAAAGAAACCAGAACTGCCACTTAAACAGATAATATGCACACCCATGTTTAGTGCAGCTTTGTTCACAATAGCATAGAGCTGGAAACAACCCAAGCGCCCATCAACAAACAAATGACTAGAGAGGCTGTGGTATATTCACACAATGGAATACTATGCTGCATTGAAAGACAAAGAACTCATAAACTATTATACCAAATGGGTGACCTGGGGGACATTATGCAGAGTGAAATATCTCAGCACAAAGGACAAATACTGCATAGTGCCACAGTTTTAAAGTGGGACTGACATCAGGGTTGGTGGGAACATAAGAAGAGAGGGGATAAATAATGTACACTGCATTGAAACAGATGAAGGAGAGAACTATTTAAAAGGAATATAGGATTAGGTATTATTTTCATGATAAGATTACCGAAAAAGAAATGCATAGTAAAGTGGACTGTGGACTTGGGGGGATTGTATAACAAAGAATTTTTTTCAAAGAAAAATGGAATGGGGTAGGGGTGTGCAGGGAGGAAAAGTGCAACAGTGAAGGGGGAAAACATTAAATGGAAAGAATATGCTGTAAAAATATATATGTTGTACTAAAAAAATCAATAAAAACTTTTTAAAGAAGACAGTAATGGTGAAAACAAACAGCCCCTCATTGCTATCAAATTGGAACCAACTCAAAGCTGACCCTCCAACAGGTTTTCAGAGGCGTAGATTGCCCATCTTTCTCACAGCTGCTGGTAGATTCAAACCTCCTGTCTTTGGGTTGGCAGTGCAACTCTTTACCCACCAGACCACAAGACCTCCCTAATAAAGAGTGACATCAAATGTAATTGAAAGAATGCCTGAGAATATAAAATGGCAGAGCTAGAAAAGGTGAAATAAGAGTAGAAAGCAACTTGTATTCAAGGGGAGCAGAGATAATAACTTTATTCATGATTCATCTAGTCAACAAATATTTATTGAGTAGCCATCTATGAATGAGGAGGTGTTCCAGAAGACATGTTGGAGCAAACTGATGACTAAGATTGATAAGGTCCTGACAGAATTAGTGCTATTTATTTAGTGCATAGTGTATGCCAGGTTTTTGCTAAGTATTTTATAATCTCTTAATCCTCCTTGTAACCCATGGAGACATATTCCATTAATCCCATTTTACGGATGAGGAAACAGGCTCAGAGAAGACAAATAATATGCTTGAGATCACAGAACGTAAATGTGATAAAGCAGAAATTCAAATCCAAATCTGTCTGACCATTTAAAGGCTGGTGGATCTCGCTAAGGGATGGTAAACTTAAGGTCCTAGTCGTAGGAACAAACCCTTAGTAACACAATAGGAGGGAAGGCAGCTGTCTAAAATTATAACCCTTAGGGGGTTATACTTAGGGGGTTTCACTCATTGTTTTGCAGAAATATTACTTCCTATTAAATGTCTTCAAAAGAGGTCAGAATTCTTCCATTTCATCATTTGAGATAAGAAGTTCAGTGTATAATTACGTTTTAGCTTTTTTGTATCTCTCAGCTCATCTGCAGGAGGGGAAACAACTGGTGTCTTATGGGTAATAAGTATTCTAGCACGTTTTAGGTGACTTTGGCTCCCTCCAGGCTCAATCTGTAGGCCGACACTTATTTTAGCTTCTCTAGAGTTGTGGTGCTGGAGAAGAGTATTGAACATATGGACTGCCAGGAGAACTAATGGGTCTGTCTTTGAGAGGGTGAAACCAAGCTGCTCCTTGGAGGTGAAGATTTTGAGAGTTCCTCTCACATATTTTAGGTGTGTTGCCAGAAAGAACCACTCCTTGAAGAAGGACATTATGCTTGGAAGGGTAGAGGGACAGCTCAGGAGAGAAAGACCCCAGATGAGATGGATTGACATAGTAACTAGGGTAATGGGGGTAGGTGTGTCAGAAGCAGTGAGATTGGTTTAGGATAGGGCAGGCTTCAGAGCTGTTGTGCATAGGATCTCTCTGAGTCATAGTATACTCAATGGCACATACCAACAATAACATCCCTCAGTAAATAAGCCCTGATGGCACAGTGGTTAAAACATGTACTGCTAACCAAAAGATACGCAGTTCAAACACACAGAAGGAGAAAGACAGGGCAGCCTCAGACCCTTTGGGACATTTCAATTCTGTCCTGTACATTCACTCATTATGGGTTGGAATCTACTCAGCAGTAATGGGTTTGATTTGAGTCTCTCAGTGGGTGAGTTTTTTCCCCCATTTGATAATCTATCACTGTCTGGAGGGGCTTCAGCACTCTGGACTTGTGATGCTAATCTCTGCTTGTTAAACTGAAAGACTGCTGCTCACAGTTCTCTCCTCTTATCCAAGAAGAGCTCTCATTCTCTCCGTTTACTTTAAGTCCTACACCAAGACTGGAGAGGTGTGTGAGTGACTGAATGGAAAGCGGTGACTGAGACTTACATTAGTGGAATCTGTTGGTCAATATGAGGAAGTCTGATGGTATGGTGAGTAAAGCACCCACTCCAAACCAAAGATTTGCAGTTCAAACACACCAGCTGCTTTGGGAGATAAAAGATATAGCATCCTGATTCCTCAAAGATTTTACAGCCTTGAGAACCTTGGGGAACAGCTCTGCTCTGTTCTACAGGGTCACTGAGTTGGAACTGGCTTGACAGCAGTAGGCGGGTCAGTAGCGAGGGTCACTTACTAATCTCTGGGGTAGCTGAGTGAAGTCTCATATGGTTTATTTTGGCTTCTATTTGGAGAGTACCTGACTCCCTTTTTTCTTTATTAACATTCAGCAATGCTTGGCTCCCTAGATGGGTTATCTTCCTTCCTTACATTCCGGTGACTTGTCTGGCTTCTGAGTGGAGCTGGAAATCTTTGCTGTCATCTCAGGCCACATTCATAGATTTAACATGGAGGTCCTCAGCTTTGTTCATGCTTGCAAAGCATGATCCAGCAATCTCACACATTAATTTCCTAAAAACAGAAGAATTTCTATTTAGAGCCTGGACCGCTTTGCATGTAGGGAACTTGAAGCTCTCTGTTTCTCTTTTGGCACCTGCACTTGTTCTAGTGGCTTGCTTTAGCCAGTGCTCAAATGCCTCTTCCCTTGCCATGGCAACAGTAGGTCTCAAGTATTTTCTAGGTTGCATTGACAGAGCAGCACTTCTAGGGAGGTGGTATCATACCGAGCCCTCATCCCTGCCCTAGGACACCTGCCACTCGGCCCTCTCTCTCATTGTTGTGGAGCAGGTTCCAACTCAGAGGTTCCTCCAGTGGATTTCCGAGGTTGTAAATAGCATTAAGAAAAGACTGTCCATCTTTCTCCTACTGAGCTGCTGATAGATGGAACAATTTTTGGTGGAAACACACAGCTTTTGGGTTAGCAGTACATCTTGCTGTGGACTGTGCTACCAGAGCTCCCTTTCTACTACAGGAACAAAAAGCCCTCTTATTTAAGAGTCTCTTGAAATTTGATAGTGTACACTGAGTTCCCCTTCCCAACTCTCTAACAATCTTGAGAGAAATTAATATTAACAGTAAGAGCAGAATCAGTAATAACTAGTCATGACATGGACCACTAATAACCACTGGACAATAGGAAACATCAGGATAGATGGAGAAAAGTTTGAGACTGTCAACTACTTTATCTTGCTTGGATCCACAAATAATACACTTGATACCAGCAGTCAGTCAGGAAACCAGGAAATGTATCATACTGGGAAAGTCTGTAATTTGGGACATCTCCAAATTATAGAGGGGCAACGATGTCATTGGGTAGGTGTGTCAGAAGCAATGAGACTGGCTTAGGATAGGACAGGGTTCAGAGCTACTGTGTATAGAGTCCCTGTGAGTCGCAGTCAGCTCGACCACACATAACAATAACAACAACAACAACACTGATGTCATTTTGAGAACTAAGGTAAACCTGATTCAGGCCATGGTCTTTTTAACCACTTTTCAGCTGAAAGATGGGAAATCTCCTCCTATGCAATTTACAGGCCTGAAAACCCAAAGGAGGATCAACTCTGAGTCACAACTGACTCAACAACAATGAGATCGAGAGCATTTATTCAGTATTACCATGTGAGAGACATTTAGAAATTTATCTCCTTTTTTTCTGGTGTATCACGGTGTAAAGCTGGTGATAATAACAACCACATTTTAGAGACAAGAGAATGCATTCCCAAAGAAGTTAGGAACCTGTGTCAGAGATCAAAGTGTATTCTATTAAGAACTACCTCACACCTCCTCCCATTCATAGAAAACTTGATCAAGGCTGTGTCCTTCCTTCTAAAAGTGCTGTGGAGTGGTTAACAGGTTTCCTGAGGATTCCAAAGTCATCTGGAAGAGCTGCAGTTTTTGAAGCGTTGTCTGTGGGCCACCTGCACAGGAACTCCCCCAGCTGCTTGTTAACATAGCAGACGGACTGAATCACGACCTCTGGGAAGAGGGCCAGGGAATCTGCATTTGTCAAAAGCTCTCTCAGGGATTCTGATGGCCTCTCAAGTCAGAGAAAGGCTTCTCTGGAGTATTTCCATTGGCATACTAGTCACAGTTTATTGGCAATCTTGAAGCCAACAAGAGTGATTTGTAAGAATACATAGCAGAGACTGGCAAACTTTAAGGGGCTAGATTAAAAGTAGTTTGAGCTTTGCCATCCAAAGATTCTCTGTTAAAACTGCTTACTTCCACTAATGTATTGAAAATACAGCCATAGATAATTCCAAACAACTAGATAATTGCTGTATTCCAATAAAACCTTGTTTTGATAAACAAGCAGGGGACAGGCTTACACCAATTTGCTGCTCCCTGATAAGTGTCATTCTGATCCATCAACTCTCTGACAACCTTCTGTGTAAGATATCCTTACACTATTTTCTGTTACTTACAGTGGGTTGTATCAGTTAAGATGAAATCTCCTCTTAGAGTAGATAAACCCTGAATAAAAATTGTTTCTCATTCATATCACAGTCCAGTAAGAGTACTCAAAAAAAAAAAAAAGAAGAAGAAGAAGAAAAAAGAGTATTCCTAATTGAACAACTTCTGTGTAGTCACCTAGGGACCAAGGGTGCTTCAGTGTGTGGCTTCATCTCTCTTGGTCCTCAGAGTCCTCTCCATTCAGCCAATGGATGATGAAAGGGCAAGAATTATTCATGGGAATTTTTATGGTCTGATCCTGGAAAAGGTATTCATCATTTCTAACCCAACCCAGATTGAAGTTGTCAACAATTTCATCTCGGATCCGAAATCAACACTCTTGGCACCAGCAGTCAGGAAATCAAAAGAAAAGTCTGCTCTCAGGGACCTCTCCAGAGTGCTAAAGAGCAATGATGCCAGTCTAAAAACTAAGGTGTGCGTGATCCAAGCCATGGTCTTCTCAATCTCTTTTTATGCTTCTGAGAGCTGGACAGTGAATAAAGATGACGGAAGAAGAATTGAAGCCTTTGAGCAGTGGTGCAGGAGAGTACTGAACATACCGTGGTCTGCCAAGAGAACTAATAGGTCTGTCCTGGAGAGGGTGAAACCAGGCTTCTCCTTGGAGGCAAGGATTTTGAAGCTCTGTCTCTCATACTTTAGGCATGTTACCAGGAGAGACCAGTCCTTAGAGAAGGACATCAAGTTTGGAAGGGTGGAAAGACAGTGCAGGAGATGAAGATGACATGGATTGACTGAGTGATGCTGACAATGAAGGCAGTTATGTTAGAGATGGTGAGATTGGCTCCAGTTAGGGGCAGGAATCAGATCTGTTGTTAATAGGATCGAGTCATAGTGACTGGATGGCACATAACAATAACCACTACGACCACCATGTTTAATTTGCCAAAGCTCTTACTGTGTGAAGTCTAGAAACAGCAATTTTTTCAAGTCTCTGAGGCCCTTGGTCTCTGGATTTTCAGTGTTCCCTTCTGTCTTTTCTTGGCTGAATGGGTATCCAACCCTTTCTCTACACTACTCTTTTTCTTAAAGTAAAACAAAAACTCTGCTAAGGTCAGCCAGCAGGAACAAGTACTCATTATCACTCTTACACTTCCCAGCCCCTCCCCTAGAACTGCAGGATCAGAAGGCATGTGGACCACCTTCCAGATCACGACAGGCATGTTGTTCAGTGCTGTACCAGCTCCCAGTGGCCCCAGGCTCTGCTGTGTTGCAACCCAGTGTTGAGGTCACTTTTTCAGTGCATCTCATTGAGGATCTTCCTGCATTTTAGTGATTGTCTACTTTTCCAAGCATGTTATTCTTTTTCCAGGGATTGGTCCCCTGTGAAACCTGCCCAAAATATTTTTCTGGGGAACACTCTAACCTGGACTTCCTCCAAGACAAATTTGCTTGTTCCTTATGCACATTGAGTATTATTGACTAATACCACAATTGAGAAGCATCATTTCTTCTTCAGTTTTCCTTATTCACCATTCAACTTTTATATGTATAAAAAAACAATTGAAAATACCATGACTTGGGCCAGGCATACCTTAGTCTTTAAATTGACATCCTTGCTCTTTAAGTACTTTAATGAAGTTTCCTGGTGGCAGAATTTTCCTAAGTTTTAATAAATATTTAACAATTCTGTAACATAGAATCCTGTCTTTCTAGCCTCTGGTATCAGTTTCCTTGCTGGTTATTTCCTACCTATCAAGCCAGTGCTATTTAACTTATTGCTATGGTAGCACTTCTCTTCAAAGTGTTGACTTCTGTATCAGATTCATAGCTGCTTTACAGGTAAACCTAAATTTATACATGATTAACACAACAGCACATGTGTGTAGTGAATGCTGACATAACCACGTGATTTGCAGTGTCTTTGAAATTGGGTAATAATAGCCACTCTCACCTGCACACATTCCAGAAGCCCACTGCCCTTGAGTCGGTTCCGCCATTGTGACCCTCCATCAGGTTTCCAAGGCTGTAAATCTCTAGAGGAGGAGACTGCCTGTCTTTCTCCCATGGTGATTTTGAACTACTAAACTTTCAATTAGCAGCGCAACATACAATGCACCGTACCTCCACAGCTCCTTTGAGCACACGGTAGTCTCTTTCTGTCTTGGCATAAAGTAGGTATACAGTAAATGTGGACAGTTGGCATTTGGGACCTAGCAGAAAACAAAGACACATACATATCTCAGTTGCAGTCCTTGTGCTTTGTCTCAAGCCCGGCGAGCCTGGGGATGGGGGTAGCGAGCGGGGAGAGGGTTTTATAACTGGTTGGAGTGCCTCCTGCAACTTGAGAAATGGGCCTGATATAGAACAGCCTGACTCCCACCATTAGCAAGCGGCTGTCTGGATTATATTAGAGAGAAGTGTAATTAGGCAGGACAAAGGGCAACAGATAACAGGCATCCTCTTTATATCTCCCTTGATTGTTTTCATAGGACATTGCTTTTCTTCCAGGAAGCTTCTGAGAGACATGACTTTGCTAGGACTTAGCCTTGTCATCTTTTTGTATTTGTTTCTGGCTGGCAGAGTTAGGGAGCTGTGGGAGGACAGACAGGTGAATATGCCTACAGTATGGCAGTATGTCTTAGAACCCCTGGGTAGTACTAAGGGCAGCAAGAGATGAGCCCCATGCCAGCATCCTTGCTCTTTTCTTGTTATTGTCCATTCATGTTAGAAGCTGCTGTTATTGGTATTTGTGTAGTAGGCCTGGCTAAAACTGAAGAGATAGATTGAGATCTGGGCAGTCAGAAGGGGGCAGGTCGTGCAATGCATTTAGGCAGCAGCAGCAGCAGCCATGGCGCATCCACTGAGGGCCAAAGCTCTGTCCAAATGCATGAATGCGCCTCTCACTGCAGACAACCGTCTCTTGGTAACTCAGGGCCACCAGGCAAGAATAGTGAAACTGATACAAAGGGCAATGGCACCTATCTCCAGGAGGGTTTTAAGGCGGCTTCAAAAAACAGGCAGAGGGGACAGAGTTGACATAAGCTAGATGAGACCACGAAGGAAGTTTTTCAGTCTCTTTAAGAGATTTTTTCAATAGAAAACTGTGCCACCAGAAGCAGGAGGTAGCCTCAGTGGTATCCAGACACCTTTTCAAACTGTATTCATGGATTTGTTGCACCTTTTCAGCTAAGGAAGCAAGGGCTACAAAAGGTTAAATTTCTCCTGTAAGATTAATTCGGCCAACTCTGTGAAATGGTGGAAGCAGAATACCATTAGACTCTCTAATCTCATTTCTCTCATGCTGTCTTTCTTGGAGCTTATCAAATAGTGTCCTGGCAGAGAGTCAGTTCTGTGGATGCTAAACATCAGAGTCGGTCTCCTTCTGAATGTGCCAAGAGGGCTGTAATTTAGAAAATGTAGCCTACTTTTAAGGAAGGATGAAAAGGTACTAAATACACATGTCTTTGCATGTTAGATCTCAAATATTTTACATGTAATTCCTATGTAAGTTTATCTCCTGTATTTCATTAGAATGATTTGCATGACTTATATTAGAGCACAACTTATTAGAACTGTTTGTATTTGCATATCTCTGGGGGTGTCACAAGTACCATTTGCGGTCCTAAATATACTAACTAGCTAATATGCCTTCTGAGTGTGTAACTATGCATCCAAGATGTAATGCAATAACAATTGTGCCTCTTTCTTAATTGCTCTTCAGCAACACATGTGATTTTTCTTAGCCTTTTTTTTTAACCCCCTTGCTATGATGGGGCAATGGGAAATATTAGCTGCTGCTATGTGAAAACCAAGTGCATTTGGAGATCAGATTCTGCATTTTCAGTCAGTCCTGGTCTTCCTGACGCGCCCCCCCCCCCATTGTCACATAAAAATCTTAAATCAAAGTGAGAGAGGTGGGGCCTATGAGGATTTTTAGGTTTTTTTTTTTATCCTATGTCAAACACTGCATTAAGTAATGTTGGTTATTTTTGTGTTCACTATTTGGGACAAAGAGGCTCTTTTAAACGAGAGATAATTGCACGATCTGGTTCAGCAGCTTTGTCCCTCGCTTCAAGTTTACTGCAGGGTTTCTATCCCCTTTGGTTATACAGAAATGAAATTACAAGCCACCAGTCGCCTTGGAAATTTCAGTCGATTCCGAATGACTAAATATTTAATTTAATCATTGCCTGTACTTCCAGGGATGATTTGGGCATTCTTTTTTCCTTTTTACTGAAGGCTTCACGAAAGCCAGGCTCTGCAATGGCTGCTGAGGACTGTGTCTGTTGCAAGGAGGCTCCCCTGCAGTGAGGCGCTGGGGCACTGCAAGCCAGTTCCATAGCAGTCTTTTTTTGCAAATGGTAGTTGGTTTTTGCAAAAGGTTTGTGGCCAGATCGCTATGTATAATACTGATGAAGCATTTTTGTTCCAGCTCTGTCTCGGAAGACCTAGGCTGTAGACGAGGGGATTTCAGTAGGAAACATTACGGATCTGTGGAGCTGGTAAGTTTACACTGTCTCTTCAGTGATAGGTAGTACATTGATTTAGAGAGGATTCACTAAGCTCATCTAATCTTTTGTTGTATATTTACTTTTAGACCATGTGGGTACTGTGTAAGGATCGGATTAAAAGAAATTACTACTGAAAGACTGTAAAAATTTGATCATCTTTATTTTTATTGTTATGTACTTTTAATCTTGTGTCTTCCAGTTTGTTAAAAATATGCACTGGCTTGATATTTCTCTCCATTTGTGGCATGTATGATTAAATAGAGAAATTTATGAATTAAGAAAAATAGCATTTGGTTTTTAGATGGTTTTGTCCCTGAAAGTTTCTAAATCTAGTTTCCAAGGTTTGAATATTGAAATGCATATTGCAGTTTTCTGTACCCTTGATTTCTGGGTGTGTAAGAGGAGTTAAAATGTTTGTGAGGGTTTTATTTCATTGTTAAAAAGTATATTGGTTAAATTAGATAAATGTCTGGAACAGATGATAGATTTCTGGAATGGAAATATTCACATTTTTCCTTAGTGAGAGACAGTGTAGTTTTGAAAAATAATGTGTTTTCATTTTAAAAGAGGCATAATGAAGGCATATAATGGACTTAATTTTTTAAGAGACAGAATTATTCTTTCTTTTCCAATTGCATGTAAATGTGAATAAATGTCCAGTAAAATTTGCTCATAAAATTCTGTTGATTATTTAACAGTTACTATTTAGAACATTAAATATGTATTTATCATCTTACAAAATATGAATGGCTTTTACCCATTTTTAAAAAGTCCAGTTATCCCCCATTAATACAAACCTCCATATGCTTCAGTCAGGAAATTTAGAGTTGTATGCTAACAGTATTCTGCTTTAATTCAAGCATATATTATTTGACTATATAACTGGCCTGGGGCTAAGTATGATCATTTAAAATAAATAAGACTTGATCTTTGTGTTAAAGAGCCCTGCTGGCACAGTGTTTAAAGCACTAGACTGTTAACCAAAGGATTGGTGGTTTAAACCTACCAACCACTTCCCAGGAGGAGGTGGCAATCTTCTCTGATAAAAATGCATCGCCTTGGAAAGCCTATCAGGTAGTTCCCCTCTGGCCTGTAGGGTGACTGTGAATCACAGGTGACCTGATGGTGTTGTTTGGGCTTGGCTTTAGCCCTTGTTCTTAAGCAGCATACTCCCCTTCAGCTGAGCATATCAGATGCATAAAATACCTACAGAATGAAGTCACGGATGTAATAGCTATTGAGTCAGTCAATGCCTGTATGTATCAGTCACTGATGGCACCAGGCTGACCTTTCCAGAAACAGTCTATGCATAACTGTACCTCAGAGTAAATATGGACAGAAATATAGCGCAGTACACAGTGGGGGTTGAGAAGAGGGAGAGAGTGATCCAATCTAGCTGGGAATATTGTGGAAGAGACACAGAAGGCTTCGTGAAGAACTGTAGGATGTGGGTTGGTGCTGAAAAGGATAGACAGCATGATTCTTGGCAGTGATGTACTCCACAAGGAAGGAGGAAATTGTCCCACTTAGTGCAGAATGTGAGTGAGGCAACAGGGCTTCGTGGTTGCAGTGCACATAGGTGTTGGAATCAGAGACATCTGTGGTCAGATTCCAGCTTACTGCTTATTAGTTCTGTGACCAGGTCAAAACCACAAAATCCCTATTGCTGTTGGGTGGTCTGACTCCCAGGGACTCTCCTTCAGGTTTCTGAGGCTTTGAGTCTTTACAGGAGGAGACTGCCTCATCTCTCTCCCAGGGAACAGCTGGGGGCTTTGAACTGCTTACCTTGCTGTTCACAGCACAACACATAACACACTATTCCACCAGAACTCCTTGTGACCAGGACATGTTACTAAATTTCTCTGAACCTTAATGTGCTCAAGAGCTTGTGCTACAAATGACTTCTCCCGGAGTCTGGTGGCCTAGTGGTAAGAAGCTGCACTGCAATCCCAAATGGCTTCTCTGTCTCCGTTCTCTCATCTAAAAAGTGAAGATAGGAATCTTCTCCAAAATTGCTATGAGTATCAGTTGATGCATGTGAAGCACTTAGGCATGGAAGTACAGTCCCTATTAACTCGACATAATCCTAAAGATGCAAGTCAGTAATAAATCTGGCCCCTTGCCTGCTTGATGAAGACTGAATTCACTGTTACATAAAATGAACATTTGTAAACAGTGATGATGAGAGTGGCGTTTGGGGGCAATAACATAGGTATGAAAGATAGATTCTAGTAGAATCACACAACATCAGAATGGGAAGGTGCTTGAGAGCAGTTGTTCTCAAAACTTGAGCAGGGGTCAGAGTCACTGGGGAGCCTGTTAAAACACAGATTGCAGAGTTCTGCCTTGGGGCTTCTGATTCAGTCAGTCTGGGGTGGAGTTTGAGAATCAGCATTTCCAACAGATTCTCAGATCCCTACGTGAAGAATCTCTGCCTTTGAGAATCTCACTCATGTCTTCAGTTTTCCTCAGCCTGAGACAGCTTAATTCAGTCAGGTGTTCAATTTTTCAAACCATTTGTTCAGGTTTTTCCTATAAACACATTGTATATGTGTTTATAACAGATTTTCTAATATTGTAGTAGTATTTCAATACATTAAAATTTCATTTTAAAACTCCATTTCTTGGAGAAGATGCGGCTGGCATATTCCTTGGAGGCAAAGATGGTAAAGCTTTGTCTCACGTATTTTGGACATATTGTTAGGAGAGGCTATTTCTTGGAGAGGGACGTCATGCTTGGAAAGATGGAAGGTCAGCGAAGGAGAGGTAGACTCTCAACAAGATGGATTGATGCAGTATCTGCAGCAGTGGACTAAATGTGCCAAGGATGATGGGGATGGTGCCGGAAAGGACAGGCTTCAGACCTGTTGTCATAGGTTCCTATGAGTTGTACTTGACTCAAGAATACTTCACAGCAATAACATGTCACCTCATAACCTGAATGCAGCAACTATTCTCATTCCTTTTTGGTATTTTCCAATTCTTACAGCTACAAACTTAATATTCATATGAGGGATGGGCAGTCTCCTCCTGTGCGGTTAACTGCCTCTGAAAACTTGCTGGAGGGTCATCTATGGGTCAGTTCTGATCAGTACACAACAACAATCCAATTATATGTTTAATTTTACATTGGTTTTTTTTCCCATTTAGCTGTATTTTGAAAATACCTTCTTCCTATAAAATCTTCAAAGTTACTGTTTTAGTGGCTTTAACATGGTGACAAGCCATTGCTTGTGTGATAACGATCTCACTTCTGTAACATTAGATTGTGTCTGGTGTTTCTGTATTATAAATAACATATACTGGTGGTTGAACTGGCTGAGAAATATGAGCTGGAGCCAAAATTCAATGTTTGTATCTTGAGGTCTTTGGTAGAACTCTGGTCCATAGCATGTTGCATTGCTAACTAAAAGGCCTTGCACCTCTGGAGGTTTGAATCCACCATCAACTCTGAGGGGGGAAAAAGGAGTCTCCTCCTGTTAGATTGATGGCCTACTGAGACCAGGGGAGGGTCGCTATGAATAGAACCATCATGATGGCAATAAAAATGAGAGAGCTTTTGAAGTTCTTACTGTAGGGTTTCTAAAGGAAGACATGGTCCTCTCACCTCTGAACAACGTTAGTAAATTTAGAACCATTTCATGTGTTCTATGTTCATAAGAAAGTGGATTTAACTTTTCTTTTACCTAGTTTGACAAAAATTGTTGAGCATCCAGTAAATCTTGGACACAGAAGCTTAATGAAATGTACTCTACTAACCCACTGACCTCAAGTCGTTTCCGACTCTTACCAACCTTCTGTTAACTTGACGAGACTATAATCTTTATGGGAAGATACTGCTCATCTGCCTCCAGAGGAGCAGCTGGTGGCTTCAGAACACTGATCTTTCAGTTAGTAATCCATCTCATGGATCCGTCATGGATTGATGTACCACCTAAAGATCCTTATGGATACCCCAGATTCTAGAAGATTGAGATTTTATTTTAAAATCTCCTGTCTTTGAACATAATAAGTACAAGCACTACCCAGGTTACAAATGAATGGTTTTGGAACAACTACAACTCATATTTACCCTTTAATGTTAATGTTAGCCCTCATCTTTAATTAAGTTTTCTTTTGTTTTGTTTTTAGTTTCTTACTGCGTGTGATTTTAATCTGCAGCCATCAGGCCTGGTTTTAATTGTTTTTGGTCATTCTTCTAAGTGGTATAGCACTGGTCTATCCATTTGCTGTACAGAGGTAACTTATGGTTGTTGTGATGCTGAACGCTGTGACACTGATGTGTCAAATGCGATAATGGTTACTCATGGTGGACAGAGTTTGGTGGAGCTCCCCAATTAAAATAAGCTTAGAAGCAAGAGTGGCATCCACTTCCAAATAGCTTGCCTCCAGAAACTCTATGAACTTGGAAAAAGAATAAAAGTTATACAAGTGTTCAGGTCTTTCATTCGTAGGGTCACCATGAGTCGTCTATGACTCGATGGCACTTAACAACAACTGTTACTCTCATAACAACTGTGACTTTGGTGAGCACTAAGAAAGCAAATTGCTTTTCCATTTGTCAGTTTTCCCCAAGTTTGTTTCCTGACACTGACCGTGATCCCACATGGCAGCAGTACTCTGCTCCGTCGCTGTGTTTCCAGTTCCCTTAGTCCTTTTCTAACCCTTCCTGCATTCTGAGCTCAGACACTGTCCTTCTGCCAAGGAGTGTGTACCGCTCTGGTGTAATTGTTCACCTTGTTGGTCTGGCTTGTTTGCCTAAAAGTTGAGCCTCAAGAGTGAATTGAGTTCCAGGCTTGAAGGGTGACTAACGGCCATGGTCTCAGGGATTCCACCAGTCTCTACAGTCCAGTAAGCCTGATCTGGTCTATAAGTTTTTGTTTTCTTCCACATTTTCTAAGACCTCCTGTTATGATTCCTGTTAGAATAGTCAGCAATGATAAAGCTGACACCATTTCATTCTGTGGTCTTAGGGTTGCAGAAACTGGGGTTCATGTGATCCGTCTGTCCCTTGGTTCAATTGTTTCCATGTGGTTGGGCTTTTTTGTTTTTATTTTCTTCACTCATCTTTTCTGTACTAGGGTAATGGGAATAGGTGTGTTGGAGGCAGTGAGATTGTCAAGGAATAGAGCAGGGTTTAGGGTTGTTGTACATAGGATCTCTATGAGTCACAAGTGACTAGATACCGCATAACAACATAACATCTTTACTCTTGACAGGGAGAAAACAGTAATTGCCTATTGAGACCTTACATGTCGTCCCATAAGTTTTCAAGACCCCAGTGATCACTTATAAAGAAGAATGTAGAACATTGTTTTTGTGGATTATGGTTAGCCAGCTGTCCTTGATGTCCCCTGAGATTCAGTCCTGAAGTCCCTGGTCCCGCAACTCATTCTCTTAAGATGTTTGTTTACTTATGGTTAAGAAGTTTTCCTTACTTTATCCCCCTTATAATATTCTCTACTATATCCATGGATGTATTTGTACCACTTAAAAATACATACATAGAGCTATCTGTTAAACCATCATATATTCATGGATGTAGTCAAAGGATTGAAGCAGCCCCTACTTGAAACAATTCTTCCTCATAATTACCTTCACTTGTTACACATGCAGTTTTTAAATCACTGAAAAGATTTCTTGCACTAAAGTAAGGCTGAAAAGGAACTGTGTGCACCTGTTTCAACTGACCTACAAATTTTTATAGACAGATTACAAACCTAAATGGCCTATATATATAGGCCCTTGTGAAGAGTTAGGCTTAGCCTTTCAAATCAGTATTCAGGGGAGATCTAGTGGTTTTGTTCCCTGTGTTTAAATTGGCTCTGAGTGTGGTGAGGCATGGACAGTCAGGTCTCTGCTGACTCATTGCAAGGTTTCTTAGTCCGCGTTGAACAGTTATTGAGAGCCTACCAAGGATTGCATAGGAACTAAGGGGAGGGCGCGAAATAGGTTTCCTGTTCTTCTGAAACTGCAGTCTAACTTTGGAAGTCAGCTGTCCCAAACTTTTAGTTCACAGGCAGACTGGATCCCAGCTGTGGTCCTTGCCTTAATCAGGTATTACTTGGTTGCAAGAAACAGAGATCCACTCAGTCCAGCTTGCATATAGTTTCCTGAAAAGATGTGGGCGAACCCCACAGAACTAAAGTGAGGGAGCACAGCTGGCCCTCATGTGACTGGGAAGTCACAAAGCTGCTATTTTCTCTCTGGTCCATGATTTCTCACCCCCCACCCTGCCTTTTCATGTCTGTACCATCCTGCTCTCAGTGGACCAGCTTTCCTTGTTCACTCTTCCCAGCAGCCAGAGTGATTTGAAAATGTTGACACCACAGTGTTTTTTCTAGAATCTCTTCTGTGGCTGCTCAGTGCACTTCAAGCCTAAAGCTTTTACCAAGCCCTGTAAGAGCAGATGCGATCCCTGCTCTGAATGCCTGCTCCACCTTCTTTCATGCTACTCACTTGCTGCACTTTGGTCTTTCCTGTCCCAAGTCCCAGAGTGAGTTTCCCCATTATGTCCCATGACTAGTCTTTCTCAGATGCTGCTTTCACTCACAAAGGTCTTCCTTGACCACCTTATCTAAAGTTGTGTGTTCTCTCTCTCTTTCTTTCTCTCTCTCTGTCTCTTTCTCTCTCTCATCAGCATCCTATTTATCTTCTTAATAGTGCTTATCTCAATATTTCTTATTTATTTACTTACCATTCTTTCATTTAGTAAGAGGTATTTCTAGACCCTAGAACACACTAATTCTTATTAAGTTCTTTTTTTATTACCAAATTTACTTATACCCTGTGTTATGTCTCTATTCTGCCCTATTTTAAAGATCCATTGCCCACTATTGTCTGTTTATTTTTGTTTCACATCCCAAGTAGAAAAAATTTTATGAATAATGAAGAACGATCCAGGCTTCAAATCCTACTACACTGCCGTGGTGGTCAAGACAGCATGGTACTGGTACAATGACAGACACATAGATCAATGGAATAGAATTGAGAACCCAGAAATCAGCCCATCTCTCTATGGTCAACTGATTTTTGACAAGGTGATGAAATCAGTTAAGTAGAGAAACAGCAGCTTTTTAAACAAATTATGTTGGCAAAATTGGAAAACTATCTGTAGAAAACTCAAGCAAGACCCACACCTCACTCCATATACAAAAACCAACTCAAAGTGCATCAGGGACTGAGGACTATAACCAAGGACTATAAACTTCATTAGAGAAAAGCTTGGAAGAACTCTAGAAGCCCTAACCCACAACATAAACAGTTTTCCAAGCATCCTGAAAAACCCACAACCAGGAGAGGATAAAATAGATGAATAAGACCTTCTACGAATCAAATCCCTTTGCACATCCAAAATGTTCTCCAACAGAGTAAAAAGGGAAGCCACAGATTGGGAAAAAATATTTGGTAATCACATGTCAGACAAGGGACTTATATCTAGAATTTATAAAATACTTGAGCACCACAACAAGATAAAGGAAAACAACCCAAGTGAAAAATGGGCACAGGATATGAACAGACACTTCACCAAAGAAGACCTTCAGATGGCAAACAAACACATGAAGAAATGTTCAAATTCCCTAGCTCAAATCAAAACAACTATGCGATATCATCTCACCCCAGTCAGAATGGCAAAATTTAATGGAACAGCAAATAACAAATGCTGGTTAAGTTGTGGAGAAACTGGAACCCTTATTCACTGTTGGTGGGAATGTAAAATGGTGCAACCTCTATGGAAGGCAGTATGGCCCTTTCACAAAAAATTGGAAATTGAAATTCCATTTGACCTGGCAATTCCACTACTGGTAGTATACCCTAAAGAAACCAACCAGAACTGCCACCCAACCAAATATATGCACACCCATGTTTATTGAAGCTTTGTTCACAATAGCAAAGAATTGGAAACAACCCAAGTGCCCATCAATAAACAAATGGCTAGAGAAGCTGTGGTATAGTCACACAATGGAATACTATGCTGCATTGAAAAACAAAGAGCTCATGCAGTATTATTCAAAATGAGCGACCTTGGAGGACATTATGCTGAGTGAAATATATCAGTCGCAAAAGGACAAATACTGCATGGTGTCACTGCAGTAGACTGGAACTGACATCAGGGTTGGGGTAAGACTGAGAAAAACTGGATAAATTATGTATACTATATTGAAACAGATGAGGGAGAGAACAAAAAGCAATATATGATAGGGTATTATGGTCATCACAAGAGTCCAGAATTAAGGTAGCATAGTGGAGTATACTTGGGGCCGGGGGCGGGGGGCGGTTTGCAGGGGTATTGTATACCAATGAAAGAATTTTTCTTTTACTTCTCAAAGAGATACGCGAACTGGGAGGGAGGGCTGGGCAGGGAGAAAAGTGCAACAATGAATGAATGGAAATCCAAAATCTCTATAAATGCTCATTAAAATTAATAAAATAAAATTAAAAACTCAAAAAAGAAAAACAAGGAACTCATGACCTTGGAGGACATTATGCTGAGTGAAATATCTCAGTCCCAAAAGGACAAATATTGCATAGTGCCACAGTAAAATGGGGCTGACATCAGGCTTGAGGGGGAGACTGGGAAAGATTGGATCAATAGTGTACACTGCATTAAAACAGATGAGGGAGAGAACTGTTTAAAAGGGATATATGATTAGGTATTATTGTCATTACAGGAGTCCAGAACGAAGGCTGCATAGTGGAGTGGACCGGGGAGGAGGGATTGTATAAAAATGAAAGAATTTTTCTTTTACCTTTCAAACGGGGGCGGGGGGGAGAGTTGGGCAGGTTGAAAAGTACAATGATGAATGAATAGAAATCCAAAGTCTCTGTAAATTTTCATTAAAATGAATAACAATTAAAAAATTAAAATAATACCATAAACAAGGATAAAAAATATAAGCTCCCTAAAAATAGAGACCATGGCTATTTCTTTCACTGTAATTTGAATGAAAGTTTAATGAGCAACTTGGTTTTCCACTCAGCCATAAGTACACCTTTTGTTTTATTAAATTAATTATAATACCCACGTAACCACACTTTCTCCACTTCCTCTCTGATTCTTATTTCCATCAGCCCTTCTTTCCCACTTCTTCCTGCCCTCTGAACTTTATCCTAGGCAAATACTGGCCTTTCTCTTTTAACATAGTTGATTGCTCTAAGGAATAGATACTTCTCTGGTAGTACTGTTCACCTTATAGCCCTGACTGTTGTTTGGATAGGGAGTTCGGGTGGCGTAGTGGTAAGTAGTTGCACTGCTGAACTAAAGGCAGGCATTTCAAATACACCAACAGAGCATGTGGGAGAAAGATGGGAAGTCTCCTCCCATGAGATGTCCTACCTCTGACAACCTATTGAAGGATCAGCTATGAATTGGTCCCAACTCAACAGTACATAAAAACAACAACAACAATTGTTTGGATGAAAATTGAGCCACAAGGGTGAGTTCAGTTCCAGGCTCAAAGGGTTGATAAGAAGCACATTTTTGGCAATTCCACCAGTTTCACTCAGGCCAGGAAGATGCAGCTATTGACCCCTGTGCCCCTAAGCACAGTGGTTAGTTTTAGTGCTTTAATGTATAGTGGATGGCCCGATTTGGTTGATGTGAGAAAGTAAGCTAACCTATAAAAATAAATAAATAAAGTAGAGCAAACACAAATCTCCTTGACACCCCTAAATCTAGTTCAGGGTGATCACTTTAGTAAGGCTCACTAGCTTGGAGTTCATGCTATCTAAACTGTGTAACATTTTTCTCAGATAAATCGAAAGTCAGCATGTCTTAAAGCAGCATTCTAAGCAAAGCAGTGCACAGCTCCAACACTATTGACTGTTCTTCATCACTTTATATAGAAATCTGTCAGGAAAAGCCCAAGATTGTTTGTACTTTTATTGATCTCTTTTTGGTCTTTGATTCAACAGATGGTAAACTTATGTGCTACAAACAATAAATGGTGTAGGCACAATGTAGACCTCTGCATTGTCACAACCTCACAACTGATTCTCAGACAACTCACATCTTGAGCCTTTTAGGGAGGTCACTGTCTGCAGGTAATTCCAAGTCAAGACTATTTTGATTAGTACATTCATTATTCATTCCTTTTGAAACATCTTGTGAATCACTCAAACTTCATCTTCTTAAACACTCAAGTATTTAAATGAGTTGGCAGCATGCTCCCCTGCTCTGTAGGAATCCACCATCATCGAGTTGATTCCGATTCATAGCGACTCTCCATCAGATTTCCAAGGCTGTAAATCTCTCCAGGAGGAGACTTCCCATCTTTCTCCTGCAGATCAACTGGTGGATTCAAACCACTGACCTTTTGGATGTGTTCATTACTGTATACTCAAACTCACTGCAGCACAGTGAGTTCTGATTTCTACTAACCCTTCAATGGGTTTCCAAGGCTGCAAATCACAACAGGAGAAATTGCCCATTGTTTCTCCCTGGGAGCCGTGAATGAATTCAAACAGTTGGAGAGTCACAGTCTCTGCATTAGCTGCACCACATTCTGTAGACTACAGACGAGAGCTTCCATCCTTACTGAATAAATAAGAAATAGAGAAATGTTTTCCATGACTAAGTTTTCATGATGATCTTGTTATGAACTCAAGGAGACCAAAAGATACCAATTGTGATTAATCCCAAGAACATGGAAACAGCCCAGATGTCCAACCACAGCTGAATGGATTGAGAAATTGTGGTACATTCACATGATGGAATATTACTCAGAATTTAAGAGCAACAATTTAAAAAGTTACTCATAACTTGGGAGAGATTGGAAAGCATTATGCTGAATGAACTAAATCAGTTTCATAAGGACAAATACTGCGTAAGACCATTGTTGTAAAAATAGATAACTAGTAAAACAAGTATAGGTGTCGAAAGGGGAAAGGAGTGAGAGCAGAGGGATGAGGATAGGCAAGGGGGAAATCACAAGGTCACACAGTTTGATGAGTGGAGGGAATAAAGGATGTGGAAAAGATCTGTTGAGGATCTGAAAAGAAGAGGTAATGGTAGGTATGGTTCAATGGTGATTCATTTTATAAAACAATGAATGGCAATGACTGAAACACAGTGTGAATGAAGGATAATGTGAAAAACCATGTATATGAATTTTATATGCAAAGCAATAAAAATATTTTAAAAATATTTATGGTGATCTAATGTCTGTCAAAAGAGCAGTTCAGGGTGAACTTGCTTGATATCTACATATTTCAGCATTTGAGGTTTTAGGCATTTGAAAAGGACTTTTGAAGTCTTGGTAAGTGATCATTTGTATTTTTGCTCAAGCACGAATTTTTTTTTTCAAGTACGAATTTGAATTGTGCCTGTGGGACTGTTGGGCAGAAAGATGACACTGCCTAATGAGTGATTCAGTTGCTGTCCAGCAGCCCAAACACAATGCAGTTCTGTCTCTAATCAGAGTTGAGTAGGCTTTTTGTTTTCATAGGACATTTTGTGGAAGAAATTATGTGCCAAATAGATTAGCAAAGGTACCAGCATATTCCAAAGGAACATCAAGATTTCAGTATTCTAGAAGTAAAACCACAATTAGGATAGATGTTCTCCAATATTTCTCTGGCTGGGGTCTAAGTCTTATATGGCATTTGGGTACCCCAAGGCACAACAGTTAACATAGAGTGTTCACCAGGTTATCATGGTTTAAAACTGTAAGCACTTTATGGATACTTTTTATGCCTCTGTGAGAGATTGCTAATGCTGACTTTGAAATTTTTCCAGGGTAACATTATTACAACCCTTTTCTGTGATGTAGATCTTTTAAACCTTAATAAATTCCTTAAGCAATAGAATGGAACCGAAAATCTTTTTTTATTATTATTTTATTGTTATTATTAGTCAACATTATAAAATTGTTTCCTATGTACTAGTCACCATGCACTTGAATGCACTTATCCATTTAATTTTCACAACCATCTGGAGGAGGTTGTTTTTAATGATTTTTTTTGGTTCCTCCTTATTTATTTATTCATCCATCTATCCATCTTTGTTGTGTACCATCGAGTCAGATCAGACTGTCACAGGCAATTACCCCTCCTTCTCCAGAAGGTGGGTTAGGTTTTTATTTGACTAGGCCACACACTTTGGATGCTCAGAACTTACTAGTGGTGCTTGAACAGATTTCCACTTAATTGTTGAATTCAGAAAGGTTGGTCCCACAGCTAGTAATTGGCAGAGCTGGTATTTAAACCCAGATCTTTCTAACTCCTAGAGTCCCTGCACTTTATTCACTTAATCTCTCAAAATGCTTTTATATCTCTGCTTCTTACAGACTATTTTCTGAGGAGATGATGTTGATTGTTTGATTAAATACATAATCCCTTAGTCAACAGCATACAGTCACTCTGCTCTGGTTTTTTGTTCAAACATTAGATCTCAAACCTTCTGTCCAAATTGGAACAAAAGCTTTTTTTATGTTTAAAAAAAGTTTGTTTTAATAAAAGTTTTAAGAAGAATGTTTGTGAAGAATTACCCTAGAGATGTCCATAACTTAAACGGTTTAAATTTAATTCCTGCATCAAACCCAACCATGAAACTCCAAGCGCCTTCCCTGCCTTTCTTTATTGGCCCAATCGTGGCTTGCTCTTCTTGAAGTGTGCCTTGACCTTGCATTTTTGGGCAGAGTAGAAAGCTGCCATTCATGCCTTGAAAGCGTGTTTTTCACAGAATGCTGTTGACAAGTTTTCTTAGTCAATCATAGTATCTTCATTATGAGAACAATTTTCTCATAACCAAGAGATCTGTATTTTTCATGACAAGCTGACTTGCTTTTAGCTTTACAGGCAGTGAGACTCTGAAAAGCTGGCTTGCTTTTAACTTTACAGGGAACAAGACTCCTATGAACAGCTTTCCCTTTCTCTTCTTTGCATTGGCATCTGGGAAGCTCATAACCCTATTTATGGCTTGTCTCTTGCTGCCTTATAGGACTTTCTGATACACAGGCTAGTTTTATTCCTTTGTTTCCATATTATTTACCCATACCTAGTTGGACAATGACTAGGGAGGATAGGAGAATTGATGCCTTTGAGCTGTGGTGCTGGAGAAGAGTATTGAATGTTCTATGGACTGCCAAGAAAACAAACAGATCCATCCTAGAGAGGGTTAAACCAGGCTGCTCCTTGGAGGCAAGGATTCTGGGGCTTTGCCTGACATACTTTGGACATGTTGTAAGGAGAGACAGGTCTTTAGAGAGGGACATCATGCTGGGCAGAGTGGAGGGACAGCGCAGGAGGGGAAGACCCTCTATGAGGTGGATTGATTCAGTGACTGGGGTAATCGGGATGGGTGTGTCAGAGGCAATGTGATTGGCACAGGATAGAGCAGGGTTTAGGGCTGTTGAACATAGGGTCGCTATGAGTCGCAAACGACTCGACGGCACATAACAACAACAACAATTTTCCCTTGATCTGAGGTTGTTCTTTATCTGATCTTGTCCTTTGAGTAACTGTTTTTAATCTTTTTGTTTTGTGTCTTTATGAAGAAAAGCATGAATAAAACCAAGTCTTCATATGGCAAGTCCTCAACAACATATTTTTCCATCCCTCACTAATTATAGTCTGATGTATCAGACTGATACTAATTACTAATGATAGTCTGATGATGGGTCTCCTCATTCTTCTCCTTTTGGTATAAAGTGATTTTATGAGGTATGTTTCTAGCATTAGTAAAGCTTGAGGAGATTAGCACCTCACTAACTGTTTGGTGGAGATGTGTAAGGAGTTGGACTGCCAACCCAAAGGCGTGCACTTAAAATCTCAGGTTGCTCTGTGGTAGAAGGATTGTCAATCTTCTCTCATGTGATTTACTCCCCCTGAAAACCCACTGGAGACTCAGCTATTCGTTGGTTCCAACTCAGCGGTACACAACAGCAACATTTGATGACCATCATGAGCGTTGTGTTCTGTGTCAGTAATATGGATAGTTGAGGCGCACAGCTGTGCATATCCACCAGCTAAAACAGACACTGAATAAGGATAATAGACAAGTTCTCCGTATCTCCCCAGGTTGCATCAAACTTGAGAATAGTCACTATAATGAAATTTTTGGCTCTCTGGTTTCACAACTAGAACTTTAGATGGGCTATTTTCCCTCTTCCTATGTGTCTTAGGTTGCCATGCTCTCTCTGGTGGCTGCCCAAGCCTTCCATTCCTGTGCTGGCCACATCTTCTCTCCTCAGGCTGATCTCATTCTGCTGCCTTAGCTAAGCTCACAAGCTAGGGCTCCCACACTTTCTGCTGGTATCAGAAAGTCTTTAGTCTTTGACTCAAATTGTCTTTAACTGGTGGTATATAATACTCTGGTGTTCTACAAATGCCTTCAAATGTCCATAGTTTAAAATGATGTTTTGGAGATTTTTTTAAGCAGAAGTAATTTTAAGCACTTGTAATGCATTTGGTTTGTGCTTGATTGATTCTTCAGCACAGGAAATCAAGTATAACACTTTTCTATCTTCATTGCAGCCTTTTGTATACTCAAAAGGGAAAAAAAATCTCATGCATGTCTCTAAACAAATAGTCTTGGGTTCCTGTTTGGACATAACTTTTGCCTTTCAATTTTTATTGTTATCAGATGGTCTTTGTTCTCTACCTAGTCCAATCATGCACTCACCTCAACTTTGAGATTAGTAAAATCAAACACCGAAGCACACATCATCAGTTGCTGCAAAAGTAGATTTTAAACTTGAGCAAAACATACACACCTACTTCTCACTTGTTGACTGTGTCACTGTCCAACATTTCATATTTACAACAGTCGTTTTTCAAAAATCTACTTTTTAACTGTCCTACTATTTTGCCCATTAATGACACATGTCTGGCAGTAGCAAATGCTGAAGTGTGAGGCAGGAATAACTCGTCCTGTGATGGTTAAAGTTATGTGTCTGCTTGGCTTCCGTGATTCTTAGTGACTCAGAAAGTTATGAAATTAGGTAATTTGGCAAAATAATGTAGTCATCTTCCATTTTGTGCAAGAATCCATCTGCTATTTTGTAATGCTCGATTTTTGTATTATGATCTGGTCTCTGGAAGTGAGAAGCGGTTGTAACCTTGTATGCTTTTGTATGCTACAGAGATGAATAGAAAATATATCCTGTTTTCTCAAAATTGCTTCTTAAGAAATGGTTTGATTTTTTAATTCATGCAGGTCTGTTATTAAAATTACTATAAGTGATAGTATACTTTTTATTTTTTAAATTAAATTTTATTAATTTTAATATATAGTTACAGAGATTTTGGGTTTCCATTCATTCATTGTTGCACTATTTTCTCTACCCTCCTCCCCAGTTCGTTCCTCTTGTTTTTTTCCCCCTTGAAAGTCTGTTTTAATTGTCCCATTGCCACAGTGCTTGTCAAAGCCAGTTCTGATTAATTGCCTTTGTCAGTGTGTCCCTTGCCATTCCCTCTCACTCCTCCCTGAGACAGACTTCACCCTGATTCATAAGGAAAGGGGGATGGTGTGTTCTCTTAGCTACTTCCTGCTGAAAAGGGACGCTGTAGGTTTCAGGGTGAAGACCTCTCAACTACTCTAAAGGGCCCCTTTGGCAATAGGAAACACATAGACTATTGTGGAGATTGATTTTGGAATTTAGATGTGCTGTTATCAGTTGTGCTTAGCCGTACATGTTCATATCCTTGAAGATGTGTCATGGAACTGTTGGAGCCTAGAAGACACAAAGTTAACTAACAAGTTAAAAGTACATGAGTCAAAAATTAAAAAGCAATTATATTCCAAGTAGAGGCACAAATCTAATAGTGGCACAAATCAAGTTACAGAGGGAAGGCAGTTCTTACAATAAAAGGCCTATTGACTAGCACTTTTTGTCTATTATAGTATAAAGGTTAGGAACCACAAGCTGTAGAGGCTCAACTATGTCATTTATTGTTCTTAAATCCTGGAGCAAATCCCATCTTCCACTGTGTTGTTTTACAACTCAGAAGTCCGCATGCAAGGCAGAGGTGAAGTAAGGAACTGCTTATGAGGTTTTCCGTCAATTCCAACAACTAAGAAATAGTGAGAAGAGTTGGGACCTCAAGGCTTTTAGGACCAAATAATAAGCTCTTGTGTCCAGGAGAAAACAAATATACTTACCGGTAATGTTAATACTCACCCACAGCTCTTCTGGGAGGATCTAAAGATAGTATACTTTTGAATGTATATTTACTTCTTTTAGTGATTTTAGAGTTGAAAAGGAATTTTATCTTATGCCAATGTTTATACCCCATGGGCTCTGAACCTTCAAGAGCATTTGAGAGTTTATATAGTTCTTAGTGAACTTAAACTGAAATAGATCCTGGTCTTCCAGCTATATCCTGTCTCAGGACAAGTCTTCTGTGTTCTTAAGGTACATTTTCCAGATTGGGACAGCTCTCCCTCTATGTTAGCAGGATAACTACTGTGGCTTCTAAAATTTGCTCTCTCTTTCTTCTAAGTGAATTTCAAGAAAGTCACACAAAAGAATCCAATGTAGCTACCATGGTTGACCTACCAAAAAGAACTCCAGAACTAATACTCTTATATTTGAATGGAACTATTTTACCTGTTTAATTAAAGATATTACTTTAGATTCCTTTATATTAAAAAAGGGTTGTATGCTTTTTTGGCCTCAGTTCTTTAACTGGTTGGTAGTAGTTATCACTATGTTACAGTCTTTTTAAAGTATAATCTCAAACTGTGTTTGCTTAATAGATGTGAATATTTTGTGATTACTTTGGGAGTACATTTCAACCACTCTCTACATTCTTTTTAATCTCTGAGGATTCCCCAGTTTTCCTTCTGACTTTTTCCTTTTGTTGTTCCCTCCTTCTTGCACTCAACTAACCGGCTCTTGCCAAGGTCACCAAAGACCTCTTTGCTACAAAATCCAGTTGATCCTTCTCAGCCTTCAGCTCATGTAACCTCTCTTCAGCATTGGACACTATTGAAACTTTCTCCCCCCACCTCCCCCGGCATCTTCTATGTCTCCACACTAAATTTTTTCCTTCTGTTTTAAATCTCAGCTTCTTTAGAGTGTTTATTCCTTTCTGCCTGCCCTGCAATGTTCATGGTCCTTATGCTCTGTGGTATGAAAGAAAGTGTGTGTGTGTGTGTGTGTGTGTGTGTGTGTGTGCGCGCGCGCGCATATGAGCGCTCTATCTCAAAGGCTTTCGTTCCTATCTTTAAACTGGTAATTCCTGTGTATTCAGTCCTTCAATCCAGATCTCTCTTCCAGTTGCCCGTGGGACATCTGTGCCTAGGCACCCAAACCTCAACATGCTTACAACTGAGTTCCCCATTATTATTCTTCCCTGACTCCAGACCTACTCTCAATTAATGCCATTACTTCTACTTTATTGCTAGTTTTAGAAACCAAAACATTACTTACAAGCCTTTTTCAAATCCAGTCCCTGATATTCAACCTATTCCTGATTCTTATTGGTTCTAAAATTGGTTCCAAAATCTTGTTGTGTACTAAAGAGATTTTGTGGTCAAGTTGCTCTTTATTTATTCAGCTGTGGACATCCACTGCCAGACATCCTTTGATTGCTCGGTGTAAATGAATTAAACCTCATGGCTTTGTGATAGTATCTCTCTCTCTCTCTCTCTCTCTTCCCTCCGACCCCCCTCATTGCCATCAAGTCCAAACTAACTCATACTTACCCTACAGCAGATTTTCAGAGATTGTAAAATGAGTCTGAGGAAATTGCCCATTTCTCCTGCAGAGAAGCTGGTGGATGCAAACCGCCTCCCTTCAAGTTGGCAGGACAACTTCCTATCAGTATGCCACCAGAACTCTCTATTGTTATTACTCCCATTTCACAACTGAGGGCTGTGGAGAAGTAAATTTGCCCAAGGTCATACAACTGCAGGTAATCCCAGTTTATGATAGGATCCCTTTCCAACAACTATGTTGTAAATGGGTCCTCGCATAAGTTGAAGACCTCATTATTTCCTTTTTTTAGTTTCTGTCATTATTGCCTGTTGTTATCATTGTCATTGTAAAGCCAAACTTTATTTGTCTTTGAGGTTGGAAGCATTACATATAAACTTAGAGATATATTTTAACATTGTTTGCTGCATATTACTAACTAGAAGATGTGTGCATGTAACGAGATGTGCATGCATGCACACACACGCTCAGAGAACCATCTGTGCAGTTAGTTCATCACTCAAACTTGTCATAAGCCAGGGACTACTTGTAGGAAGATGTTGGGCTCATTTATCCTTTTTATTCATAGATGGCTGTTGTTATGTCGAGTAAGACTCATGGCTATCCCGTGAACAAGAGATTTGAACCCTGTCTTTCACCATCCTTGTTCAAGACAAGAGTTCCATCATCTTGCTATTCTTATGGGCTGCTTCAGTGCTTTTCAAATTTTAAAATGCACAAAAATCAGGTGATGAGTCTGTTTAAAATTCACGTTTTTATTTGGTGTATCAGAAATTGGTCCAGCAAAGTAAAACATTTTTATATGCTTCCATTTATGATGTGACTTTCAATTCACTACATATTTCTTATTTGGTCTCATTAGAACAGTGCTGTTTACGTCTATAGATTCCTTTTTGTGTGTGAAACCTGTGTCATTTCGTCTTTCTCTGAGCTTCTGGAACTTTCCCTTCCCATGATTTCTGAAAAATCACACTCAGCAAGTTCTTGGTAAAATTGCATCCTCCTTCTTAGTATCCTCAGCTGTAATGACTTTTAATGTAAATAATAACTAAAATAAGTAAGCTCTGGCATCCATCCTGTGCTTTCAAACAAGCAAAAAATACCAACAGAAACAACAGGATCCCTCTGGCATCCGTCTTTGCTTCATCAGATAAAGTATAGATACTCTTTACCTTGATATTCAAGACTTTCCTCAGTCACTCCAGCTGCCTTTTGATGTAGACTGTGATCCAGCCAAACAGGCCTCTGGGGCTTCCTTTGCCTTCCCTTCCTCCTGCAATGCCCTCGTGAAATTTGTCTCTAGAACCCTACAACTAATTGCATTTCTCTGTGGTAGCTGATATATTTTACCTTTTGCAATCATCGTTGTGACTTTTGTCTTTTTCCACCAATAGGGATCATGGCTCTCTCTCTTTAATGTATTCCCTAACAGCTCTTAGCTCCTTGCCATATGTCCACATATTAGGTAGAAAATAAGTTTTAGTAAATATTTGTTGTTTCATACATTCTTTTTTCTTATTTTTTTTCTCATCATTGTGTATGTGCCAATTAATTTTTAAATATACTTTGACTGTGAAAAGAATCCTTACTCATTATCGAAAACTTTAAAGACACGGAAAAGCCCAGAAAGGAAAATTAATCTGCAATCTTACTGTCTTGAAATAAGCACTACTGAGATTTTCGTATATATTCCTTCAGTAAATAAATTTATGCCCAAGTGAGTGAGTGCTATGTAGTTGTACTTAATTAACTTCACAATGTTGTTGTTGTATGTGCCATCGAGTTGGAGCTGACTCATAGTTGAGCCTCCAGGCAGTAGATTGGACAGGAAGAGATTGCCTGTCTTTCTCCCTTAAAGTAAATGATTAAGTCAAACCACATGTCTTTGGGCTGGCAGCACAACTCCTTACCATTAGGTCACCAGAACTCATCTAATCATTTTGAAGCCATAAATATTCTCATTCTATCTAAATTTCTTGCTTCTCTTTTATGTCTAATTGTATTGGCTATGCCAAGGAAACAAATAGGTCTTTCTTGGAGAGGATGAAACCAGGTTTCTTCTTGGAGGTTAGGATTTTGAAGCTCAGTCTCACATACTTTGGGGAAGTGGCCAGGAGAGACCAGTTCTTGGAGGAGATCATACTTGGAAGAGTGGAGAGACAATGCAAAAGAAAAAGACCCCTGTTTAGATGGATTGATACAGTGACTGGGGCAATAAGGGTTGGTGTGTCAGAATCAAAGACTGCCTCAAGACAGGGCAGGGTTCAGAGCTGCTGTACATAGGGTTGCAAATGACTCAACAACACATAATAACAACAACATGACTCCAGAACAATAATAAATAATAGTGGTTACAGACATACTTGTCCTGGAGTTTCAAGTTTTTTTATTCAGTACATTTTTCCTTAATCCTTATATACCTGAGAATGTCTCTAAGTTATGCCTTTATACAAGGACAACTTAGCTAGTTTAAAAATATTGAAATTATCACCTGTTTTTTCTTAAAACTTTACTAAGTTTTATCTGTTATTACCCGCCGTAACTAGTACATACATAATTAATTCCATAACTACTTCTGTCTTAACATACTATAAACAAGATGGCTTAGAAGAACAGAATTTTACTGTACTGGAATTCTAGAGTCCAAAAGTAAGTGCTTTTGGTGTTGAAATAAAGGCACTGACAGAGCCCTGCCACCTTTGATCACTGGTTCTAGGGCTCACCTTATTATTACAGTATGACCTCATCTTTTTTTTTTTTTTTTTACTTTTTAAATAAACTTTATTAAAGTAAAATGACCTCATCTTAACTAGCTGCACTTGTAAAACTCTTCATTCTAAATAAGGTCACATGCTGAAGCTCCAAGTCATCATGAATTTGGGGAGACACTGTTCAACCCAGCACAGTCATCTCCCTGTAATGTTATGAAGTGAAGTCCGGGCCAGTTCCTCTTTATTTTATTTTTTGGTTCCTGTTTCTCTTCCTCTTCCTGTATGGGTTTTTTTAGGATTTCTTACTCCTCACCCCCATAAATAAGTTTCTCATCATGTTTCTATTTTTATTAATTTGACTAGAATATTGTGTTTGTATAATTCTTTCAGGAATAAATATTTTCTTCTGCTATATCTTTGATTCTTGCTCATTTCTCACCTTCCCCACCCACCTTTGAAACAGTAAGATCTTTCCCCCTGCCTTCTTCCATAACTGTCTTTTCTTTCTTACTAATTTCATTATGTTTCAGTCCTGGGAAAGCATCTCAAATGTGCTTTCCATTCTATTGCTTCTGTTTTCAACATTTGACACTTTACTTTTCTCCTCCAAAAGTAATTTTAATTTTACATTTCCATTTTTTTTCACTTAATTTCTATTTATTTTATTTATTGGTTCTTTTGAAATATTTACTATTTTTGTTTTGTTGATAAAGAGAATATAATTTCTTAAATTCTTTTTTTTAAAAATTTAGGTTGTTTATTTTTCATTTCAATGAACATCTACAGAGATTTTGGGATTCCATTCATTCATTGTTGCACCCTTCTCCCC